>NC_092708.1:307828940-308141724 GCF_047496885.1 Scyliorhinus torazame
AATTTAAAGGCTGCTCAGAAGAGAATAGAAGAATCTAGAAATCAGTACATCTGCGGTTGTTAAGCAGGACAGAAAACAAATTATTCCAGTAAAAAAACAATAAGAGAGCTGCCAGATGAGAAGAAAGGTAACATCCAGGAGAAAAACTAAGAGTTAACTTAAATTTGTTGATTACTTTTTCCCATTATTCACTTTGGAAGGCATTAGCAGCACGTCGTTCATTATCGGAGATAATCCAGGTTGGTTTAATGACTTTGACATCAATGAGATTAAGTTCCAAGACAGGCTTAAAACAAACAAGTTCCCATGGCTGGTTTTTACTTATCTCAGAGTCCTAAGAGAGACTAACAAGATTTATAAAGTGCAAACAGTGATCAAAAGAAAGAAAATGAAAATTGGCAAGGTCCCACGAGATTAGAAACAAGCCAATGTAGCATCTATATTCAGAAAACAAGCCTATTAGTCATACAGCAGTCCTGGCGGCAATAATGGATTTGATTGTCAAAAGCAAACATGAGGAAATTCAAAGGCACATTTTTCAGGTGGAAAACATCTTCCATCCAAATTTCGATGCAAGGTGCACATGCTCATGACGTGATGGAAACGTGGCATTCACCATATTGATGAAAAGAGATAACGAGATACAAAGACAAAACAAGAACAACATGTTCTATTTATTTAGCACCTTCAAGATCAGAAAATGATAATAATATAATAATAATGATAATCTTTATTTTTGTCACAAGTAGGTTTACATTGACACAGCAATAAAGTTACTGTGAAAATACCCTAGTTGCCACACTTCGGCGCCTGTTCGGGTACACAGAGGGAGAATTCAGAATGTCCAATTCACCTAATGAGCACACCTTTTGGGACTTGTGAGAGGAAACCAGAGTGCCCGGAGGAAAACAACGCAGCTACGGGGAGAACATGCAGACTCCGCACAGTGACCCAAGCGGACGAACCTGGGACCCTGGCGCTGTGAAGCAACAGTGCTAACCACTGTGCTACCGTGCCGCCCCCAACACTTGACAAATAAAATTTGATGCCAAGTTTCATAACGATGACCAAAAGCTTCAGCAAAGTAATAGTTTATAAGGAATGTCTTAAAGGCGTTGAGAGAAATAAAGAGGTAGAGATGTTTAGGTATGAATTCCAGAGCTTAGGGCTTTGTTAGTTGAAGGCACACCCACCAATATTGGATGCTCAAAGGATGCTCCAGAAATGCTAAACCACAGCCACCTCAAGGGTTTGGATGAAGTTACAGAGACAGGGAAGCATGAGGCGATGGAGAGACCTGAATATGAGAAAACAAATGCCATAATTAAGGAATTGCAGGACGAGGAGCCACTGTCACAACAACGGATTTGAAAAGAAGAAAAATGCAGTTAACAAATCGAGGTGACGGGGAAATGGAACTTGGGTTGGGATGCAAGCTGCAGAGTTTTTAATGAGCTCAAAATTATTTAGGTGGGAGTTGGGTGGGTGACCAGACAAGCACTGAAATATTCAAGTCTAGGTATGACAAAGACTTGGATGAGGGTTCCAGCAGCAGATGACGTGAGGCAGTTGTGGAGTCGAGCAACGTTACAAAGATAAGGATGGACAGTCTTGGTGATCGAATAGACTTGAGGGTGGAAGTTAATTGTGGTGTCAAAAATAACACCAATGTTGTTGATAGTCTGGTTAAGCTCCATACAGTTGTTAGGGAGTGGGATGATACTGGTGCGAGGGAACTGAGCCTGTGCCAGGGACGGAACGCATTGGCTTGGATGTTGCTGTTATTAAACCTAAATTGGAGGAAAGTTATGTTAATCCAGTGACTGCACCTAAAACAGGCTTTATCAGCTTTGTATATTCAATAAGGGGCCAAACTGATGTTAAGACCTCATTCAATAAATCTAGCTACCCTGAATACTACCAAGGTAAGGCCATTGGCACTCAGAAAATAGAATTCAGGAAAATGTGTCAATGGAGGCCACTGAAAAACGGGCGAAGAATGTTCAATTATCTGAATGGGTAGCGTTCCAGATTCTCTAGCGTGACTGAGACTGCTGCCAACCCCTGCACAGTTCATTTCCATTGTCCCCATCTCTTCCAATTGGCCTGTCCACTGTTCCAAAGTCGACCCGAAGGCACAGAGCAACCCCAATTCAAAATCTTATTTGTTGGCAAACTGCCTGGGGCCACAAAAGTTTAGGAAGTCAATGCAAATTTCTCACATCTGCAGAGAGAGTTAGCTTGGGGAATGCGATGCAGTTCAGTCTGATAAAACCACACAAGGTTATGCATAATGAGCTGGATGAAATGTGCGAACGAGTGAAAGAATAGCACATTAAATTCAATAAGGGTTTAGTAAGATATTATCCTATGGAACTTTAACTGAAAACATAATAAATGATTTTAGGAGAGCCAAAGGTGAAGTTGAAAGTCATTTCGGCGATGTCAATAGATTGTACTCCGAGCATGCCCGTTCATGCTGCAGCAGCAATCAAAAAGACTAACAAGCAATCTGAACTTTATTGCTGCAAAATCAATTTTAGTGCAAGATGCAGGATGTCCTGTAGAGACTTCACAGTGTACTGGCCTGATCATGACTTGAGTACTGTCTCTCAATTTGGTCAGCAGGGCACAGGGGAGGCGTTCAGGTTGTGGAGGCAGTGTAGGAAGGAACCGCAAGCTGATTCTTCATGTGCTTCAGCTTCAGAAGATCACAGCTGAGAACAAGAACACTTATATAATGCATTGTTCACAGAAACAATCTCAAGACAGGCACAGTTAGGATCAAATGATAGCTGAATCAGCAGAGAGAAGGTATTAGAAGGAATTTTCGACCAAAAACCTGGTAACTTGGTTTTAGAGAGGGTCTTGAAAAAGAAATAAAAGTAGAAAATGTGGTGTTCTTTGTGTTGTTAAATTCATGATGGTTGACGTAGTGTTCACAAAGACCATAAAATAGCTTGAACTTGAATAAAGCTCTAAATTTATTACCACTACTAATTTGGATTCAACACGTACTCCTAAAGAATACACAGTTGATTATTATCCTATAAACTACATTCCTCTACCACTAATCTTTATGCTGATATAAATTGTGATCTGCTCTTACTCACACTATCTGTACTTCTAACTCTCTCCAGCTAACTCCTGCACACTCTCTCCCACAAGGCTTAGCATCAGTGCCTTACATACTTGTAACTGTAGCTCACTCTAGTGGCGACTCTAGACACTTCATTAACCCTTGCAGTTCTTACATTTATGATAATACCACAGAAAATGCTGGAAATACTCGGCAGATCATTTTGCTATTTAATCTTGCCTCGCTTCCTCCCTGTCACAGATCTTTCCTTTTATTCTTTCTTCTCCTGCCCAATTTTCCCTGCTTCTGTCCATCTTTATGTGCAGCTTTATTCAATTCTGCTGAAAAATTATCAGCCAGAAATGTGAAGCCTGTTTCTTCAGTTCTGGGAAGATACTGCAAGGGTTGTTGAGTATTTCCAGCATTTTCTGATTTTATCTCAGCTTTCCAGTATCCGCAGTATTTTACTTTTGTATTAAAGTAGCGGTCTGAGAGGCAGAGGGTTTGGGGCAGAGGATTCCTGAGAATACTGTTGCCTAGATGACTACAGGCAAGGATGCCAGTGGTGGGGCAAAGAAAATGGGGGGTGGGGGGGGAGGCACAGAATGCCAAAGTTGGAGGAAGGCAGAGTTCAGGGAGTGTTGCTCTGTTCTCTGGTTATGAATATGGCGGTCAATATGGTCACCTTCCTTAATCCTAATTACGTTTGCTTTAAAGTCGCCAGGTATCTTTCGATACAACCACAAGGTTCAAACCCGAATACTGATCAAAGAGCCGATACACCAGTTAGTTAGTTCAAAGTCAATACTATTTATTTACACACACAGTAAGATCTACTCAAGCACAAAGTACTACAAACTAAACTATCTCTAACGCTAATGCCTATACTTAGCTTCGGGTGCCCACTCAGTCAGAGGAACAATGGTCGTTGTTCGAATCTTAGGTTGTTGGGTTTGAAGTGGTACAGGAGAACAGCTAAGGTCGTCTGTCTGGTAGCGAGCGTTGACCTTGGACTTACTTGTTTCTGGTGCAGCTGGTGGACGGGTCTCTCCGCTTTGAGAGCCGAGTCCAAGAGAGCAATTCTCTCGTGGGTGTTCCTTCTCATACCTCGAGGGGCTTCGCGCACTTTTAGGCGGGCCTTAAACTTGGCCCCAATTAATTGGGCTGCTTCTTGATCACTGGTATTGATCTTGACCAAAAAGGGGTGGGTGCCCTGATGGCTGGGTGTGTCTTTGGTGGCCGTTGGCTTTGCTTTGTTTGTGCTTTTGGTTTGGGGAACTGGTGCCGGGATGTCTGAAACAGTATCGGTTGCTAAGTGTCTTTCCTTTGTTCCTGGAGATGGGCCATCAATATGTTAATTGACCTATAGTCTCAATTCCGTCTGGGAGCTGTCTCTCCAATATGCATACAGGCTCTGTGCCTGCTTGTTTTCCTAACATTGTCCACAGTTCGCTACATTCTTTGCGAGCATCCATTTTGTATTCTGAAAGTGGCCATCCCAGATGGCTACAGGAGCTGTATAGAACATAAGAACATAAGAACTAGGAGCAGGAATAGGCAATGCATAATAATAATAATAATAATCGCTTATTGTCACAAGTAGGCTTCAATGAAGTTACTGTGGAAAGTCCCTTGCCGCCACATTCCTGCGCCTGTTCGGGGAGGCTGTTACGGGAATTGAACCCGAGCTGCTGGCATTATTCTGCATTGCAAGCCAGCTGTTTAGCCCACTGTGCTAATTCAGCCCTCGAGCCCACGGCGCCATTCAATACAATCATGGCTGACCTCCTCTCGACCTCAACTCCACTTTCCTACCTGTTCTCCATAACCTTTCAACCCATTACTAATTAAAAAGCTGTCTATCTCCTCCTTAAATTTGCCCAATGTCCCGGCATCCACTGCACTCTGGGATAGTGAATTCCACTGATTCGCAATCCTTTGGAGAAATAATTTCTCCTCATCTCTGTTTTATATGTGCTACCCTTGATCCGAAAATTATGACCTCGCATTCTAGATGGCCCAACAAGAGGAAGCATCCACTCGATGTCTACTTTGTCAGTATCTGTTATCATTTCATATATATCTCAATTAGATCTCTTCCCATTCAATTGGTACATGACATAGTCAGACTCAGACAATTACCCAGTTATGTCCTGCCAACAAAAAGCATGAAGCCAACAAATTGCAGCCCCATCAGTCTACTCTCAAGCATCAGCAAAATGATGGGAAGTGTTGCAAAAGTCCAAAACGGCACTTACTCAGCAATAACCTGCTCATTGACTCTTAGCTTGGGTTCCGCGAAGGACACTTAGCTCCTGACCTCATTACAGTCTTGATCCAAATATGGACAAAACTGCTGAACTCCATAGATGAGATGAGAGTGAGTGCTCTTGGCGTCATGACCTGAGTGTGGCATCAAGCAAAGTAAAATTAAAGTCAATGGGGGAAAATTCTCCACTGATTGTTGTCACACCTAGCACAAAGGAAGATGATTGTGGTTGTTATAGGTCAATCTCTCAGTCCTGGGACATCGCTGCAAACATCCCTCAGGGTAGTGTCTGAAACTCAACCGCCTTCAGCAGTTATATAAATGGTCTTTGCTCCATCGTAAGGTAAGAAGCGGGTATGTTCACTGATGATTGCAGAATGTTCAGTACCATTCGTGACTCCTCAGATACTGAAACAGTCTGCGTCCACATGCAGCAAGACCTGGTTAAAGTTGAGGCTTGGGCTGACAAGTAGCAATTAACATTCGTACCACGCAATGACCATCTCCCCGTGACATTCAATTACTGAATCCCTAACTAGCAGCATCCTGGGCGTTACCATCGACTAGGAACTGAACTGGACTAGCCATATGAATACTGTGGCTACAGGAGCAAGTCAGAAGTTGGGAATTCTGTGGTGAGTAACTAACCACCTGACTCCCCAAAGTTTGTCCACCATTTCCTAGGAACAAGTCAGAAGTGTGATGGAATACTATCCACTTGCCCAGATGAGTCCTAGCAACACTCAAGAAGCTCAACATTATCCAGAACAAAGTAATACACTTGAGTGGCACCCCATTCACCTCCGTAACATTCACTCCCTCCACTACCGATGCACAGCGGCAATGCACATTTCCCACGAGTGATTAAATAAAATACTCCATGGGCGAGATTCTCTGACCCCCCGCCGGGTCGGAGAATCGCCGGGGGCTGGCGTGAATCCCGCCCCCGCCGGTTGCCGAATTCTCCACCACCGGATATTCATCGGGGGCGGGAATCGCGCCGCGCCGGTTGGCGGGCCACCCCCCGCGATTCTCTGGCCCGGATGGGCCGAAGTCCCGCCGCTAAAATGCCTGTCCCGCCGGCGTAGATTAAACCACCTACCTTACAGGCGGGACAAGGCGGCGCGGGCGGGCTCCGGGGTCCTGGGGGGGGCGCAGGGGATCTGGCCCAAGGGGGTGCCCCCACGGTAGTCTGGCCCGCGATCGGGGCCCACCGATCCGCGGGCGGGCCTGTGCCGTGGGGGCACTCTTTCCCTTCCGCCTTCGCCACGGTTTCTACCATGGCGGAGGCGGAAGAGACTCTCTCCACTGCGCAAGCGCAGGAATGCCGTCAGTGGCCGCTGACGCTCCCGCGCATGCGATGCCCGGAGATGTCATTTCCGCGCCAGCAGGCGGGGCACCAAAGGCCTTTTCCGCCAGCTGGCGGGGCGGAAATTCGTCCGGCGCCGGCCTAGCCCCTTAAGGTTGGGGCTCGGCCCCCAAAGATGCGGAGCATTCCGCACCTTTGGGGCGGCGCGATGCCCGACTGATTTGCGCCGTTTTGGGTGCCAGTCGGCGGACATCGCGCCGTTTCCTGAGAATTTCGCCCATTAGGTTTTGAACTTTCTGGTTCAGCCTGAGATAGTGAATCGGGAAGGGAATGGAATTGGTGACATGGGGTGGAGGCTGAAGTGGGATCTAAGACAATGGGCAGGATTCTCCGGCCTCCCAGCCACGTGTTTCTCAGTAGCAGGAGGCAGCCTTTCGTTTACTGGTGGTGGGATTTGGAGAACTCCAACCAATGTCTTTGGCCATTGAATGGTATAACTGGAGCGGGATTCTCCAATAATGGGGCTATGTCCCCACGCTCGTGGAACAAGGCGGGCGAATCACTCCGGACTTTCCTGAAGAAAGTCTGGAGCGATTCACTTACCTGAAGGGGGCTTGCAGGACCCTGGAGTACTCGTTGAAGCTCCGGCTGCTGAAATGGGGCCCTGCACTTCCGGTTGGGGGTCCGTACATGCGCACGGCGGCGGCCTGTGTCGACTGCCCCTCGCGACATTGCGGACTCGCACCGCGGACCGGCACCGAAAACGGAGGCCCCCCCCAGATCACGCGCACCCGCAGATCGTGGCCCCCGATTGGTAGCTTTACCGTCCTGAAGGCCCCCCCGGTGAAGGATCCCCCCGCCCCCCACCAGGGCGGCCGCGGACCCACACCAAATTCCTGATGGGTGGGACCATGAGAGAACCACGCCGTCAGGAACTCGCCAGTTGACGTTGGAGAATCGTTGCGGGAGCCTCTTTCAATGGCCCCCAACCGGCGGCGTCTGGACCATGTGCACGCGATTCATGGTAAGTTACGGCGATTCTCCGGGGACCTATTCTCCGCCCCCGCTCTGATCACGATTTCGGCACGGAAAATCCCAACTTGATCTATTGTCCAGACAAAATACCAGAAGGGTGAGGAGAACCTTTCTCTTTTTTTTCATTCAATAATAAGGGTTTTAACAAGATAGAAAGTCAGTTTACCAGAAGTATATCATAAAAGCCGATCTCCATATAATGACAGTTTATACTATAAACAATATGAGTCAATGCTCACCCTGATGGTTTGTAGAATTGGGACCCTTTTATCACCTGTATAAGATGCCAGTCTTCATCTACATTTAACCGGTGGGTGAAGAATTCAAAATGGCGTCCGTATTTCTCCTTTAACATGTCCATGTTGGAACTCACTGCCTCCTTCAGTCTTTAGGGCTCTGAGGGTAACTGAGTTTTTAGTGTGTAGAAACATTATTTCATATTTAAGGCTGTTTTTTAATGATGCCGGAGCATGCCTTTTCCTCTCACTTTACAGAATTTGCCGGCAGAGTTATTACTTGACTTACTTACAAAGGTCAAGTGGCTCATTTCTACACTGCTAATCTGACTAACAGGCAATTAGGATTTGATTGTATCAAAGTACAATTAAATGCTGCAGTGGTTCTTTGCCGACAATCAGTGGATTTAGCAAAATGCAAGCTATTGTAATGGCAGGTACTTACAAGTACTCAATGACTTTCAAATGTTTTCACTATAACAAGAGCAGTATCGAATCTTACTTTTACTCTTTTAAAGGGTCATATTATTATTGCACTTTCTCCGGTGGCCACTTGGCTTTCGAGGTGAAAATGGATATCGCTTCATACTTTTTGTGCGCTTTTTGGCAAAGATGGCACTTGACTGGAACACGTTGGTTGCCACATTCAAGCAGAAACTCCTTAGGCATTGCAAGCACCTGCCTAAACTAAATATGGAAGCAATTAAAATATTATATATGCACTGATTTCGGACACATGGAAAACTGATTTGTGCCAGCAATTTGTTTGTCTGTTCCTAACTCACCTTGTGCAACAGGTCTATGGCTTCAGTCAAATTATTCCTTGTAGTGAGGCTCCAGAGGTGACACCGTACCAGCCTCCCCGAACAGGCGCCGGAATGTGGCGACTAGGGGCTTTTCACAGTAACTTCATTGAAGCCTACTCGTGACAATAAGCCATTTCATTTCATTTTTCATAATGGAAACTGTGAGGAAGCAACCTTTACTGGTGCTTTAAAAGGGGTTATCAGGTTCATTATTCTATGCCTCTGGTTAGTAATTCCAGGCCTGAAGGATGCTGGTTTGATTGTAATTACAGTGCTTTCATGGGACTTTAAAAGACAGTGAAGGTACCAGCACCAACAGAAGAGATCACAGGCCTGCAGCAACTGCATGAAGAAGGAGAAGGAGGGGAGGCCACAGGGGACCATACATCATATGGACCACTAGAGACCGACTTTCATATCTCACCGTTGTTTAGGAGGATTGCGCAAGGCATCTCCACCTCAACAAAGTGGTCAAAGTTCTATATCATCTGTTCCAGAGCAAACTCTAGTCCTGCTATGCATAGCAGTGCCTGTGACTGTCAATATCATTCTGGCCCTGAGTTTTTACCCCATAGTCATTCCAGGCTGCAACAGGTAGCATTGTTGATATTGCTCAGCATGTTGTTTGCTGCTGCTTACAGAATGGCACTGAGCTTTTCTGTTCCTTCCCTATGGTCAGTGTAACACAACGGGAGTGCGAGGAGCTCAGTATTTCAGACTTCCCCTGGGTACATTGAATAATCGACTGCATCAACATCATTTTAAATGCTCAACAGTAAAAGTTTCCAGTCGCTCAATGGGAAGATGGTTTGTGACACCAGGCATGATGAAGCCTGAGCCTAGTTTCCTGGCAGTAGTCATCCTGCACCAAGTTTAAATACTTTTCCAACTCGGACATTGAGTGTTTGGCTGACTACTGGGGTTAAAGGCCTCCTCACTTCTGTCAGGGATCTGAGGACGGAATCCAAGAAGCGATATAACCAGAGTCACCAATTGATCAGAACTCTGGTTGACTCGGCCATTAGCCTTCTCATGCAGAGATTCTGATGATTTTTGGAAGTTACAGCTTGGATCACATCTTCACATTTCAGCTTGGCTGCTGCAGGCTTCATATTTTTGCTTCCAAAGGAGCCAATGCGTGAAACCTCTTGGAAGGATGAAGTTCAGGAACTGAAAATGAGGAAGATGAAGATAATGAGGAAGAGAGGAAGAGACAAATCTCACAAACTGCCACAGCAGTCAATGTGCAATTCATTGAGAATAGGTTCAAGTTAACAATTACTTCTCTTCATTATGCACCCAGATTACTAGCTCCCATCTTAAGATTTGGCATCCAAAAGTGGAAATGAACTCCATTTTCTATGCACAGCTGCTTCCATACCAAGTGCTTCCTACTCTCCAAATATTCCTTGGTAAAAAGTAGTTAATAGTCAAGCATGGTAGCACAGCGGTTACCAATGTTGCTTCACAGCGCCAGGATTTCAGGTTCGATTCCCGGCTTGGATCACTGTCTGTGCGGAGTCTGCACGTTCTCCTTGTGTCGGCATGAGTTTCCTCCAGGTGCTCCGGTTTCCTCCCACAAGTCCCAAAAGACGTGCTGTTAGGTAATTTGGACATTCTGAATTCTCCCTCTGTGTAACCGAATGTGGCGACTATGGATTTCTCACAGTAACTTCATCGCAGTAAGCCTACTTGTGACAATAAAGATTATTATTATTATAAATGAAAGCAAAATTGCTGGAAATCTGAAACAAAAACAAAAACAGAAAGTGCTGGAAAAACTCAATAGGTCTGACACCATCTGTGGAGAGAGAAACAATTTTAATGGCGGAGCTTTACAGCACTTTTGGGATGGGGGCATGGCCAGAAAATGCAGCGAGCATTCAAAACTCCATTGACTTCGGCGGATGGGAAAATCCCACCAGCGAGAGGGGTCGTAAAACTCCACCTAATCTTCCAAGTCCAAAATGAGTCTTCCTTGGAATCAGTTAATAACCATTCAGCTAGTGATGCCCATGCTTCCACCAATATTAACTCAAGCTGAAACTCAGCTAAGATTTATTTTTATAAGCGATTTGAAGTCAGAGCATTCCTTATTAGCAATGTTACTGTTGTATTTTTATCTATTTTAATCCCCAATAAATGAAACATTTGTGCTCTCTCAGGCATTAGTCATGTCTTAGTTAAGCTCATTAAACTCACATTATCATTCAATACACAACCTTCAAGTTTACCATGTTCCTAATGTTGCTTAATTTAGCATAAAATGCTTTAATTTGTCAATACTCTAAATATCCCTACTCAGGAAGTCATTTATTGAGTATTACTTTCTGACTTATTTATACCTCAGTTCTAAAATGATCTTTATCTTTGGTATTTGTTGCTTCTCATTCTCGTCTTCATTTGTCATGCTCTTTGGAGATCCAGTTTAAATATTTCATAATTACTTCAAACAAGTTCTGCTTCAAATTCTACTCAGATGTCACTCATCCATTTTAAAGAATTCCTACCTTCTCAAAACTTACTTTAATTTCAGTGGACTGCAATTTATACTCGTGATATGATCTAGCCAACAAACATCCAAAGCAATGAACAGATCCAACTTTTCTATTAACTCCACCCTTGAAGGTGGGGGATTCACCCCTTTAGTTTGTCTATAAACAATATATTTCAAAACTAATGGAAAGATTTCAGGGAAACTCAGTAAACTTTGGCAGCGTGGTAGCACAGTGCTGGGGACCCAGGTTTAATTCCAGCCTTGAGTGACTGTCTGTGTGGAGTTTGCACATTCTCCCTGTGTCTATGTGGGTTTCCTCTGGATGCTCCGGATTCCTTCTTAGTTTAAAGATGAGAAGGTTAGGTGGATTGGCCAGGCTAAATTGTCTGTTGGTGTCCAAAGATGTGTAGGTTAGGTGGGGTTTCAGGGATAGGGTGAGGGAGTGGGCCAAGGTACTCTCAGGTGCTCTTTCAGATGGTAAGTGCAGACTCAACGGGCTGAATGGCCTCCTTCTGCACTGTAGGAATTCTAGATTCTTTGATTCTATGAAATAGGGCATGGTCCAAGGAATAACTGGTGGGTTTCTGGCAAAGGATGGATCTGCATTCAGATCCTGAAATGTTTTAATCCATTAACATTGGTAGGCAGGGTGAATTGACTTTTTTCTTTTAGAATATTGTGGATTGTTTTATTTATAATGTTGTTGATTGTTTAAGCATGTTGTGGATTGTCTCAGCATCTGTGGTCCCATTTGTCACAGCTGTCAGAATTCGAGCAGAGTTTTCAGAGCAGGTTGTTGGATGTCGATTGGCCTGAAGCCTCCTTGATGGGATGGAAATTCTGGAAAAAATATTCCGCTTTGTAGTTACTGAGCATCCACTTTGAGCCCTATTCACTTGTTGTTCCATGTCATTCTTAATGCTTAGACATCTATGCTTCCAAACCTTCAAATTGCAGCCTCAAAAATGTGTCATCAAATGTATTTCTTTAGTCCTACAATTGTCTTTTGTATATATCACTAACCAATGGTTTTCAACTCTCTCAGATTTGTTATTTAACATTATTAACTTACCTATTATTTACATTTAAAACTGCATGTATCAGCTATACCAATATGTGACAAGAGACAACAATTAAGAACTACATTTAATACTTTAAGTATAAACCTCTCACTCACTCTCACTCACCTGATGAAGGAGCAGTTCTCCGAAAGCTAGTGATTCCAAATCAACCTGTTGGACTTTAACTTGGTGTTGTAAGACTTCTTACTGTGCCCACCCCAGTCCAACACCGGCACCTCCACATTATAGACCTCTCAACCTTTGGAAACAGTATGGATGTGATTTTGGTCTACCAGTGCGGCATAGTGGTTAGTTAGCCACCAGTTCAAAACACATTTCTCATTAACAGCTTGAAATAAATCGAACCCTACTGCAGGTTTTAAATGCCTGCAGCAGATTAAAGTGGGGATGTTTTTGTGTGGCATAAACAGGCATAATCATGGAGGTGCTGAATGTTATCTGTAGGCAGCAGGAGTTCTAGCAGGTCTCCAAGATTTCCAGAGTTAGCAGTGGAAATGCTGGTGGCGTAATTTAACAAGACAAAGAAAGTTACCTTCCTCACGGATAGTCAACAAGTACCATGGCCAATTAGTGACGAGGCATGGTCTGAGGAGGCACAACACACAAAATACCATCAACATGTTCTGCATCACCTGAAATAAACCTGATGATCTTTTCAAGTGTGTTGAGGTAAGCCTTCCCTTCATATCTCCCATACATTCTACATAGCTTTGCAAGGCCCTCCGACCCTGTCTAAAAACATCTTGGGTAGTATGGAAGAGGCCATTGACAATTTATGTTGAATTTTTCATGCAAATCATCAATAATCTTCAATCAGCCATGAAGTGTAGGTTCACCCCAATGGCCTCTGATCAGAGTCCTCAGCACAAGAGTCTGTAACTTCAGTAAGAGCATACCTCTGGGATGCTCATACTGGAAGCATGCAGTCCCCGGGCCCAACCATCTCCTCAAGTATGGATAGGCTGGGGTCTCTCACCCAGAACAGAGAGCCCATTCTCCTGTAGATCAGTAAATGTGCTGATCTTGTTGTGCAAAGGTATTGGAATATGGTGCCATTTCTCAAGCTGGAAATGCCCTTGTCTGAAAACCATCTGAGCTGATGCTCGCACTGAAAGGCCAGGTGGGCTCACAGCCCCAACAGCAACTTGTAGTTTGACGTCAAGCATTATCAAAGTCAAACTTCTAGAGATCAATGCTTCATGAGATTATCAGGGATCATTGAATGAGCCACAGAAGCCTTTATCTTCCCAGTGCATAGATTATCATAGAATTTACAGTGCAGAAGGAGACCATTCGGCCCATCGAGTCTGCACCGGCTCGTGGAAAGAGCACCCTACCCAAGGTCAACACCTCCACCCTATCCCCATAACCCAATAACCCCACCCAACACTAAGGGCAATTTTGGACACTAAGGGCAGTTTATCATGGCCAATCCACCTAACCTGCACATCTTTGGACTGTGGGAGGAAACCGGAGCACCCGGAGGAAACCCATGCACACATGGGGAGGATGTGCAGACTCCGCACAGACAGTAACCCAAGCCGGAATCGAACCTGGGACCCTGGAGCTGTGAAGCAATTGTGCTATCCACAATGCTACCGTGCTGCCCCACAATGCTACCGTGCTGCCCCGTGCAATGACTGTGGAACCTTCTCATAGATATGCAAGAGTAGGTGAAAGAGTACTTCCAATTTTTGAGACGTGTGCATGCAGAGGATATTCCTGTAGTAACTGCCACCCTGTTAGTTATCATTACGGTCAGTTTTGATATTTGGGTAAGTGCTTTTAATTCTAGGATAGAGAGATTGTGAGAGATGTTGCATGTGACATTTCGTACAGGGCAGCAGAGATTGTTCAGCGGAAACAGGAAACAGAGTGCGGCTGAATTGTCAATGCTTGGAGAACTCTCATGTCCTCACCATCACTTAAGTCAGCATTGTCCTCCCCCTCACCTTCCTGAAGACCCTTGTCCAGTGATGGCTCCATGTTTTTCTCCAGTTGCCGCCAAAGCTGTGCAATATGCAGTACATCACTATGAGACGGGACAATCTTTCTGGATTGCGGGAAGGCTGCACGTTAATCCAGTTATAAATTAGGAAAGACTTGCATTCACATAGCACCTTTCATTGGATCCGGATAGGCTGTGTTTTATGTTCCCCCCATGGACATATTTCCTGTGGGATGGGGGAGGGCATGTAAAATGGGATGGGTGCCCACCATTTTCCTACCCACACCTGAACTCTCCTCCATAGTACGGGGCGGGGGGAAGGAAGGGGTGGGAGGGGGTGGGTGAGCAGGCAGATAATTGGCAGCCTGCATTTTTAATGAATAAGAGTCAATGGGACTTATTTTCAATCCTATAGACCGTGATGATGCAGTGCCAAGGCCAAAAAACCTTTGGCATGGGCAGCTGTCGGTTGCCGGAAGCCCGATTTTGCAACTTAAATGTTAAAAGGACAGGGAGGAAGGGGAGTGTTACACTTCAAGGACTGCTCCCTTCCTTCCAAATCGCTCCCTCCCTTAAACCCAAGCCCTCCATTTCATTGTGTACCTTGTGTTGCCCTATTATGTACTTATGATCTGTTTGAGCTGCTCACAGAAAAATACTTTTCACAGTTCCTTGGTACACGTGACAATAAACAAATCCAATCCTCCCCTCTGCCTAATCTACCCTAACCCTCCCGGTCCAAACCCCGGTCTTACCTGCTCCAAGGATCCATGGGCCATGATCTTATTTTCCTTCTGCAACTCCTGTAAAGGCCACTAACACCTTTCTGGTATTGCTCGGACTGATAGAGCTGCCTTCAGCCCTAATGTGGGGTCCTCATTCGTCAGTTCTGCAGCACTTTATGGCTGTGGGGCGGGTCGGCATGGAGCACGTCGGCTCCAAGCTAACATGGATTCCATGGAGGGCCATGCCATTTGTGTTTAGACACCATAGAGTTACATAAGACACCCACTGATGCTCAGTTTGGGGTCCACCAGAGTCATTCAGCTCCTGGCCTCATTACTCCTCCATTCAAATAAGGGGCAGAAGAGCTGAACTCTGGAGATGAGGTCAGAGTGACTGCCCTTGATATCAAGGCCGCATTTAAGCAAGTGTGCAATCAAGGAGCTCCAGCAAAACTGGAGTCAATGAGAATAAAGGGGAATGGTCTCCACTGGTTGGAGTCATACCTAACACAACGGAAGGTGTTTGCGGTTGTTGGAAGTCAATCATCTCAGCTCCAGGACATCACTGCAGCAGTTCCTCAGGGTGGTATCTGTCCTAGGCCTAGCCATCTTCAGTTACTTTGTCAATTACCTTTCTTCTATCGTAAGGTCAGAAGTGGGGATGATCACAGATGACTGCATAATATTGAGCACCATTTGTGACTCCTCCAAATGCAGCAAGACCTGGACAATATCCAGGCTTGGGCTGATAAGTGGTAAGTGACATTCACATCACACAAGTGCCAGGTGATAAACATCTCCAACAAGAGAGGATCTAACCATCATTCCTTGACATTCAATGGCATTGCCATCGCTGAATCCCCTACTATAAACATCCTGCCACTCCGAGTGACCAGAAACTGAAATTGACAAGCTACATAAGTACAGCGGCTGCAAGAGCAAGTCAAAGGCTAAGAATCCTCCAGAGATTCTAACCTCCTGACCACCGCCCCCCCCCCCCCCACCCCCCCATCCATCCCCCAAGGCCCTAAACCTATGGCCAAGACCATCTAGAAGGACAACAGCAGTAGATACCTGGGAGCACCATTGTCTGGAAGTTCCCCTCCAAGTCCCACACCATCCTGACTTTAAAATATATCGCCATTCCTTCACAACCTCTGGGTGAAATCCTGGACCTCCCTCCCTAATAGCACAGTGGGTATATCCACACCACATGGACTGCAGAAGTCAAGAAGGCAGCTCACCACTACCTTCTCCAGAGCAATTAGTGATGGGCAATAAATGCTGGTCTAGCCAGTGACACCAAGATCCAGCAAAACTCAATGACTCCCTGGACTTTTTTAAGTTCTATATTTACTGAAATAATACTAGACACATTAATATTAGTAAATCTCCCATGAGATTGTCATGAGAAGTTTGATGATACGATGCAGTCCCTTGCTCTCAATTTCTCTCTGTCCCAGACCAGCCAATCTCTGCCCTTTCCACTAAAATACAAGCAAACTACTGCCGATGCTGGAAATCTGGAATGAAAACAGAAAATGCTGGAATAACACAGCGATGCGAATCTTACCAGAATTTGACGAAGTGTCAGGCTTTCACAGACAACTGGGGCAGATCTCTCGAGTGCCACAGACCAGTTTTCGTACTGAGTCTTGAGCCTTTTTGCCCCCAAAAAGTGAATAGGTGTGGTTTACGCCGTCACTCTGAAAGATCAGAGCCGGGAACCGGATCCACACAGATCGGGATGCCATCTTTAAAGGGTGGCGCGACCAGTTCTGCAATGCAATGGCCCCCAGCACACATAATGGAGATCTCGGGGGCTGTACCCCCCCCCCCTCTCATTCATCCCAGCACCACCCTTCCCACAATCTCTCTTTTCCCCTTCGAGAACCACATATCAAAACCCCCGCCCCGCCATGAGACTCCCACTAGGATCCGCCCTTGGCACTGCCCCCGGCACAGGTTGACACTGCCAGGTTAGAACTGCCATGTTGGCACTGCCAGGCTGACACTGCTGTACCAGGGGGCAGTGGCCATGTTCCTCTACACCACTGTGGGCTATACTTACCTCTGCGCACCCGGAAGGATACTCCCGACTGCCTCACGCCTGACCCAACCTGTTGTAAATCACGTTGGCGAGGTTTCAATATTCTGTGAGGGGGGCTCATTTGGTGGTGCGGGGGGCGGAGGCGCTAAGTACGCTTAAATGAACTCAAATTTATTAAAATGTGGTTCACGCCGTTGTGGGCGTGAATCCTCCGATGTTGCCAGCGAGGTTCAGGGAAAATCGGGGAGCGCGGCCTCTCTGACGGGAATCGCGTTTCCAGATTCTCACGAGATTTTCCGCCCTCTCTCTGCTGATCCCGCGAGCGGCAAGGATGACCTCAATATTCCACCCAGCAGATCTGGCAGAATCTGTGGAGAGAGAAACAGAGGGTGACATTGTCTGAAAAATGACAAGTGTGTATTTTTTGACGCGCAAATCAGCACAATTCTTGCCGACCCCAGCGGCGCGAGCCGGAGAGCAATTTTCAGGCACTCAGAGGATTTTTTCTTTCTTCACGTAAAATTCGCTGCACCTGAGGCGTTACGCGTCAGATTCACCCATTCCGGGGTCCATCTGAGCACTTCAGTGGGGCTGCATTTATACGCCTCTATAGTATTTGCTCTCATTCAAGCCAAGAGGATGTCAGTGTGGAATCCAGCTCCTCAATTCACAGAAGGAGCCCGCAGCCGAATGCTGGAACTGATGGAGGAGAGGTGGCCACAATATACCCTCTGGTAGGAAATCCCCCAGCAAGGTAACGCATCCCGCCAGGGAGATGGTCGCAGCACTGGTTAGTGCCAGGTGCCTGGCCAGGTATCATCAAAATTTGACCCCCCCCAGGCGGCCAGGTTACATCATCCCCATTTGTGTACCTGCATGAGAAGCTCGCCATAACCGCCGCAAGCGAGAGAAGGCAGGCTGTGGAATGCCCGACCTGAGGATCCTGACTCCTTACCTGAATTGTGCCTTGGAGCTCGCAGGGGAGAAACAGATGTCGGCCTGTGCTAAGAGTGAGATGGGCCTATGAGAGGAAAGTGAGGACTCACTGCACCTTCATCCAGATAACCAACTCCAGTGAGTCCTGTGTATTCCAAACCCTTGACCAGTCCATATAGTAATAACATTTTCCGTGCCTTGCAGGAACATCACCCGAAGAGCCTGGCCTCTCTACCAGCAGTGTTCCACCACCCATCCTCGACATGACCTCAGAAGAGATCTCGGAGAAGGACACCGATGATGTTTCACTGCGATCATCCGTACCATCCACCATCGAAGAGACAAGCACCTCGGTGGGCGGCCTTAGCAGGCAGGCTATCTACTGAACACGACGCAGCTTCTGATGCACATCAGGTGGAGGCAAGAAGGTTCCAGGAATCAGACCGTCAGAGGTCTACTGGATCCCAGGACTCATGTGTACCCCAGCCAGGGGCCACGCCTCTGGACATGTTCATCCCTCAACTGCTGGTGATGCAAAGGCAGAGTCGGGAATACCAGGAGGGGGTCAGTGACAGTCCTGCGACTGCAAGGTCGAATGATTTCGTTCCACAGCCTTTTGTTGCAGGAGATGATGCCGGCAATGCATGGCACCTCAGCCAACCCAACACTCCAAGGGTAACGTCGCAGTGGAAAGCCTGGGGAAAGAGATAAAGTCCATGAGGGGAGAAATTCCGTGAGGGGAGTGAGTGTCCTCCACTGACATGAGGTATCGCAGTGTCTCTCTGGTGAGGTGGAATCTTCTACAGGACATGTTGTCTGATAGTTTCACGAATGACACACAAGTTTTGCACACACTTGATCACTTTCTGCTCCTTCGTGTTGCCTGTATGGCTGGTGTGGTTTCTGATCCTTGAACCAGCCCTGAAACCCCCTAGTCTCCTTTTGTAGAGTCCTCCCTGGGTGCCGCCACTCATTGTTGCTAGAGTCTGTGCTCCTCCAGCACAGTAATAAGCAGAATGGCCAGTTCCACTGGCTCCTTACCGATATCGCTCAAATTACTGCAAGGGATATGAGAGAGAGTCAGGTTGATATAGCAGCTGGATGACCTGATTACCTCTCCTAACCCATTGGCGTTCCGGACCCGGAAGCAGCCAGTCCTAAACCTTATCCGGCGGCAACCGGTAACTTACAGCCCAGATACCCTCCCATCTCCTTACAGGACTGGCCCCGGCCTATGCCCCCACCAACTTAGACTCATCTTTGTCCTCAACTGTGGTTTTCCCCTCGATTATACTCCCGAACACTGGGATTTCACACAGGAGAATTATATGTTCACACATCCCTAATGGCCAGGGTCTACCGGATGGTGATGTCTGTCTTGGGGGCTAATGGATTCTGACTGGCAGGCATTGGGGTCTGGCATAGAAGTGAGTCTAGTGCCTCTTGATCCTCTATTGAACCAAGCATTGCGCCCTGAACCCTGAGTACTCATCCATTCCTTAACTGTGAGAATGTGGGCACCTGATATTGTTAAGAGTATAACTCTCGATGGACAATTACTTTGACGAGACTGAATCCTAGGAATGTTAGAGGTCACAATTTTCTTAAGGGCCAGGGAAGATGACAATTGGAAATCTCGCTGGTGCAAATTCCGTTTTTGCCTCTTGCAAGATTTAGTGGCCATGACAGAAGTTGCGCCAGTGGTTAATGGGTCCACTAAATTTGTCTAGAGTTAACGTTTCGAGCCCGTATGAATCTTCTTCTCCCCTTGCCATCATGGTCTAATTTCCATCCTGTCTCCTTTGTAGTATTTACTCACAGCTACATAACGTCCCCTTCCACCTTTC
The DNA here is from genome assembly GCF_047496885.1 of Scyliorhinus torazame. Classification (NCBI taxonomy): domain Eukaryota; kingdom Metazoa; phylum Chordata; class Chondrichthyes; order Carcharhiniformes; family Scyliorhinidae; genus Scyliorhinus; species Scyliorhinus torazame. The sequence goes on from NC_092708.1 coordinate 307,848,760, forward strand.
TCCAGAGCTTGCTGTAACCAGTGTGGGACTGTCATGTGACAGTACCTTTAAGAAATGGATGTTTAAGTTATGTACCTTTAAGAAAACAGTGATGTCAGAGAGTGGGTGGAGCTGAGCTCAGTTCAGCCATTTTGAAGTTTCAGTTTTGAGGAAAAGAGCTTGGGTGTGTGTCTGTGATTGCAGTGAGCTGGATTTGCTGTGATCTCTGCCATGAAAGACTATCTCTGGATCATTTGGGTGATTTAAACTCATAATAGTAAAGCCTTTAACCTGATGTATTTCTGTCTAAAGGTGTTAAGTCTCTCTTGGATGTTGAAAGGAATAACTGAAGGATTATTTACAGTTGTAACATTTTTGGGGTTATCTTTGAAGTAAGGGGTGTTAAGAGATCCAATGTTTATTTGAGAGGTTAAGTTGAGTTCATGGAATAAACATTGTTTTGTGTTTAAAAACCCACGTTTCCATAATTGTAATCCCACTCCTAGGGAACAAGCCGTGTGCTCGGAAAAGCAACAAAACATTAGAGGGGGAGGTTGGTTGAACTCCATGATACATTTTGGAGTTCTGAACACCCTTCGCCCATAACAATTGGGGGCTCGAGGGGGATAAAAGTCTATTTATTGAACTTAAAGACAGTGAAGGATTGTTGCTTTTCCGGTGTGGTATTTTAGTTTAAGTGGGGAGAGTGTTGTGAACAATGGCTCTTTGGGAGGCTCAGAAGTTTTTGGGATTGGACGCGGTGACATGTGATATCTTACGGACAGAGACGAAAAACAGACTGTTGGGTCTGGCAAAAACATTGCAGTTAACATTACCTGACAAAATGCAGTTAACATTACCTGACAAAATGCGAAAAGGTGAGGTGATTATGGCGGTGGGTAAGCATTTAAAGTTGCCTGAGATAGAGTTCGACTCATGGGAAATGGCAAAAAATTCAGTTGCAAATTAAACAAATGGAACATGAGAAAGAATTAAAGTGGCTTGAATACGAAAGAGAGAGCGGAAAAAGAAAGAGAAAGAGAGAGAGAGGAAAAAGAAAAGGAGAGAGAAGAAAGGGGAAAAGAAAGAATAGCCCGAGCAGAACAAAAAGAAAAAGAAAGGGAGATACTGTTCAGGGAAAAAGATAAAGAGAGGGAGTTTGAACTTCAGAAAATGGCCATGAAACATGACAATCAGTTAAAATTGGCAGACGCAAAGGGAAACGTACAGTTGGATGATAGTGATGAGGATAGTGAAAAAGAGCGTCATAGTCGAAGGCTTTGGTGGGAATCTATTTAAATATGTCCAAGCATTGCCAAGGTTTGACGAGAAGGAAGTGGAAGCCTTTTTCATTTCATTTGAAAAGGTAGCTAAACAAATGAAATGGCCACAGGACATGTGGGTATTATTGATTCAAACAAAGCTGGTAGGTAGAGCTAGTGAAGTGTTTGCATCGCTACCGGAGAAGGTATCTGGAATGTATGAAGAGGTGAAGAAATCCATCTTAAGTGCACATGAGCTAGTACCTGAAGCTTACAGACAAAGGTTTAGAAATTTAAGGAAAGAATTTGGTCAAACATACATCGAGTTTGAAAGGTTCAGAGTAATTTTGATAGGTGGATCAGGGCTTTGAAAATAGACCAAACGTATGAAGCTCTCAGAGAAATTATACTTTGGGAGGAGTTTAAAACTTCAATTCCTGATGTAGTGAGAACTCATGTGGAAGAGCAGAGGGTTAAAACTGTGAGATTAGCAGCAGAAATGGCAGATGAGTATGAGATTGGTTTTCAACATCAGTTTCAGCCTCTGAGGGATAGAAACTGGGGACATGAGAAATACTCAAGTGGAAAAGGTAAAGGTGATCTGATGGGAGACAATAAAGAGAGTGTAACTCAGATTAAAAAAGAAATCCAGGAGGGTGGAAAAGAGATGAAAAGTTTCAAATGTTTTCACTGTAATACACTAGGCCAACTGGTGGTTGAAGAAAAGCACTGGGAAGGCTGATGTGGTAAAACAGGATAAGGCAGTGGGATTTATTAGAGTGGTAAAGGAAAGCACAAGGGAAGCGAAGGAGGTGCAAATGATTGTACAGCCTGTTCAAGATGTAATTGTTAAGAAGGTGCCTGATGTCTTTAAAGAATTTATTTGTGTGGGTAAAGTTTACTCATGTGTATCAGGAGGAGCTGGTAAAGAAATCACAGTTTTAAGAGATACAGGGGCTAGTCAATCTTTAATGGTAAGAGATGAGGAATTATGTAGTTTGGGAAGAACGTTGCCATAACAGGTGGTGATATGTGGAATTCAGGGTGAGAGGAGTAGTGTTCCATTATATAAGGGATGGTTGGAAAGTTCAGTGAAGAGTGGTGAAGTGGTAGTAGGAGTAATAGAGAAACTATCTTGTCCAGGAATAGAGTTTATCTTTGGTAATGATATAGCTGGATCGCAGGTGGGAGTGATGCCGACTGTGGTTGATAAGCCAGTGGAAAATCAGTCAACTGAAGTGTTGAAGAACAAAGAACAAAGAACAAAGAACAAAGAAAAGTACAGCACAGGAACAGGCCCTTCGGCCCTCCAAGCCCGTGCCGACCATACTGCCCGACTAAACTACAATCTTCTACACTTCCTGGGTCCGTATCCTTCTATTCCCATCCTATTCATATATTTGTCAAGATGCCCCTTAAATGTCCCTATCGTCCCTGCCTCCACTACCTCCTCCGGTAGTGAGTTCCAGGCACCCACTACCCTCTGCGTAAAAAACTTGCCTCGTACATCTACTCTAAACTTTGCCCCTCTCACCTTAAACCTATGCCCCCTAGTAATTGACCCCTCTACCCTGGGGAAAAGCCTCTGACTATCCACTCTGTCTATGCCCCTCATAATTTTGTATACCTCTATCAGGTCGCCCCTCAACCTCCTTCGTTCCAGTGAGAACAAACCGAGTTTAAACAATCGCTCCTCATAGCTTATGCCCTCCATACCAGGCAACATTCTGGTAAATCTCTTCTGCACCCTCTCTAAAGCCTCCACATCCTTCTGGTAGTGTGGCGACCAGAATTGAACACTATACTCCAAGTGTGGCCTAACTAAGGTTCTATACAGCTGCAACATGACTTGCCAATTCTTATACTCAATGCCCCGGCCAATGAAGGCAAGCATGCCGTATGCCTTCTTGACTACCTTCTCCACCTGTGTAGCCCCTTTCAGTGATCTGTGGACCTGTACTCCTAGATCTCTTTGACTTTCAATACTCTTGAGGGTTCTACCATTCACTGTATATTCCCTACCTGCATTCGCCCTTCCAAAATGCATTACCTCACATTTGTCCAGGTTAAACTCCATCTGCCATCTCTCCGCCCAAGTCTCCAGACAATCTAAATCCTGCTGTATCCTCAGACAGTCCTCATCGCTATCCGCAATTCCACCAACCTTTGTGTCGTCTGCAAACTTACTAATCAGACCAGTTACATTTTCCTCCAAATCATTTATATATACTACAAAGAGCAAAGGTCCCAGCACTGATCCCTGTGGAACACCACTGGTCACAGCCCTCCAATTAGAAAAGCATCCCTCCATTGCTACCCTCTGCCTTCTATGGCCTAGCCAGTTCTGTATCCACCTTGCCAGTTCACCCCTGATCCCGTGTGACTTCACCTTTTGTACTAGTCTACCATGAGGGACCTTGTCAAAGGCCTTACTGAAGTCCATATAGACAACATCTACTGCCCTACCTGCATCAATCATCTTAGTGACCTCCTCGAAAAACTCGATCAAGTTAGTGAGACACGACCTCCCCTTCACAAAACCGTGCTGCCTCTCACTAATATGTCCATTTGCTTCCAAATGGGAGTAGATCCTGTCTCGAAGAATTCTCTCCAGTAATTTCCCTACCACTGAAGTAAGGCTCACCGGCCTGTAGTTCCCGGGATTATCCCTGCCACCCTTCTTAAACAGAGGAACAACATTGGCTATTCTCCAGTCCTCCGGGACATCCCCTGAAGACAGCGAGGATCTAAAGATTTCTGTCAAGGCCTCAGCAATTTCCTCTCCAGCCTCCTTCAGTATTCTGGGGTAGATCCCATCCGGCCCTGGGGACTTATCTACCTTAATATTTTTTAAGACACCCAACACCTCGTCTTTTTGGATCACAATGTGACCCAGGCTATCTACACCCCCTTCTCCAGACTCAACATCTACCAATTCCTTCTCTTTGGTGAATACTGATGCAAAGTATTCATTTAGTACCTCGCCCATTTCCTCTGGCTCCACACATAGATTCCCTTGCCTATCCTTCAGTGGGCCAACCCTTTCCCTGGCTACCCTCTTGCTTTTTATGTAAGTGTAAAAAGCCTTGGGATTTTCCTTAACCCTATTTGCCAATGACTTTTCATGACCCCTTCTAGCCCTCCTGACTCCTTGCTTAAGTTCCTTCCTACTTTCCTTATATGCCACACAGGCTTCGTCTGTTCCCAGCCTTTTAGCCCTGACAAATGCCTCCTTTTTCTTTTTGACGAGGCCTACAATATCATTCGTCATCCAAGGTTCCCGAAAATTGCCGTATTTATCTTTCTTCCTCACAGGAACATGCCTGTCCTGTATTCCTTTCAACTGACACTTGAAAGCCTCCCACATGTCAGATGTTGATTTGCCCTCAAACATCCGCCCCCAATCTATGTTCTTCAGTTCCCGCCTAATATTGTTATAATTAGCCTTCCCCCAATTTAGCACATTCATCCTCGGACCACTCTTATCCTTGTCCACCAGTACTTTAAAACTTACTGAATTGTGGTCACTGTTACCGAAATGCTCCCCTACTGAAACATCTACCACCTGGCCGGGCTCATTCCCCAATACCAGGTCCAGTACCGCCCCTTCCCTAGTTGGACTGTTTACATATTGTTTTAAGAAGCCCTCCTGGATGCTCCTTACAAACTCTGCCCCGTCTAAGCCCCTGGCACTAAGTGAGTCCCAGTCAATATTGGGGAAGTTGAAGTCTCCCATCACCACAACCCGGGACGAATATCCTGGGATTTTAGCGGATTGTATCGTAACAAGGTCGCAAAGTCACAGGTTAAGACAAGAGGAGAAATCAAAGAGTGAAGATGAAGTTGAAGTGCAATTATCAGAAAGGATTTTTGATCAGATGGTTGAAAAAGAACAAGAACAGGTGGAGGATGAGGCGGATATTTTTAGTTCAGGAAAATTGGTGGAGTTACAACAGGAAGATGTTGAAATAAAACGGATATATCAGAACGCATATACGGAAGAGGAATCCGAGAGTATACCAGAGTGTTATTACCGTAAAAGTGATGTCTTGATGAGAAAATGGAGACCTGTACATATGCAGGCGGGTGAAAAGTGGGCAGAAGTTCATCAAGTAGTATTTCCGGTAGGGTATAGAAAGGAGGTGTTGCGAGTTGCACATGAGGTACCAGTGGGAGGTCATTTGGGAATGAGGAAAACTCAAGCTAAAATCCAGAAACATTTTTATTGGCCTGGACTACATAAAGATGTAGTTAAATTTTGTCAATCATGTCACACATGTCAAGTGATAAGGAAACCTCAAGCAGTGACAAAACCAGCACCCTTATACCCATTCCAGCATTTGAGGAACCTTTTACGAGGGTCATAATTGATTGTGTAGGACCGCTTCCTTCAACAAAAAGTGGGAATCAATATCTTTTGACTATAATGGATGTGTCTACTAGGTTTCCAGAGGCCATTCCGTTACATAATATTACAGCTAAAAGGATTGTGGAGAGTTACTTAAATTCTTTACTAGGTATGGACTACCCACAGAAATTCAATCGGATCAAGGATTTAATTTTACTTCAAAGTTATTCAAAGAAGTTATGGATAGCTTAGGAATAAAACAATTTAAATCAACTGCGTACCATCCAGAATCCCAGGGAGTGTTAGAAAGGTGGCATCAGACATTAAAGACAATGTTGAGGGCGTATTGTCAAGATTATCCAGAGGATTGGGATAAAGGAATTCCTTTCGTTTTGTTTGCAATTAGGGATGCACCTAATGAGTCAACCAAATTTAGTCCTTTTGAACTAATTTTAGGTCACGAGGTAAGAGGACCACTTAAATTGATTAAGGAAAAATTGGTGGGTGAGGAATCGGAAATTACAATATTGGATTACGTGTCAAATTTTAGGCAACGATTAAATAGAGCAGGTGAATTGGCGAGACATTTGAAAGTTGCAAAAAATGTGATGAAACGGGTATCGGACAAGAAATCCAAAGTTCGTAGTTTTGTCAGTGGGGATAAAGTTTTAGTGTTGATACCAGTGGTAGGTGAACCTTTACAAGCTAGGTTTTGTGGACCGTATCAGATTGAAAGAAATTAAGTGAGGTGAATTATGTGGTAAAAACACCAGATAGAAGGAAGACTCACCGAGTGTGTCATGCAAATATGCTTAAAAGGTACTTTGAAAGGGAAGGAGAGAAAAAGGACGTTTTAATGATTCTAACTCAAAGTGACAAACCAAATCCAGATGACTGTGAATTTGACATACCTCAAATTAAATTGGAAAGTGAGGATGTTCTTAAAAATAATCTTCCAGAGGAAAAACAAACTGACCTGAAAAAGTTATGGATATCACATGGGCTAGTTTGGAGAGATAAATTGGGAAGGACTAAAATGGCTATATATGATGCAGATGTGGGAAATGCTGTTCCTATCAAACAACATCCATACAGACTTAACCCTTTAAAATTGGCACAGGTTGACTAAGAGATTGAGAGTATGCTTAAAAATGGCATAATTGAAGTGGGTTGCAACCAATGGAGCTCATCCATAGTGATGGTACCTAAACCAGACGGTATCCAAAGGTTGTGTGTGGACTATTGAAAGGTGAATGCAGTTACAAGAACGGACTCTTACCCTATCCCACGTTTGAAGGATTGCATTGAGAAATTGGGACAATCTGCTTTTATTTTCAACTTCCAGACATGGAAAGAACATTTAAAACATCGTATGGCGTTCTTCGATCGACTTCAGGTGGCGGGTTTGGTGATGAACCTAGCCGAAAGTGAATTTGGAGAAGCCCAAATCACTTTCCTTGCGGAGTTTCCGATACCCTCAAGACGAAGGAAATAATGCGTTCTCCTAGCATGAATGAATTTGATCGAATCTTTGTGCACGAGATTTGTGGCGTGATTACTCCACTGATGGATTTGCTAAAGAAACATCAAAAATTTCAATGGACAGCGGAGTTTCAACAGGCATTTGACTGCCTGAGAGCTGTGATCACCAATGTTCCTGTATTTGAGAATTGCAAGGGTCTCTGTGGTCAGATTGAACTAAAGTATCTGATTCTAAAGAGAAATACCGAGGAGTAGAGGAATGGATGGATTGTGTTGTTTTTTTCAAAACAAAAAGGTATATTTACTGTCTACATTTCTTTGTGGATGGTGCAAAAGTGAAAAATGAAACCATCTTGAAGTTGATGTTTTTTTTTCTTGAGGGGGAGGTATCATGTGAGAGTACCTTTAAGAAATGGATGTTTAAGCAATGTACCTTTAAGAAAAATGTGATGTCAGAGAGTGGGTGGAGCTGAGCTCAGTTCAGCCATTTTGAAGTTTCGGTTTTGAGGAAAAGAGCTTGGGTGTGTGTCTGTGTTTGCAGTGAGCTGGATTTGCTGTGATCTCTGCCATGAAAGACTATCTCTGGATCATTTGGGTGATTTAAACTCATAATAGTAAAGCCTTTACCTGATGTGTTTCTGTTTAAAGGTGTTAAGTCTCTCTTGGATGTTGAAAGGAATAACTGAAGGATTATTTAGAGTTGTAAAATTTTCGGGGTTATCTTTGAAGTAAGGGGTGTTAAGAGATCCAATGTTTATTTGAGAGGTTAAGTTGAGTTCATGGAATAAACATTGTTTTGTGTTTAAAAACCCACGTGTCCATAATTGTAATCCCACACCTAGGGAACAAGCCGTGTGCTCGAATAAGCAACAATACATTAAAGGGGGAGGTTGGTTGAACTCCATGATACATTTTGGGGTTCTGCAAACGCCTCGCCCATAACAGGCACTGTCATCCGTCTTTATACCCCCAACATTTGTCTCCAATGAAGATGTTAAGGAAAAGTTCTATTCTGATCTTGGTGAAGTTCACACTGCCATCCCAAAAGATGAAATGGTCATTTCAAAAGAGTAAAGATCACCCTTATGGAGGACATTAATGCCAGGTTGGCCATGACTCCAATGTCTGGAATGGAACCATTGGGAAAAATGGGGTGGGGAAAGCACAACGGCACCCCCTGCTGACAAAGTGTTCTCAGCATTGCTTCATTATAGCAAGCACCCTCTTCAACCAGAAGGACAAATCCAAATCCATATGTGCATGTTCTGGATCAGAGCATTGGCACATCCTGGATTATGTCAGAGTTCAGGTCAATGATTGATTCCTGCTGGGAAGATTATCAACTTGTTCAAACATGATGAACATCCACCTAGCACCATGACATAACAACACCCAAAAGTCCAAGAGAAAGAAGATCAATGCCTAGCTCTCAAGCTGCCTAACCAAGTGATGAATTCCAATTGTAGCTCATGACCAGTGTGGAAAATCCTGACCCAGCCAACTCAGTTTCAGAACAGTGGGGTGAAATAAAGTCAACTCTACTAACTCCTGTGCCCAGACCATTGGGTTTGTGCATCACCATCACTAGGGTTGGTTCAACAAAAATGATGTTGAAATATGTGACTTCCTGGAACAAAAACAAGCCTTCATTGCCTGGCACAATAGACCAAGGTTGCCAGTCAAGACAGCGGCATTCAAATATCTCAAGGTATAAAAAATCTAAGGACAAACCTGGAAGATAAAGGATATGTAGTGGGAAGAAAAACCTGAGAGATCCAACAATATCATCAAGGCATGAAAAAACACTTTTGAAGCCAGCAGGGTCATCTGTAGACAAAGATCACATGGACAAAATCCCCTTCGCTCACAGGAGGGTGTCTCTCTTCTCAAGGATGACAATGCCGTGCGTCAATGCTGGAATGAAAATTCTGAACAGATCCTCAACTCCTGAATGTACAGTGGCAGCTGATGCCATCCATGCCACACCCCGGTAACATTAGTAGAATCCATGGGTAAACCACCATTGATGGGAAAGTTGTGCACCTTTACTCACATCAAGACTCCATGCATTCATTCTACAGATTTGGGAGGGAAAAGAATCCACCTCCGTGAAGTATGGAATATTACAACAGTAACTATCAAGAGAGAAGATGTGAACTATTGAGATATTCATAGCAGAAAAAATCCTGACAAACATTCTTCTGAATTGTTTACTTCCTGATGCTGAGGAAACCGTCTCTGGGGCACAGTGTAGTTTGAGACCTTCCAGAGGAACCTCAGGCATGTCCTTTGTTGCCAGGTGAATCCAAAAGAATGTTGAGACCAACAGCAGGAACTCTTTATTACACTCATCAACCTGATCAAACCATTTGACTCAATAAAGCACAAGGCTCTGTGGATTGTGCTCCTAAGTTTTGGATATCTAACAAACTTATCACCATCCTGAAATTGCTTCATGATAATATCCTGAGTGGGATATCTGAGATAGAAGTCTTCAAAATCCAGACTAGCATCAAGCAAGGCTGCATGGTAGCCCCAGAGTATTTGCAATACACTTCTTACAATGACTATTGCTCTCATCAATGGCTAATTGTCCTCTAGTGTCAGTATTAAATACTGTCCAGATGGAAAACTCTTTAACCTCAGTCACCTCTGTGCCAAAACTAAACTCACTACCCAAGGCTTACGTCTTAACAGTTTGTGGAGAGTCATTGCCCTTTCTGCACCAGATTTGCAAAGCCACTCTCAATCCCTTTAATTCTGCATACAGGAAACTCAGCCTGTGCCTGAATGATGCCAAAACAAAACTTATATATTAATCTGTGTTTGGGCACCAAATATTCCACCTCCCATACATGTTGATTGAGAATCTCTGGAATATGTTGATCATTTCCCATACCTTTGCAGCTGCCTCTTTCAAAAGGCCACTATTGACGAGGTGATCCAACATCTGACCAGATGCTTTCTACAAACTACGACAGGGGGTGTTTTGCAACAAAAACTATGCAAATCAACAAAAGTTCAAGAGTCGAAAGCAGTTGTCACCATGCTCCTGTACTGCAGTGAGAACTGAACTGTGCATCAGCATCATATTAAAAAGTGAGAGAAATTCCCCTAGCAATGCCTCTGCCAGATTCAATGGGAGCTCCATCGAACAAACATCAATGTTCTTGAGGCCAGCTCCACAAGCATTCAGGCAAATCTCCCAAAAAACTGCATCCCCTGCCATTTCTTTCAACTCTCAAATGGCCAATGTTCCAGGGGGGAACAATGAAAATGCTTCAAAGGCACTCTGATGCTCTCCTTGAAGCATGGAAGCATTGACATCAATAACTGGGGGGAATCAAACTACATCACACTTTGGGTATTGATGACGTGGCAGAGCAACAGCAGAGAAGGAAGGAAAAGGATGCAAATCCTGTACTCCAGATCCCGTTGTCTCCTGGAAAGTTCTGCCCCATGTGCCCAAAGATATACAGGTTGACAATCAGTCTGCTCAATCACATGAAGACTCATGGCAGAAACTCATGATCCTGAATAGATTTATCTTCGAATCGAGGGACAGCAGATGACAATCTAACCTCCTTCACCCCAACCTCATCTATCTATCATCCTAGATTCACCCATGTCCTTCCTTATGTGCTCCTCACTCCCCAACTCCGACTGATCTCCACATATTACTCTTGGGCTAATTACTTCTCTGTCCCTCTCTCCCAACCTCCCTTCCTGTGCCTGATCCTTTGTAACAGATTGGATTTTGGCTGAGTTTCTTATTTTAAACTTTATTTCTGTGATCAGTTCAGCTATATTGAATGATGGAGAAATACAGCACACAAGGTGCCCATTTGGCCGTTAGTGTCCATGCCACCCTTTGCTACAGCTATGCAATTAATGCCAAATTATCCTGTGTTCTTTCCACATTCAAGTCTGTATCCAATTCTCTTTTGAATGGTATGATGGTATCTGTTTCTACCATCCTTTCAGGCAGTGAATCCCAGATCACAATAGCTCACTGTATAAACAAATATTACCTCCTCCTGCCTCTGGCTCCTTTACCCATTACTTTTGACTGTGTCCCATGGCTCCTGACCCTTTTACCACTGGACCTGGTTTCTCTTTATTTACAAAATTAAAGCCATTCATGATTTTGAGCATCTCCATCAAACCACCTCTTAGCCTTCAAGGATCTCAGGAGAGGAGCCCTAGTTTCTCCAGCCTTATCTGCCTGAAGTTCCTCCATCTTGAAACAATTCGAGTAAATTTGCTCTGCACCCTCTCTAAGGCCATGACATCCTTCTTACAATCTGATGTCCATAATTGAACATAATACTCCAGTCAACCAGTATTTGAGAAAGGTTCAGCATCACTCATGTCTTTTGGACTTTATTGCTCTATTAATAAAGCCAAGCATCCTATATGTTTTTAACAACCTTCTCAACTTGTGCTGACAGGATTTGTGTAGTTACATTCCGAGTTCTCTCCAATGCTGCACCCACCCCCACTTTAAAATTGTACCGTTTAGTTAATGTTGTCTTATCTAATCCTTCTTACCAAAATTTATGACATCAAACTTCTCTGTGCTAAATTCCACCTGTTATGTAACTGCCTATTTTATCAGTCTGTCAGTGCCGTCCCGATTTCTGCTCTTGTCCACCTCATTATTTACTACAGCTCGAAACATGGACAAACTTTGAAATTATGCCCCGCACATCAGATCATTAATACATATCAGAAAAAAAACTGATTCTGATACCAACCCGTGAGGAAAACCATTGTTTACTTTCCAGGAGTGTGAAAAATAATTATCCACCTCTATGCTCTGCTTTCTGTCCTTTGTGATACAAAGCCATGCTTTATTTAAAAAAAAACTTTATGAATTTACAGGCTGGAAACCACTGATTGAATTTTGAAAAAGACTGAAGACTCATTCCAATGACTTGAAACTGTAGCTTCTCAGATGGCTGAAAATTTGCATTATTATACATGGTAAATTCCAAGGTCATTAAGTGGAGACAACCTTTTCTAGAAAACCCCAGCAGAGACAATTATCTTGAAGGAGTTTAAACGGGATCATCTTGGAACCCATTCACAGGACATTCCAATAATACCCTAAGTGGGGACAACACATTGGATGTAATCACCTCAGACAGTAAACTGTGGCTGAGAAATGAATCCGCCGCAGTCATAATCTACTCACCTCAAAATCCATCTCCTGGAATACACTACCCATGACCTCACTTGGGTCACTGGTCAGTTGGAGAGATAGAATCATGCGACAAGCCAGCTCACTCTTTCAGTATTCAACAAAATATCTTCTCACGATCAAAGGCAAAAGCAGAAAAGACATCAAAGTGGCAATATACCTTCTTTGTCACTATGTTTCCTCTCCATCCATCTTTCAAGCTTAAACCCTGTTTGCTATTTGGCGATCCATGTTCCGCAGACAGAGAATTTAAAAAGAAAAGAGCTCAACCTAAACAACTGCTGTCTCCAGAAGAACAGATAAGCCATCTGCCTACTTCTTTAAATTGCCTTGATGTTGAAACCAGAAGGACCACTGACCCCAGCCTGGATTCACCCTACACCATCAACCTACAAGAACTGTATAACTTTAATCTTTATTGGGCTTAAAAACTATCCATTCATTTATTTTCCCACCGTGTAATCTGTATTTGTGTGTGTGAACATGAATGTGTGTGTGGGTTTCTTTTTATGTGTGTACATTGGAGAATTTTTATTATTTTTCTTAGACTGGGTTAAGTATATACAAACCTTTTCTTTTTGAAAATCTCAAGGAAATCTGACTGTTTGTGTCTCTTATAATCAGTGTGTAACGGTTAAGCACTCAGTGAATTGGAAAGCATATCTTTAAAAAATCGTAGTTGCGGTTAAACGAGCAGTGATAGAAGGAAGCCATTCAACCCCTCCTCCTCATGTGGTCGTAACGCTTTTCATATGTTTGTATCAATGTTGTCACTACCTTTTTAATTCTATAGGTTTTAATCTTACGAACAAGACTGTGGATTAAATCTGTCACTCAAAAGTTTTTCTTGGATGAATAGTGGGTTTCCTCCAGGTGCTCCGGTTTCCTCCCACAGTCCAAAGATGTGCAGGTCAGGTGGATTTGCCATTCGAAATTGCCCTTAGTGTCCAAAAATGTTAGGTTGGGTTAAGGGGATAAAGGGGATAGGGTGGAGGAGTGGGGCTTAAGTAGGGTGCTCTTTCCAAGGGCCGGTGCAGACTCAATGGGCTGAATGGCCTCCTTCTGCACTGTAAATTCTATGAAATTCTATGAATAGGGATCACAAGTGTAAGAACCATCCGATAGCAATGCTTTCTGATATGAAGAACCCGGTTGAAAAAAATTGAATTGAGTAACTGACATGGTCACATCATCGAACATCATAAGCTGTCAATAATAATGATCTTCTTCACTTTAAATCAATATTAGTGAAAATTCCATTCTGGATTAATTAAATCATGAAAGATAGGCAGCGGGATTCTCCGCCGGCAGAATTCTCCGTTGCACTGGCAGCGCACCCATGCCCACAGGTTTCCCGGCGGTGTGGGATAGACACAATGGGAAATCCCATTGGCAGGTGGCATAAACAGAAAATCCCGCCCCCAGTGAGGACACGTCGTGTGTGAAAACTTGGCTCGCATACCGGAGAATCCTGCCCATGTTGTCTAAATACAGAGCAAAAGGTAGCAATTCAAGGAGAGCTTTGGCTGAATCTTAATGAGCTGGAGTCCATGGGCGGGATTTTCTGGCCCTTCCCACAGGTAAGATCTTCTGGTCCTGGTTTTCCCGGTGGCAGAACAGGTGAGCCGGCATAATTGGAATGGATATCAGGTGGACTGCAAGATCCTGCTGGCAGCCAGAAAGCATGCTGTGGGGGTGGAAAGTCCCATCCATTGGGTTTGGGAATAGGTGGTGGGCTGGAATTCAAACTGACAAAATTGACACGGCTGCCTGTGCCTTGTACATTTCACTGCTGTGTGATAGACTGCGATCGAACATCCGCCTTCGGAGAAATGGGTTGCCACTTGACATATGTTGATCACCCAATCAGAGTGATATTGTCATGGATTTTTAACTTTAACTTTAGCTTCTGGAAGTCGCCAGTGAAAACAAAGTGATAGTAGCAATGTCACTTTGAGGAAACATGTCAATAGAGTACTTAATAGTCACAGTTGTGTTTTTAATATCTATTTGTGTGAAAGGGTTTGTTGGCAGCACTTGTGCTGAGAGGCTACTTTACACATTTTGCAGGTTTGCAGGTCTGATCTGTCATTTGAAGTTCTGATCTGGCAGATCAGTATGGGTATCACATATGCTGCTTTAGACAGAACATCAAATGAAGACCAAGATGATCAGATGAGGACTAGTATGAGCAACACCTCAACAGCCGAATGCACACAGTTCTGGAGATCCACAGGAGAGAGGGTAGCAGCAGAGATGTCTAACTCACAGGAGGCAATACCTGGCGCATAGAGTCTGCAGGTAGAGGAAAACATTCCTTGATATATCTGAACACCAGCATCTCATGAGGTTTAGAATATTACGTGTGGTATTGATGGTGATTTTCAACCTACTAGAGCAAGATTTGCTATCAGCTAAACCTGGTGGCAATAATTTAGCTGTTCCTGTCGAAGTCAACGCCGCCTCAACATCTTTGCCTGTGGATTCTTCCAGGTTTCTTTCAGAGAGACCTGAGGCTCTCCAAGCCATTGAACACCAAGGCAACAGATAGATGACCGGTGGCTTGTTTGGCAGGGCCACTAATTATGCCAACATTTCCTGTGATGGCAGCAAGTCAGAATGAACAGGATGATTTTTGATGCTTTACTGCTTTCCCACAAGTGTTGGGTACCATTGGCTGCACTGATGTGGCAATTAAGGCAACCAAAGGTCGCCAGGGAGTTTTCACCAACGGCAACGTCTTCCATTCCGCCAAAGTACAGCTGGCGTGCAACCGCAAAAAGAACTTTCTACAAGCCTGCCCAATATTTCTGGGCAGCTGCCATGGTGCTTTTGTCCAGCAGCAGTGCCCCATCCAAAAGGTATTTGCACCTGAAAGCAGTCTCCAACTGGCTGCTGAAAGGCAAGGGGATCCAATTAAAATGAGCATCCTCTCCGCCACCGTAATACTGCTCTTGACTAGCAGCGCCACACCTCCCCCTCTTTTGCCTCCTTCTCTGAGCTTACTAAAACACCTAAACCCCGGAACCTGCAACATCCATTCCTGTCCCTGCTCTATCCATGTCTCCGAAATGGCCACAACATCGAAGTCCCAGGTAGCAACCCATGCTGCCAGTTCCCCTACCTTATTTCGTATACTCCTGGCATTGAAGTAGACACGCTTCAAACCACCTACCTGAACACTGGCCCCCTCCTGCGAAGTCAAATCTGTGCTCCTGACCTCTATACTCTCATTCTCCCGTACCCTAAAACTACAATCCAGGTTCCCATGCCCCTGCTGCATTAGTTTAAACCCCCCCAAAGAGCACTAACAAATCTCCCCCCCAGGATATTTGTGCCCCTCAGGTTCAGATGTAGACCATCCTGTCTGAAGAGGTCCCACCTTCCCCAGAAAGAGCCCCAGTTATCCAGAAATCTGAATCCCTCTCGCCTGCACCATCCCTGTAGCCACGTGTTTAATTGCTCTCTCCCTATTCCTCATCTCATTATCACGTGGCACGGGCAACAACCCAGAGATAACAACTCTGTTTGTTCTCGTTCTGAGCTTCCATCCTAGCTCCCTGAAAGCCTGCCTGACATCCTTGTCCCCTTTCCTACCTATGTCGTTAGTGCCAATGTGGACCACGACTTGGGGCTGCTCCCCCTCCCCCTTAAGGACCCGGAAAACACGATCCGAGACATCACGTACCCTTGCACCTGGGAGGCAACATACCAAACGTGAGTCTCTCTCGCTCCCACAAAAATCTCCTATCTGTGCCCCTGACTATCGAGTCCCCAATTACTAATGCTCTGCTCCTCTCCCCCCTTTCCTTCTGAGCAACAGGGACAGACTCTGTGCCAGAGGCCCGTACCCCATGGCTTACCCCTGGTAAGTGCCCCCCCCCCCCCACAAGTATCCAAAGCGGTATACTTGTTACTCAGGGGAACGACCGCAGGGGATCCCTGCACTGACTGCTTCTTCCCAGTCCCTCTTACAGTTACCCATCTATCTCCAATCTTTGGTGTAACTAATTCCCTGAAGCTGCTATCTAAAACACTGCCTCCCAAATGATCCGAAGTTCATCCAACTCCAGCTCCAGTTCCCTAACTCGGTCTTGGAGGAGCTGGAGATGGCAGCACTTCCTGCAGGTAAAATTAGCAGGGACACTAATGGCATCCCTCACCTCAAACATCCTGCAGGAGGAACATTGCACTCCCTTCCCTGCCATCCCTCTAACTTCCAACCAAGATCTGGCTAATCAGTAAATTTAAAAAAAAAGAAAAAATAATAATATAATATGGCACTTACCTCACACCAATGGGTCTTATTATTAGGTTAGAGGAGGAGGGTGGGTGGGAGACACTACACGTGTAGTGTCTCGGGTTTCCTCTCCACCAGAATCTATTGGTTGGGGGGGGGGGGGGGGGCCTTCCCAGAAGTTCGCGGGTCGAAAAAAATAAAACAGAAAAGAAATGCTTTAGTGTTTTTAAAGGAGAAACTTACCTCCCAGAAATCACTTGCTCACCGCTCCCGCTGAAATCCAATGGCCTGCTCCTGTGAAAGTAAGTGAGTAAGTGTTTTTAAAGGAGAAACTTACCTCCCAGAAATCACTTGCGCACCGCTCCCGCCGAAATCCAATGGCCTGCCCCTGTGAAAGTAAGTGTTTTTAAAGGAGAAACTTACCTCCCAGAAATCACTTGCGCACCGCTCCCGCTGAAATCGACTGGGCTGCTCCTGTGAAGGTCAGTGTTTTTAAAGGAGAAACTTACCTCCCAGAAATCACTTGCGCACCGCTCCCGCCGAAATCCAAAGATGTTCAGGTTCGGTGGGGTTACAGGGATAGGGTGGGGGAGTGAGCCTACATAGGGTGCTCTTTCAGAAGGTTAGTGCAGGCTCAATGGGCCAAATTCCCTCCTTCTGCACTCTAGGGGTTCTATGGATTCTATTCTATGTCCAGCAATTCTTCACTTTGATGTCGACCAGGAATGTAATTGGGGATGTGAATGAATGAATTAAATTTTTCTGGAGTCAGGTTTCCCTTCAGTAGGGGGCTGACTTCATTACCAAGTGGAAAATATTGTCATGGTCTTTAATGCCATCTCTCCCTTCAAGGAGATAATTTTAAAACAATGTTCGCTAATTCGTCTTTAGAAACAGGCAGCCATGCTTACTGTGGGGGTGCAAATTGTGTCAGATTAAGGAAGAAGAAAATGCTTTTGATTAAAGGGAGAAGGACCAAAGGTATTGAAAATAAAAGTGGGGCTTTTTTTTTTTTAAAAGCCGCAGAACCGGGAGTAATTTTAAGAGGCAGCAGAATTTTTTTCAAGAGAAGAAAGCAGAACAGAAAGAGTCATCTTCACATAATGTCAGGAAAAAATTGGTCTCCCAAGCTTTTAAATGGAAGTTGGCGTTTTGGGTCATAGAACACACTAAGGAGTCACTCTCAGGAGCATCTTCCTCGATTGTGAAATAAGAAGAGCTGGTTAGAAAGGATTCTCAGGGCAATTACTTTGATTTGTTTGTTGATAGGTGAAAAACATGATCACAGGTGCCTTTATTCAGAAATGTTGTCAGCTATTAATACTTAAATACCTGCCAAACTTATTTTCAATACAAGCTTTGAGGATTCTGCCTCGGGATTATTTTCAAAGTCTTTTTGGGAGCAGCAAAAGTTTCTTATCCTCAGAGGATAAAGAGATCCACGCAGCCTTCAAATCTTTGTTGATATTCAGATTGCATACTGGGAAATTCTTCAAACTTCGCATGATAAGAATGCAGATTGTCCACTGGGAAGTTACTCAGAATGAATGAGTTCTGCACAGCCTTTGCAAGTTAAAAATAACCAGTCCTTTGAATGAAAATAAGGCCTCGAAGTAATAACACAACATAAAAGTTAAAATTAAAAAAGATATCAATGGATAAATTAAATCATGTCATTGCATAACATGTAATTTTAACAAACATTATTTTTAAGAATCTTGTAATGGAAATTATAAATTCCAGTTACTGAGGAAATGATAGACAAAAGGTTTTGGACAATATTTTGAGAGTTTTATGGAAAACCACATTCTGCTTACGACCATGATAGGCAACAATTACATGATAGTTTTCATTTGAGCACATGTCATGTGCAAAATTTTTATATATTATATGAATATATTTACTAACATGTCTTCCATATTTATTGTAAAGAATGGACTGATTTTTAATGAATATCTATCTGTTATATATTTAAAATGCTGTTAAGTGGGAACATGCCAAAGACATTGGTCTGGATTATCCACCGGCGGGTTCCTCCGCTTCGCTGGCAGCACACTCACGCCCGCGGATTTTCCGACGGCGTAGGGGTGGCCACAATGAGAAACCTTATTGCCGGCTGCTGGGACGGAGAGCCCCACTGCTGGCTCTGGCGCGCAGCATATCCGAACAGAGCGGTCAGGCTTTAATACAGGAATGATGTGGGTTGCCTATTCTGGAACCTGCACGGGTGTGATAATTCCCAGTTCTTCCTGGCATTAAAGTTTAGCTTCCACTTTTTGGTGCAAAGCGTATGGGACCGATATTTCTTGAAAAACCAAGGTGTTGAGTCTGGGTTGACATACCCCTTGACCTTCACTCCCTTTATTCAACACAACTTGTTCTGGTCATCCTAGTATCTGTTCAAGATTTTCTGAAAAACACTGTCCGAGATTTTAATAATTCCCAACCAGTTCAACTTGATTTTACGCAACCAATCCTGTCCCATCAAGCTTGATTGATGTCCCTCAACAATGATCATAGGTAACCGGGCATCTTGTTGCTGATATGACACTGGACTCACGGTTGGTCCCAAAGTTCTTAGGGTCTTCCCCGTATATGTCGTCAACTTGGCTGTTGTCACAATCAAATCCAAAGACTAAACACCTGCTCGAAGATATTTAAATGTTTTTTCATCCACAACTGTGGCTGGTGCTCTGGTGTCAGCCATCGTCTTCAGCGGTCTTCCATTTACAGTGAGGACTATCTCACTTGGGGATGTTTTTCTCACTCTCATCATGTTTAATCTGCATGTTTCAGGTTTGTCATCTGATTCGTCTTCACTTTGTTCACTGGTGCTGTGATTTGCTGCTTTTAAAAAAAATTGCCACACTCTGACCTGTGTGGCCAATGTCCCTGGATATGGTCCTTCCTATTGCACCGAAAACAAATAAACTCCCTGCAGGGGCACGATTCCTGGGGTGGTCTCTGTATTACAGAGTCCCGTGGGGGATAGGTTGGGTCATCCCCTTACTTGGGAGTGGGGGCGGGGGGGGGGGGGTCACTTAGGCAATCTGAGGATGGGGGGCTGCAGTGCAGAGTTGGGAAATGGGGGGTGGGGGGGGGATTTGCGGCTGATTTGTGGTGCGGGATTAGAGGGTGGCCGGCTGACATATCTCGCTAGTGGGCCTCCTGCTCAAAATGACGGCCCAATTTCTTTTCCCAAAGGTAGGGGAGTCTAAAACTAGAGGGCATAGGTTTAAGGTGAGAGGGGAGAGATTCAGAAGGGCCCAGAGGGGCAATTTCTTCACTCAGAGGGTAGTGAGTGTCTGGAATGGGCTGCCAGAGGTAGTAGTAGAAGCGGGTACAATTGTGTCTTTCAAAAAGCATTTAGATGGTTGCATGGGTAAGATGGGTATAGAGGGTTATGGGCCAAGTGCGGGCAACTGGGACTAGCTTAATGGTAAAAAACTGGGCGGCATGGACTGGTTGGGCCGAAGGGCCTGTTTCCATGCTGTAAACTTCTATGATTCTATGATTCTAATAGCGGGATCCCTTGGGAATCCCTCATATTCTAAACAGAGAATCTTGCCCTAAATTGTTATTGACAACTAACAAGGGTAACCTATGTACAAACACAATCTCCAATATAGGCGTTAATACTTTGGCTCCCGATTTCACTCTAGCTAGGACCCCGCTCCCTGTGTCCCATGATTTTCACTTATTGCCAAGGCTCCCATGCTTCCACAGGATAGACTCCAAGCCAGTCACGTGGACCACGAGGGCAGGCTCCTTAAAGGGGCCGAGCTAACCCAAACCTTTCACCCGTCTTATGAGCATCGTGCGACAAGACATAATACACGACATGACCAACGAAATGAAAATTAAAGACTTGCTTTTGGAGCCATGAAACAGAGTGAAGTACGGAAAAGATTCTGTAAAGAAATGGAAACATCAAAAAAGATCATAGAGTTCTAAAAGCAAAACTAAAATTAATTACATGAAGCAGGTTAAAGTTAATCACAACTAGATTCCTGCACAACAGAATCGGTTTCAAAAAACCAGGCAGAAATTACATGAAAAGCTTCTAACTTTCACAGAATGATGAAGTGCGAGTGAAACAGCAGCAAACACTGGCACTCACTGAGGTATCTGACACAGTACTCTCTCATAGTACATCGATAATCAGTAGTTTCCGATTCCCACCACTCCCCCCCATCTTCATTCCGAGCCACATCTCTCCTCAGAAGCAGCACAAATTTGGAACTGGTGACTCTCAACGTGAAACTTAAATTAGCATCCATTCTGCCCAAATTCTGAGGCAGAAGCTATCATTTAAAGTAGTTCACCCCACATATTTCCCCTTCCCGCAGCCCAGTTGATCACATTCACCTCACCTGGGCCTGCCATGCTGGATTTAGCAAGATTCCAGATTTTTCTCCATGTCTGAGGTCCATGCTATTCATCCACTGAGACTGTCCAGAGGGACCACAATCCCAGTGTAAAATATAGCCCAATATCTCATTTCCGTCCCACCGGTCTCTCCCTTCTTAAAGGGGTTGGATGGACCCTACTTCTTTTAGCCTCCAACCCATTCTGACAATCTCCTCAACATTTGATTCTTAATCTTCTCTCTAACATTTGGTAATGATTGTGGTATTGCCATTTGTGGTAGTATCAGGTATTGCAGTACCCGAGAGGCTGTAGACCATTGGGTAAACCTAGCAGCTTACTATTGGCTGTTTGGTGTGTGGCTCCGCCCTGACAGGCAGGGTATAAGAACAGGTGCCGTCCCAGCAGCCCTCATTCTGTACCGAAGCTGCTGGGGAACAGATCTAGTCTATTAAAGCCTTCAGTTATGATACAACCTCGTCTTCGAGTTTAATTGATCATGCATCACCATTCACATCTCCTCTGAACACATCTTTTAATTTCTTTACTTGTCATTTTATCATTTAATCTCTGCACTTTTCGACCTGTTAAACGAGCTTCACTTTTGTTCTTTTCTTCCCTTTACCATTACCCTGCTTCTGCACTTGTTAACATTCCGTTGCATCCCTACGTTTTCTCAGTTGTCATGAAAGGCCATCAACCTGAAAGGTTTCTTTATCCAGGCCTACTGAATATGTGCAGCATTTTCTTTTCTGTGTTAGACTTCAAATATCCACAATATTTTGTTTTTCACTCAGTTTATTTTCTTTGATTGTATTTTTCTCAGCTCCATTTTTATTTACCACACCCCTGTTGCTCTCCTCTCCTCCTCGATCTTTTGTCTTGCCTCCTCCCTCCATCCTTATTTGTCAATCCATTCTCCCTATCGTTTGCCACATTCCTGCCATATTCGTTTTTCCCTGTATTCTCCACATTTTTCCCCTGCCACATTTCTTACCCCACCCCACTCCAGACTCTTCATTTCATGCACCTCCTCCCCTTAGCTTCTGGCTCATCCCTCACCCTGCGCTTCACTTTCACAGAATTGGGTAAACTCTGGGTTGAAAAGTATAGCTGGGGCCCAATTCCAGGATTCCATACCACATTCCCGTGGTTTCTGATTTCCAGAAGTGCCTTTTAAGGGTGTGGGCTCATTCTGGTTGAGGGCTCTCATCCAAGAATACATAAAGAGGCTTGGCTAAGAGCTAAAAATTCCATTGGAGTATGAAAACACCTGAGCCCCAGTGAAAACATTGTTTGACTGACAGCTCTGGCTCTTTGATCTCTTCTGTCACTTGCACAATATTAATTTACACATTGTAAAATATTTCAATTGCTTCTGGTTTCTGGTATTGATCATTTAAAGGGTCTGGATGATTGATGCATTTATTAGCCTTTCGTACAAATGAGTTTTGTTCAACCATTTTCTTTATAAAGATTTTTTAAATGTCTCGTTGTCACGAAAGAGTCCATTGGTTCCATACAGTGTATAATGGGTGAATGGGCTTGGAAGTGACATTGTTTGACACTGAGGCCATGAGGACATAGGGAGTGGGTGTAAGACATGTCTTGACATGGGAGACATGAGTGTTATAAATGATGGGTAGTCGCATGGAAGTGTGTGCGGGGTGGGTGAGGAGTTGTGAGGGCTCGGGAGGAGATGGTCTTGCTATTTTCATTGTAACTCTGATGAAGATCTAGAGCGCACAGACCACTTTCCTCTGCACCTGCCACCCCTGTGGTTGCTGCTGAACTCTTTCACGATCTGCTGACCGACTCCAGCCTGCACCCCCGCCCCGCAATGAAAATCCTGTCTTTCCTGGCACTTTCTCCCAAGGTGGGAGGACCAAAGCAGGAACTATCCAGACTCCCAACCCTGCCTCGATGATGACAATCCAACCTCATATCTCTTTTCTCTTTCCATCTATTCCTTCTTAATTGTTTCAATTGTGTCCATCTGCTTCTTCTAGTTTCCACCCCATTCTGACATCCGCCTAATGGTGCAATTCTCTGCTTTCCAACTCGCTTCCTCCGACTGTTCAGTAAAATCTTTCCTGTTTTTAACTTGACTATTAATATTGTATGTAACCTTGTTTAATTTATTCAGTATGATTTTCTGCAGTCTTGATGACTGGTAGTAGTGCAACTCCTTTTAACCATCCACTATCAGAGTTTACAACGCTGAAAAGTGCATGTGTGCCAACGTGGTGGGTGCTGTTTAAGCATGTGCTATATATTCTGGTCTAAATGAACTAACCAAGATATGTTATCATCTTCTATGCACTGACAGATGCATGAAATCTGTTTTCTATAGCTCGATAATAACATTTTCACTTTGTGCTGCTCTGAGGAAAAGGTTATCTTTGCTATGCAGGGCAGGAAGGGGGTCAGGCATTTCAGATAATAAAATCACTAGTTTCTGAAAATAGATTCACACTTATATTTGGCGTAAAACTGTAGTGTAAGAGCATAGATCAATTATCATGTCAGAACAAGAGAGGGGGCATTATACAATCAACAACAGTCCAGAAGGTCCTGTCCACTTCCCTGTCATGTAGATCCTTTTCTTTCAAAGTCAACATGAAGAGTATGCAGACCTCTGTGCTGGGGTGAAAGTGAATTAAGTGCAAATTAAACTCTCCCCAGAGATTATTCCCCTTTTAGTAGCTATGATATATTGAACATGTACGCAGCAAACTAAAAATCATTACATTCGAAACATAAACAGTGGGCGGCTCATAACATGGCAGGTGAAATAAAATATCATTAAATTGGAAAAGTGATTGTATTCCCATTGCAGCAATGGAAGATGCTCGAAAATATATTGGAAAAATGACAGCAGGCACAATCAATTATTTGAGGAACAAAAGCCAAAGAGGAGAAGGTGCATTTATTTATGAAGCATTTGCAACCCTTGGTCCGAATGGTGTTAAAATCCGAACAGCAATGACAGCATATGGATCACTTTGTTTGCACTTTTAATCTAAGTTTTTAAAAAAATAACTCAAAAGGAACATACGAGTGACAGCTAAACTCTGCAAATGCTGACAATCTGCAATAACAGCTGAAATTGCTCGAAAATTCTCAGCACCTCAAGTAGCTTCTGTTGGGGGAGAAATGTCTGAGAGCAAAGACCTTCTGAGGAAAGGTCACCGGCCTGAAATGTTTCTTTCTCCACAGAAGCTGCCTGACTGGTTGAGTGGTTTGCAGCATTTCCTGCACTTAAACATGAAAACCATTTATGCACGGTACCACAGTGGTTAGCACAGTTGCTTCACAGCTCCAGAGTCCCAGGTTCAATTCCCGGCTTGGGTCACTGTCTGCGGAGTCTGCACGCTCTCCCCTTGTCTGCGTGGGTTTCCTCCGGGTGCTCCGGTTTCCTCCCACGATCCAAAGATATGCAGGTTAGGTAGATTGGCCATGCTAAATTGCCCTTAGTGTCCAAAAACAGTTAGGTGGCATTACGGGGATAGGTTGGAAGTGTGGGCTTAAATGGGGTGCTCTTTCCAAGGGCCGGTGCAGACTCGGTGGGCTGAATGGCCTCCTTCTGCACTGTAAATTATATATATGCATGTGACATGTTTTATTTGTGTATGTTTGCATTTATTATTTGCGGATCTTCTGCGTCACTCAGAGGGAGCGGGGAGAAGCAGCTGTGGAGAAGCAGACCTGCTCGGGGTCTGTGGGGGAGAAGAGTAAGTGAGACTCTGGCTCAGGGGCCTTCACTCATTCAGAGAACAAAGAACATTACAGCACAGGAACAGGCCCTTCGATTCATCAAACCTGCGCAAATCCAGATTCCTTCTTTCGACCTACTACTAGGGAGTGAGAGAAGTCGTGGCAGAGAGGCAGAGCTGCTTGGGGCCTGCAGACAAGTGCAGCTTCAATTTCCAATGCTGCTGAGTTGGAGAGGGAAATAAAATTTAAACGGTGATCTCGCAGGAAAGCCGTAAGTCCTTTGGTTGGTGAGCAAGGGTTAAGGCCAGTCTAAAAATAGTTGGAATTTAGAAAAACATAAACTTTTAACTTACCCTAAAATACCTACCATGTAATTAGTTCAGAAACATGAGCAGAAACAAAGTAAGAAACTAGTGAGTTCATTATTTCTTTTATTCTTAACTGATGGTGTTTGTTGGATTTCTACGTACAGTAAGTGGGGCGAGAGGAGGCATTCATTTAATTCAAATTAATTAAGAAAATAATTAATTGGTTACTTAATTAAGATACAATAAGGATCGCAGGGAAGATGATGTGCTGTGACTGCAGGATTTGGGAGCTCCTGAATGCCAGTGTGACCCAGGGCAAACACATTTGCAGTGACTGCCTGTGGCTTGACGAGCCTCAGCTCAGAGTCATTGGGCTGGATTCTCTGATTTTGAGGCTATGTCCGGAGGATCCGTGGCAGTTTAAGTGGGAAAAATCGACACCGCCCCAGCACCGATCCTCCGATCGGCGAGGGGCTAGCAGCCGCGCCACGTAAACCACCTAGCCTCCGAGAAAAAGAGAAAAAGTGGCCGCGCTTGCGCACACTAACCTGTAGCGATCTCTGCGTGCAATATGGCACCGGCCATGCACAGACGTAACCATCCAGATAGTGACCCTCTGGACACCCCCTCGCCCACCCCCCTTCCCCTTGCCATTCTCCACCAGTCCCCCCAGCCCTCGCTGAAGCCCCCCCCCCCGGCCAGCAGCACAGCCCCCGCCCAACTGTTTCAGCGCTGGACATAGTCCGCAGCCTCCACGCTGGGTTCCTGACCGCTGAGACCACAAGCCAACCGAGCAGTCAGGAACTCGGCCCATCAGGGTCGGAGCATCGGGGAGGGCCTTCGGGTGATGTCCTGAGGCCGTCCCAACGGCGTGTGGCACGTGCCGCGATGATGCCCTCTTGGAGGGGGTGGAGCATGCGCAACCTGCGTAAAACAGCCACCACCCCCAATTCGGTCACAAAAATGGATTCTCTGCCCGATCGTCGATTACAAAATCGCGTCGGGAAACGGAGAATCCCACCCATTAAGTTTGAAGCAGAGGTCTGGGGCGAAATTCTCCCGAAACGGCGCGATGTACGCCGACTGGCGCCCAAAACGGCGCCAAACAGACAGGCATCGCGCCGCCCAAAGGTGCGGAATGCTCCGCATCTTTGGGGGTCGAGCCCCAACATTGAGGGGCTAGGCTGACGCCGGAGGAAATTCCGCCCCGACAGCTGGCGGAAACGGCCTTTGTTGCCCCGCCAGCTGGCGCGGAAATGACATGTCGGGGCGGCGCATGCGCGGGAGCGTCAGCGGCCGCTGACAGTTTCCCGCGCATGCGCAGTGGAGGGAGTCTCTTCCGCCTCCTCCATGGTGGAGACCGTGGCGGAGGCGGAAGGGAAAGAGTGCCCCCACGGCACAGGCCCGCCCGCGGATCGGTGGTCCCCGATCGCGGGCCAGGCCACCGTGGAGGCACCCTCCAGGGCCAGATCGCCCCGCGCCCCCCCCAGGACCCCGGAGCCCACCCACGCCGCCTTGTCCCGCCGGTAAATAGGTACTTTAATTTACGCCGGCGGGACAGGCAATTTATCGGCGGGACTTCGGCCCATCCGGGCCGGAGAATCGAGCGGTGGGGCCCGCCAACCGGCGCGGCCCGATTCCCGCCCCCGCCGAATATCCGATGCCGGAGACGTTGGCAACCGGCGCGGGCGGGATTCACGGCAGCTCCCAGCGATTCTCCAACCCGGTGGGGGGTCGGAGAATGACGCCCACGGCCTTTGTTGCCCCGCCAGCTGGCGCGGAAATGAAATGTCGGGGCGGCGCATGCGCGGGAGCGTCAGCGGCCGCTGAAAGTTTCCCGCGCATGCGCAGTGGAGGGAGTCTCTTCTGCCTCCGCCATGGTGGGGACCGTGGCGGAGGCGGAAGGGAAAGAGTGCCCCCACGGCACAGGCCCGCCCGCCGATCAGTGGGCCCCAATCGCGGGCCAGGCCACCGTGGGGGCACCCCCCAGGGTCAGATCGCCCCGCGCCCCCCCCCCAAGGACCCCAGAGCCCGCCCGCGCCGCCTTGTACCGCCGGTAAGGTAGGTGGTTTAATCAACGCCGGCGGGTCAGGCATTTTAGCGGCGGAACTTCGGCCCATCCAGGCCGGAGAATCGCGGGGGTGGGGCCCGCCAACCGTCGCGGCGTGATTCCCGCCCCTGCCGAATATCCGGTGCCGGAGAATTCGGCAACCGGTGGGGGCGGGATTCACGCCAGCCGTCGGCGATTCTCCGACCCGGATGGGGGTCGGA
The DNA here is from genome assembly GCF_047496885.1 of Scyliorhinus torazame. Taxonomy (NCBI): domain Eukaryota; kingdom Metazoa; phylum Chordata; class Chondrichthyes; order Carcharhiniformes; family Scyliorhinidae; genus Scyliorhinus; species Scyliorhinus torazame. The sequence goes on from NC_092708.1 coordinate 307,875,938, forward strand.
GAATCTCGCCCGTGGTGCTGGGACTTTTGAAACTATGAGCTGAGGGCGAATAGACAAATGGCAAATGAGTGGCCAGGTGACTCGGCGGGGAATTTGTGTGTGCATAGTCAATAAGGGTCTAAGTAGGTTCCAAGTAGATATAGGGGTTGGTTTAGTTCACTGGGCTAAATCGCTGGCTTTTAAAGCAGACCCAGGTAGGCCAGCAGCACGGTTCAATTCCCGTACCAGCCTCCCCGAACAGGCGCCGGAATGTGGCGACTAGGGGCTTTTCACAGTAACTTAATTGAAGCCTACTCGTGACAATAAGCAATTTTCATTTTTCTTTTTCAAGTAGGTCAGCACGATGGCGGAGTGGTTAGCACTGCTGCCTCATGGCGCCGAGGCCCCAGGTTCGTTCCCGGCTCTGGGTCACTGTCCGTGTTCAAGGCATGGCTCAGTCTCTGAGGACCTTGGCTGAGGACCTCGAGAGCATGGTCCAGACACAAAGGTCGCCTGCTGAGGGATTTGAGAGCATGGTCCAGGCTCAGAGGACCATTGCTGAGGACTTTAACACCATGGTGCAGACAATGCCGGGCCCCCTGGACTGGCAATGCCAGGTGGCGTTGAGGCTTCTGGAGCTTGCTGCAGCTGCCATTCTATCTCATGGAGTTACCCAAGTGCCTACGGGCACTCATAGGGGGGAGGAAATGCTGGAGCACATCCCGTGTGTCTTCCACCAAGGAGACTCTGGCAATCTTCAGCCCTTCCAAATCCCCCCTTCCTGACACCGACACATCTCGGTGGCAATGGGCAGAACAGGGTGGCATGGCGACACCAGCGACTCCCGAAAGCCCAGGTCATTCCAGGTCCTGGCCCTCCAGAGGCTACCTGCTAATGGCATTTCTGACTACAAAATGCAGAAGGCAGAAGGCCACCTCCATCTCTGATGTAGCTGAGGCATAATGGTAGGCCTCGTAAGGTTTAGGAGTTCTCGGTCACAGAATGGGCATGGGTTAAGTTAGGCACCGGTAGTTAAGTTTAAACGATGTGTCGCTGTCACTAGCCACCTAATTAAATTCTTTTCTTGTTCAAAGCCTGAATGCCTCATTGTCTTTCCCCCTCTACTACAGGGAAAGGTCATCACCCCATCTATACTCAGCTCCTCCCACAGACCCTCCAAGCAATGCCAACGGTGGGAGCCAGTGAACCCACAGTAACAGACATCCTGGGATGATGGTGCCATCACTCATCGTATCCTTCATCTTGCCCCTTTGGAGCTATAGAACAAGCAATGTGGCCCCAACCCCCACTCGGACATGAGCCTGGGAGTCAGTGCGCAGCCAGTAAATGGACAGGAGTCAGACATAAGCAGAACCCCAGGAGTTTCACAGATTTCCTCACTTCAAGTCATTGTTACCCCTTGCCTTGCCAGGTGACTCCAGAACATAGACAACCCAGACCCAGCACCCTGTTCAGATATCAATGAACTCTTTGGATAGTGGGCGAGGGGGGAGTGCACAAAGCTTATTGGGGGGTGGTATGTTGTGGAGCTGCCAATCGACAAACCACCTAATGGGAGAATCTGGAAGAGATGAGGGTATCCCTGTTTCCCCTACTCACACAGCACATCACAACAATAATGGAGACCCTTTGGGGGCTGTACTGAAGGATCCCCCCTGACCAGGCGAGGCAGCAGAAGCACATACTGCGACCCCCAATACACCGTTTGATAACTGGCGTGGTCGCACTGTGAACCTCATTATAACGGGACTGCGCATCGGTCTCAGACCTCGTGCTGGCATCATCAGCCAAGACCTCAATGGGTACCTCTTGTCCCCCATGTCGCCTTCATCCTAGCTCATCTTCAGTTTGTGTTGTTCAGGAGGCAGGGCTAGTTTGAGCCAATACAGTTGCAGGAATCCACTTCTCGCTTATGGTATTGCTGCACTGCAACACTTAATCTCCTTGTTAAAACAAGTTTCTTCCTGAATTACCCTCCCTTCTCAAGATTTGCGACTGCTGATTGCGTTCCATTATCTCACCTGTCTCTTGCAGTAAGGGCAGACCAAATGTAGTTCTCAGCTTTCTCTTCAGTAGTAGTAAAGTTGGGGAAAGCTGAGTAATCACTTGTATAGTGTTGCAATATGTCCCCAAGACACTGTTTAGGTGGTGATGTAATAAACCATGATCCTCGGTGCATTTCAGTGCATGCTTCAAGGACTGTGCAAACATTTTGGCCAAACAATTTGTGGATGGGTGGGAAGGTGCTGATTTTATGTGTTGGATACCACTCATCTTTAAATTGTCTTCGAACACTTGAACCATGAACTGTGGAACATTGTCACTCATGGTTTGTTCTGGTTCCCAAATCTGACTAATATCACACATGGAGTGTGTATCTACGATGATCGGGAACATGTGCCTCTCGTATGGACCAGCAAAGTCAACGTGTTGATGTTGCCACGGCATTTTATGCCACGACCATGAATCCAATGGCGCAACACTGGTGCATTCCTTGCCCCACACATGACTGGCACAGTCCTGCTTTTTCCTCTGTCTTCCTCACCACCAAAAGCAGCTCCTCCCAAGTTTCTTCATTCAAACTATACCTGGGTGACATTAGTGTAATTATTCTGTTAAAGAGTATGTCTTTAACCCGTATGCGATGGACAAATGACTACGAGTCTACTTCATTTTAAATTAATAGTCTTTATTCACACTCACACAATGTTACAGTTAATCAATCATTCCATCAGCACAAGTTATTCTACAGGGTACTAAAAGTTCATACTAGACCTTACCTTAACATTTGAGTGACTAGCAAGTCCCCAGACAGATATTGGCCTTTATCTGTGTGCTGACTCCTGTAGTCCTCGATGCTTGGCCCTCACTCTCCTCTGATGCTCTGGCTCTGATCTTCTTTCTGTTGGCGGCGTGATGGTCCTCCTTGTGGTGGCTGGTGAAGATCACCATTATTCCATTGCTGTTGCTGGCTGCTGCAGTGGGGGTTTCTAAGGTGGTGCAACACCTTATAACCTTCTTGGATTTTGTGCCCTTTTGGGCGGTCTCTGGGTCATGACCAGTCAATTGATCAGGGTTCCATCACCCTGATTGATCAAGTCCAATCAGGGGCCATCACATCGATTTAGGGCGGTGCACTCACCGTCCATGTCTGGAGGTGTTAGGGACATGTAGGCTTTCCAAATAAGCAGTTTAGGTGTCGCTGCATCTGGTAAACAAGTGTGATTGAGTGTAGTTCCATTGTTCCTGGGATGGCCTGTCTCATGTGTATTGCGATGTCTAGGCTTTAGCTTGCTGCTCAATGTTTATTTAAACTGCAGCCTGCATGGCCTTAACTTGGCTAAATTTCCCAGCATTCTTTGCAGGACTCAATCTTAGGTGGCCGTTCGGTCACAGTTCCAATACACTTTGTTGCAAATTTGAAGGAATTATCCCCGGTTCCCCACAACATGCCTCCGCCTTGTACTGACAACCACAGAGGTACTGACGAAATTTTCTCACACCAAAAATAATACTCAATGCCCCCTTCTCCAACTGACAAGCACATCTTTCGGGACTTGAGGGAGGAAGCCGGAGCACCCAGAGGAAACCCATGCAGACACAGGGAGGACGTGCAGATGCCACACAGATAGTGACCCAAGTCGGAATCGAACCTTGGACTTTGGTGCTGTAAAGCAACAGTGCTAACCACTGTGCTACCGTGCTGTTAGTAAGGGTATCTTTATTTAAAATAGACAAGGTACCAGAACCGAATGAGATGCATCCATGGGGACTGGCAGAAATGAGAATGGAGATTTCAGAGACACTGGTGATAATCTTCCAGTGTTCCTGAGACACAGGGGTGCAAAGATATAGTCAGCAACTACACATGAATCAGTTTGACCTCAGTCAAAAGGAAACTTCTGGAAACTACAGTTTGGGATAAAAGCTATAGTCAGTTAGACAACTGCAAGGTAATTAAGGAAAGCCAGCATGAATTCCTGAAGGGAAAATCATGATTAACCATATTGCTGGAGGTTTTGAGGAGGTAACAGAGAAGATTGATCAGGGAAATGCTGTTGATTTGGGACAACATTTTCCAATATTTACTCTGAGAATTTCTGGCTCTGGCAAGTAAACCAACATGTGGCTCCACAGCTGCACAGCTACCTCTTACCGCCTGATAATGCAGCACTCAGAGTTAAAAAATGCTGCAGGCATATCCGACGCTGTCACGCCGGTAGGACAGGGCCTGATAGAGCCGACAACGCTAACTCTGCAGAGATCGGGCACTCTGATCTGCATGAAAACAAATCTTACCCCCTCACATGCACAAGGACAACCCCCCCCCCCTCCACCCACCACATGTGTCATATGAGAGTACCTTTAAGAAATGGGTGTTTAAGAAATGTACCTTTAAGAAATGGGTGTTTATCAGTGATGTCAGAGTGTGGGTGGAGTTGGGCTCTCTGTCAGCTTTTTTACTTTCGTTTCAGGCTGTTTGCTGCAGGGTGTGTTTTAGTTTCGTTGTCAGAGCTGTTTAGCTGCAGTCACAGCCAGAAGGGGTATTAGTCTCTCTCTCTGTAATCTAAAGACTGTAAATCGATCCTTTGGTGATTTAAAACTAATAACTGCTCTCAGTAGTGACTTTAACCTGATGTGCTTCTGTTTAAAGGTTTTTTAAGTCTTATGGATGTTAAAAGGACAGCTTAAGGATTACTTAGCGTTGTATTCTTTGGGGGTTGTATTTAAATTAATGGTTGCTGAGATGTTCATTGTATGTTTTAAAGAGGTAACTTAGACTTCCGGCGGCGATTGCGAACGGAGCGGCCGCAGCAAAGACGCTCCCGCACAGCCACAAAATCACGGCCAGGCACCAAAGCTCCGATCCACGGAGCTGGAGAGGGAGAGAAAAAAAAGGAGAGACTGGTCCCGGTGAGCTGAATGTGGAGGAGGAGTGAGGATCGCTCAGAAACAGCCTGAAAGTCGGAGCACGGAGAATAAGAATTTTTAAATTCAACCTTCCTTGTTCCTCTCCTGCAAATTTTTTTTTAAAAAGAAAAACTTTTTTAAAGGGAAAAAAAGCTTTCAAAAAAATAATCCCTTTTTATAAAAAAAAATAGTTTTTAAAGGTTTTTGTTTCTTTGGGGGGGAACAAAAAAATGAATTTCTTTTTCGCACCAAAACCCAGGAAAAAAAGAGAAAGGCACAGACAGAAATATGCCTCCAAATAATAAATTGGGGGGACGGCATGATGCAAGAAGGGACAGCAGCGAAGGCGAAGGAAAAAAGCAGGAGCTGCGGCCGCACAGGCAGACGACCACACGGGGCGAGGCGGAGGTTCAGGCGAATCAGGAAGCGGAAAAGCTGGCGAGCCGAGCAGTGGAGCAGGAACAGGACGCGGCGACTCCCCCCCGTCCGCACAGGGGGAGAAATGGAGAAGCGTGCTGAAAACAGAAATAAACGCCATAAAGGAGGGAATAAAAACGGAGATAAACGCCATGAGGGAGGCACTCAGGACGGAGCTCCACACAATGATGAAGGAGATGCTGGCGGAGACAACAGAAAAACTATGCAGCGGACCATCAACGGCCTGGAAAGGAAGATGGAGGTGCAGGAGAAAACTATTCAGGAGTTGGAGAGGGTCGCCTCAGACCAGAGCGACAGGATGGTAACTCAGGAAACCGAGGTGAAAAGGCTGGTAACAACCCAAGGGAGCCTAAGAGGGAAAGTGGAGGACCAGGAAAATAGGTCCAGATGGCAGAATGTTAAAATAGTGGGTCTGCCAGAGGGGATGGAGGGCAGAGATCCAACAGGCTCCGCCACCCAAATGCTGGGCAAGCTAGTGGGAAGGGAGAAGTTTCCAAACCCCCCAGAAATCGACAGGGCGCACAGGTCGCTCCGACCCAGGCCCAAAGCCGGGGAGCAGCCCAGAGCGATTATCAGGAACCTGCACAGGTTCCAAGACAGGAAAAAAATCCTAAAGTGGGCCCGGCAGACGAAAGCGAGCACGTGGGAAGGGAAGACCATAAGGGTGTACCAGGACATTGGGGCGGACCAGGCCAAAAGAAGGGCTGAATTCAACAGGGCCAAATCAGCACTCTACAAAAGTAATGTGAAATTTGGGATGTTATTCCCGGCCAAACTCTGGGTAACATTTGAGGGGACGGAGTTGTTTTTTAACACCCCAGCGGCAGCGGAGGAGTTCGTTAGAGCGAACAAACTGGGGGAGGGACAGCCACAACGGCCATCATGAAAGCGACGGTGATGGAAAAGAAAGGAGGAATCGGAACACAGAGCAGCGGGCAGACCGCAAACAGAGACAATACAATCACGAACTGTACACACGTGTTTGGTGCACTGTGCGGGACTGTGCTGACTCGTTCCACCTCTCAATGCAATGGGGGGGAGCGAAGCAAGGTGAATGAGGGTGAAAAAGGCGGACAGGAGGGCGAGACAAGGGCTAGCAAAAGGAAGGTAAAACAGGACCAGAGCAGGGCAAGTGCTGGGAGAGGGGCCACCGTGCTAGCGAGGAGGGCTAACACGGGAGGGCAGGAAGAAAGGAGGGCTTCTCAGGGGAGAGGGAGCGCCTGGCACAAAGAGAAGGGGGGGGCAGGGCAGAAGGGGGGGAAGAACACGGGGGGGACAGAGGAACAGGGACTAAGGGGGGGTAGAGGAGTCGGGGGGAGAGCGCAGAACAAAAGGGATGTGAAAACAAAGGTTATTGGGGAGCTTCCGATACCCTCGACACGACGGGAAATAATGCGATTTCTTGGTATGAGTGGATTTTACCGGAAATTTGTACCGAATTTCAGCAGTGTGGTCGCTCCACTGACGGACTTCCTCAAGAAGCGTAACAATTTCCAATGGACAGCGGAGTGTCAATAGGCATTGGACGGCCTGAAGGCTGTGTTAACCACTGCTCCTGTGTTAGCCATCTCAAATTATGTGAAGCCATTCAAAGTGTCGGTTGATGCGAGTGATGTGGGTGTAGTTGCGATGCTTCTACAAGGCAACGACGAAGGGCTAGAGCGGCCTATTGGTTACTTTTCAAAGAAATTGAACTCTCACCAGAATAAGTATTCAATGATTGAGAAGGAGACGTTGAGTTTGGTGCTAGCTTTGCAACATTTTCACATTTATGTGACCAGCAATCCGTCTGACACCATTATATATACTGATCATAATCCGTTGACGTTTTTGGAGCGATTCCAGAATAACAATGCATGGCTGTTTCCCTGGAGTTTATTGTTACAACCATTTCATTTAAAAATAGTACATAAGGCAGGACGTGAAAACGTGATAGTCGATGCTTTGTCACGAATGTGATGAACTGAAACAGTTTCAGGTGAAGGAGTAAGGACGAAACAAACAAAATGGACTATATTGTTATACCTATTTGCGTGTGTTGTTTTTTGAAACGAAATGTTTCTTAACGTATGGTGAAAAGGTGAAAAATGAAACCATCTTGAAGTTGATGTTTTATTTTTTTTTCTTGGGGGGAGGTGTCATGTGAGAGTACATTTAAGAAATGGGTGTTTAATAAATGTAGAAATGTACCTTTAAGAAATGGGTGTTTATCAGTGATGTCAATGTGTGGGTGGAGCTGAGCTGTCTGTCAGCTTTTTACTTTCGTTTTAGGCTGTTTGCTGCAGGGTGTGTTTTAGTTTTGTTTTCAGAGCTGGATAGCTGCAGTCACAGCCAGAAGGGGTATTAGTCTCTCTCTCTGTAATCTAAAGATGTAAATCTATCCTTTGGAGATTTAAAACTAATAACTGCTCTCAGTAGTGACTTTAACCTGATGTGCTTCTGTTTAAAGGTTTTTTTAAAGTCTTATGGATGCTAAAAGGACAGCTTAAGGATTACTTAGTGTTGTATTCTTTGGAGGTTGTATTTGAATTAATGTTTGCTAAGATGTTCACTGTGTGTATTAAAAAGGTTAACTTGAGTTCATAGAATAAACATTGATTTGCTTTAAAAAATACTTTTCAATTTCTGCTGTACCACACCTGTAGAGTGGGCCGTGTGCTCCCCATACCACAATCTATTAAAAGTTGTGGGTCAGGTGAACTCCATGATACACTTTGGGGTTCTCTGAACCCTGGCCCATAACACATGCAAATGGACTGCCCTCCCTCATGGAGAAAGGGAACTCCCCCCACCCCCCCCCCACAAAGGGTTCCCCCTCACTGCCCCTTGGCATCCTGGCACTGCTCCAGCACCTTGGAACTGCCCTCTAGAGCGGAGAGTGCACGAGGGCAGTGCCAGGGCCACTGCCAGGGTAAGTGCAGGCAGTGCCAGAATGCCAAGGGACAGTGCCAGGGGACAGTGCCAGGGTGCCAGTGGGTAATGCCAGTGGCAGTAAAAGTGTGCCAGGAGAAGCATCAGAGTACTGGCCAGAAACATTGCTCTCCCCCTGAGGGGCGATGCTTACCTGTGGGCCCCCGGCGGGTTCCCATCACCTGGTTCCCATTTTTTAAAAGGAGCTGTAAACTTCTGCTGATGGAAACAGCTTCTTCCCATCTGCACCATTCAGACCCCTCTTGGTCTTGAACACATAGAGAACATCTCCGCTCAAACTTCTCTTCTCCAAGGAAAACAGCCGCAGCTTTGCCCAATCTATTCACATATCTGAAGTCTCGCATTCTCTGAATTATTCTCATAAATCGTTTCTGCACCCTTTCGAAAATGTTCACACCCTTCCCGTGGAAGCTGAACCAGTGTTTCATGAAGGTTCATAGCTTACTTGGTTGTGTGCTCTGTGCCCCGATTTACAAAACCCAGGATTCAGTATAATGTATTAACTGGTTTCTCAACCTGTCCTGCCATCTTCACTGATTTATACACATATGTACCTGGGTACCTCTGCTCCCTTATTTCATTTGAAATTGTCTCCTTTAATTTATATGACCTCCCATTGCTCTTCTAACCAAATTGTATCACTTCACACTTCCCTACATTTCATTTCATCTGCCAGGTGTCTGCCCATTTCACCAGCCTGCCTACATCCTATTGAAGTCCATCATTATCCCCTTCACAGTTCACAATACTGACAAGTCTTGGATATTCTTCACATTTTGAAATTGTGCATTGCACACCCAGGTCTAGGTTATTAATATGAATCAAGAAAAGCTATGATCCCTCTAGACACCATTCCCCAGTCAGAAGGAAGCAAAACTCTCTGTAATTCCTGTTCTAATAGGCTTGCATTAAACGATTAAACTGTTCCGTAATGAAATTTGACTACGTTAAAGACTAATGATTTGAAATACCACACGGCGTGAAATAAACTGCTTACGGGCACTAATATTTTTCACTTAAAAAGCTAACTTTTACTGACATTTGGGGACTCACGTGATTAATACATAGGAACATTCAGAAATGTTACGGCCAAAACTTATTTCTCAGGGCACCTGCATTTCAAAATGTTCCATTGCACCACTGTAAGTAATATGAGTGAGTACATCTATGTAAGTCTATCAATGACTTAAAAGCAAAATTTACCATTTTTATTTGAAATGTTCTTCACTTAATTAAATGTATGAATTATGTTGATTTGATTTAGTTGGCTATAGTAAAGGTTTTATGAAGGGAAATCTTGTCCGATGGTTTTCTTTCTGCTGGCAATTTGGAGACTCCAATCGCATTCCTCCCCTTCCCCCCCCCCCCCCCCCCCCCCACGATTAAATCTTAGATATGACAGCCTCTTTTGAAGGTAGTGATTTGCCACCGCCTGGGTGTGGTTTACTCTGCCTCCCTGAGCTCAACATCAACACCTTGTAAACAGCCCTTCCAGACTCTAGTGTAAATATCGGACCATTGAATGACAGCATGATAACGAAAACACCTTCTAAGCAATCCTTTTAGCTCAGAATTTTATATGACTGCTTCAACTGTACAATAATGTTTTTTCACCCACAGCTCACACTTCACCGCTTTTCTTTGAAACCTTTCCTGCCTGGCAGTCGTCGGAGATTAAAGAAAAGAATTTGCATTTATATAGGGCCTCTCATGTCCTCAGGACATCTGAAAACATTTCACTGCCGATGAATTACTTTTGAAGGATAGTCACTGTTGTTGGCAGTAGACAAGCACACATCAAGTCATAAAAGCAGCAGATGAGATCAATGACTCGTTAATTTGGTTACTGGTGTTGATTGGGGTATAAATATTGACCAAGTCGCAGGAAGAACTTCTTTCTCTAGCCTAGAGATTATTTATGTCCATCTAAACTAGCAGATGGGACTTTAACCAAATGCCTCATCCAAAAGATTGGACCTTTGATAATGCAGCTTCCCATGAGTATTTCTCTGAAGCATCAGCCTAGCATATGTGAGCGAGTGCTGAATTTATTAGTTCTGTGGGAATGGGGTGGAAACCACAATTTAATGGATGTGTATTAAATTCTCTGTCACAGATACAGTCTACATGAACTTTAATTCTCTGGCTTAATTGAAAGATTGTTTTCAACTTGATTATTGTGCAAAATAAGCAGTCATGGCATACTTTTGAGCCTTGTATCAGCAGAATGTAAATGGGAGCTGCCTCTCCTACTGAGTGTTTCCTGTATTTTACTGTAGTTGCTCCTTTGTCCTGAGACACCATGTGGTCCAGGGTAAGTGACAGTGATTCAGGGTAAATAGAGTGCTGTACAGTGTTATGGGAGAGGTGCTTTCAGAACCCCAAAATGTATCATGGTGTTCAACCAACCTCCCCCTTTAATGGATTGCTGCTTTTGAAGCACACGGCTTGTTCCCCAGGTGTGATATTACAATTATGGACACGTGGTTTTTAACACATAACAATGTTTATTCCATGAACTCAATTTAAGCTATTAAATAAACATTGGATCTCTTAACACCCCTTACTTCATAGATAACCCCGAACATAATACAACACTAAATAATCCCTCAAAGTGTTCCTTCAAACATCCAAAAAGCTTCAAACCTTCAAAACAGTAACACACCAGGTCACAGTTAATATATATATTTTCTGTTTTATGGCAGAGATATATCAGCTTGGTTGACTTCAGCTCCAGATCCTTGCTTTTCTTCCTGCAACTCTCTGGAAATACACAGACACACCCAAGCTGCTTTTTCAAACTGGCTTTCTCCCTTCAAGCAACTCACAGCAAACCAGAACTTCTCAAGCTGCTGTCTCAAACTGGCTTTCTCCTTTTAAGCAGCTCACAGCAAAACAGTCGGGCACCTTTAATCTGCTCTCAGCAAAACCAGCCAGGCACTTTTCAGCTGCTCTCAGCAAAAACTAGAGATAAATTGGGAAGTACTCAAATGGCGATACATGATGTAGATGTGGGAAATGCTGTTCCTATCAAACAACATCCATACAGACTTAATCCTTGAAACCAAAAGACGAAGTGAGCTCAGCTCCCCCTTGTGACATCACTTCAGTAATATGATCACCTCCATTCCTTAAAGATACATTGCTTAAACATCCATTTCTTAAAGGCACTCTCGCATGACACCTCCCCCCAAGAAAAAAAAACCATCAACTTCAAGATGGTTTCATTTTTCACTTTTGCACCATCGACTAAGAAATGCACACAGTAAAAATACTTGTTTGTTTCCCCCCCGAAAAAAAACACATGCAAACAGGCATAATAATACAGTCCATTTTTCTTTGCTCTTCTTCCTCCAACCAAAATCCTTCTCGATTGACAGTCCCTTTGAACAAAGTCTCTGCACGATCCATCCATTCCACTACTCCTCGGCATTTCTCTTTAAAGTCAGATACTTGAGTTCAATCTGACCACAGAGTCCCTTGCAATTCTCCAATACAGGAACATTGGTTACCACAGCTTTCAGGCAGTCAACTGCGTGTTGAAAGTTCGCTGTCCATTGAAATTTTTGAGGTTTCATTAGCAAGTCCATCAGTGGAGTAATCACGCTCAAAACGTTTGCACAAATGTTCGATCAAATCCACTCAGGCAAAGAAATCACATTATTTTCCTTTGTCTTGAGGGTATCGGAAACTCCGCAAGGAAAGTGATTCGGGCTTCTCCAAATTCACTTTCGGCTAGGTTCATCACCAAACCCGCCGCCTGAAGTCGATCGAAGAATTCCATACGATGTTTTAAATGTTCTTTCCATGTCTGGAAGTTGGAAATAAACGCAGGTTGTCCCACTTTCCCAATGCAATCCTTCAAACGTGGGATAGGATAAGAGTACGTTCTTGTAACTGCATTCACCTTTCGATAGTCCACACACAACCGTTGGGTACCATCTGGTTTAGGTACCATCACTATGGGTGAGCTCTATTGGCTGCAACCCACTTCAATTATGCCATTCTTCAGCATACTCTCAATCTCTTTGTTAACCTGTGCCAATTTTAAAGGGTTAAGTCTATTTGGATGTTGTTTGATAGGAACAGCATTTCCCACATCTACATCATGTATAGCCATTTGAGTACTTCCCAATTTATCGCTACAAACTTGCCCATGTGATATCAATAACTCTTTCAAGTCAGTTTGTTTTTTCTCGGGAAGGTAACTTAACAATTTATCCCAATTTTTAAGAACATCCTCATTTTCCAATTTAATTTGAGGTATGTCAAATTCACAGTCATCTGGATTTGGTTCATCACTTTGAGTTAGAATCATTAAAACCTCATTTTTCTCTCCTTCCCTTTCAAAGTACCTTTTAAGCATATTCACCTAACACACTCGGTGAATTCCAAGTGTCTGGTGTTTATACCACATAATTCACATCACTTAATTTCCTTTCAATCAGATATGGTCCACAAAACCTAGCTTTTAAAGGCTCCCCTACCACTGGTAACAACACTAAAACTTTATCCCCACTGGCAAAACTACGACACTTTGGATTTCTTGTCCGCTACCCGTTTCATCACATTTTGTGCAACTTTCAAATGTTGTCTAGCCAATTCACCTTCTCTATTTAATCGTTCCCTAAAATTTGACACATAATCCAATAGTGTAATTTCCGATTTCTAACCCACCAATTTTTCTACAATCAATTTTAAGTGGTCCTCTTACCTTATGACCAAAAATTAGTTCAAAAGGACTAAATTTGGTAGACTCATTAGGTGCATCCCTAATTGAAAACAATACGAATGGGATTCCTTTATCCCAATCCTCTGGATAATCTTGACAATAAGCCCTCAACATTGTCTTTAATGTCTGATGCCACTTTTCTAACGCTCCCTGCGATTCTGGATGGTACGCAGTTGATTTAAATTGTTTTATTCCTAAGCTATCCATAACTTCTTTGAATAACTTTGAAGTAAAATTAAATCCTTGATCCGATTGAATTTCTGTGGGTAGTCCATATCTCGTAAAGAATTTAAGTAACTCCTCCACAATCCTTTTAGCTGTAATATTACGTACAGGAATGGCCTCTGGAAACCTAGTAGACACATCCATTATGGTCAAAAGATATTGATTCCCACTTTTTGTTTTAGGAAGCGGTCCTACACAATCGATTAGGACCCTCAAATGCTGGAATGGGTATTAAGGGCGCTGGTTTTATCACTGCTTGAGGTTTTCATATCACTTGACATGTGTGAGATGATTGACAAAATTTAACTACATCTTTATGTAGTCCAGGTCAATAAAATTGTTTCTGGATTTTAGCTTGAGTTTTCCTTATTCCCAAATGACCTCCCACTGGTACCTCATGTGCAACTCGCAACACTTCCTTTCTGCCGGCAATACTACTTGATGAACGTCTGCTCACTTTTCATCCACCTGCATATGTACAGGTCTCCATTTTCTCATCAAGACTTCACTTTTACGGTAATAACAGTCCTGTATACTCTCAGATTCCTCTTCTGTATATGCTTTCTGATATATCCGTTTTATTTTTACATCTTTCTGTTGTAACTCCGCCAATTTTCCTGAACTAAAAATATCCGCCTCATCCTCCACCTGTTCTTGTTCTTTTTCAATCATCTGATAAAAAATCATTTCTGATAATTGCACTTCAACTTCATCTTCACTCTTTGATTTCTCCTCTTGTCTCAACCTGTGACTTTGCGACCTTGTTGCTACACAATCCGGAAAAATCCCAGGATATTCGTCCTTCAACCCTTCAGTTGTCTGATTTTCCACTGGCTTATTCAGCTATATCATTACCCAAGATAAACTGTATTCCTGGACAGATAGTTTATCTATTACTCCTACTACCACTTCACCACTCTTCACTGGACTTTCCAACCTTACCTTATATAATGGAACGTTACTCCTCTCACCCTGAATTCCACATATCACCACCTGTTCTGGCAACATTCTTCCCAAACTACATAATTCCTCATCTCTTACCATTAAAGATTAACGAGCCCCCGTATCTCTCAAAATTGTGACTTTTTTTACCTGCTCCTCCTGATACACATGAGTAAACTTTACCCACACAAGTAAATTCTTTAAAGACATCTGGCACCATCTTAACAATTACTTCTTGAACAGGTTGTACAATCATTTGCACCTCCTTCACTTCCCTTGGGCTTTCCTTTACCACTTTAACAAATCCCACTGTCTTATCCTGTTTTACCACATCAGCCTTCCCAGTGCTTTTCTTCAACCACCAACACTGTGACTTTAAATGGCCTAGTTTATTACAGTGAAAACATTTGAAACTTTTCATTTCTTTTCCACCCTCCTGGATTTCTTTTTTAGTCTGAGGTACACTCTCTTTATTGTCTCCCATCAGATCATCTTTACCTTTACCACTTGAGTATTTCTCATGTCCCCAGTTTCTATCACTCACCAGCTGAAACTGATGTCGGAAACCAATCTTTGATTTACGAACTAATTCATAATCATCTGCCATTTCTGCTGCTAATCTCACAGTTTCAACCCTCTATTCTTCCACATGAGTTCTCACTACATCAGGAATTGAATCTTTAAACTCCTCCAAAAGTATAATTTCTCTGAGAGCTTCATACGTTTGGTCTATTTTCAAAGCACTTATCCGCCTATCAAAATTACTCTGTTTGAGCCTTTCAAACTCCATGTATGTTTGACCAAATTCTTTCCTTAAATTTCTAAACCTTTGTCTGTAAACTTCAGGCCCTAGCTCATATGCACTTAAGATGGATTTCTTCACCTCCTCATACGTTCCAGATACGTCCTCCGGTAGTCATGCAAACACTTCACTAGCCCTACCTACCAGATTTGTTTGAATCAGCAATACCCACATGTCCTGTGGCCATTGCATTTGTTTAACTACCTTCTCAAATGAAATGAAAAAGGCGTCTACCTCCTTCTTGTCAAACCTTGGAAATGCTTGGACATATTTAAATAAATCCCCAACTCGTCTTCGACTATGACGTTCTGTCTCATTATCCTCATCCATCTCCTCCAACTGTACGTGTCCCTTTGCGTCTCCCAATTTTAACTGATTTTCATGTTTCAGATCCATTTTCCGAAGTTCAAACTCTCTCTTTTTCCCTTTCCTCTCTATCTCTTTCTTTGTTTCTATCTTCTCACTCCTTTTCTTTTTCCTCTCTGTCTCGATCTTTCTTTTTCTTTCATTGCATATTCAAGCCGCTTTAATTCTTTTTCATGGTCAAATTGCTTAATCTGCAACTGGAGCTTTGCCATATCTAGTGAGTCAAAATGTATCACAGGCAAACGTAAATGTGCAGATACCGCGTTAAGTACCTCACCTTTTTGTATTTTGCTAGGCAGTGTTAACTGCGATGCTATTGCCAAATGTAACAGTCTGCTTTTCTTCTCTGTCCGTAAGGTATCACCTGTTACCGCGTCCAACCCCAAAAACTTCTGAGCCTCCAAAAGAGCCATTGTTCACAACACTCGCCCCACTTAAACTAAAATACCACACCGGAAAAGAAACAATCCTTCACTGTCTTTAAGTTCACAAAAGCCAATCCAATAGAATGACTTTTAGCCCCCTCGAGCCCCCAATTGTTATGGGAGAGGTGTTTTCAGAACCCCAAAATGTATCATGGAGTTCAACCAACCTCCCCCTTTAATGGATTGCTGCTTTTGAAGCACACGGCTTGTTCCCCAGGTGTGATATTACAATTATGGACACTTGGTTTATTCCATGAACTCAAATTAACCTATTAAATAAACATTGGATCTCTTAACACCCCTTACTTCAAAGATAACCCCGAACATAATACAACACTAAATAATCCCTCAAAATGTTCCTTCAAACATCCAAAAGGCTTCAAACCTGCCAAACAGTAACACACCAGGTCACAGTTAATGTATATATTTTCTGATTTATGGCAGAGATATATCAGCTTGGTTGACTTCAGCTCCAGCACCTTACTTTTCTTCCTGCAGCTCTCTGGAAACACACAGACACACCCAAGCTGCTTTTTCAAACTGGCTTTCTCCCTTCAAGCAGCTCACAGCAAACCAGAACTTCTCAAGCTGCTGTCTCAAACTGGCTTTCTTCTTTTAAGCAGCTCACAGCAAAACAGCCAGGCACTTTTAATCTGCTCTCAGCAAAACCAGCCAGGCACTTTTCAGCTGCTCTCAGCAAAAACTGAAACCAAAAGCAGAAGTGAGCTCAGCTCCCCCCCCCCCCCCCCCCCCCCACTGTGACATCACTTCAGTAATGTGATCATCTCCATTCCTTAAAGATACATTGCTTAAACATCCATTTCTTAAAGGTACTCTCGCATGACAATAGTCTGGAATCCCATCTTTCAGATGAGATGTTGAACTGGAGCCTTGTCTGCTTGTTTGTGATCTTGCAGCACTGTTTCAAGGAATAGCAGGATAGTTCTCCCCAGGGTCCCAGCCAATGATTGCCCTTCAATCACCAATTCCAAAGGTACAGATGGTCTGGTCATTGTTGCGTTGGTGTTTGTGGGAACTCTCTATCCGCAGTCTGCTGGCCGCATTTCCCACATTGCTGCCGGGGCTGTTCTTTGGCAATGCTCCATTAGCTGTGTGGTGCTCTGGAAATTCCTGAGGTCATGACAGACAAATTGGCTGGAATTCTAAGTCAGTTCACATCGGCGAGATTCTTTGGTCCAGCTGCAGTGAATGGAGATTTGGCTGAGTGCCAACTTCTCCGTTCTCGCTGGCAACGGTGGCGGGACGAACACAGATCAGAGAATCCCGCCCACTATGTCATTGCAAGTGAATTTGATGTGTGACTCTGGTTAGTTGGTTAAGGTGCAGATTATACAGTGCAAGTTCACAAGTTTATCATGATTGGCCTAGTGTTAGGCCCCCATTTGAAAAGAACTGACCCTGCAAAGTTGCAGTGGAAAGTCATGGGCAACTGGCAAATAGAAGAAATCTATCATTTAAAAGCCAGGTTTAACTCATTTGGATAAAAACAAACTGAATTACTCTTCAACCTTACCACTAAGTGGGGAAAGAAATACATTTTTGCATTAAATTTCAACAAATGTCTGAATGATTTGCGAGGTACTAAAAATACTAGACAGCAGTCTATATCGGGAAAATGATGCTGACTCTGTGCTATCGTCTTAGGCATTAGTTGCAAAGCTTATCAAAATGGTTGACTACTTTGGATAGTTCAGCAGCTTTTGACTGTGAGGTTTCAGACTTTAATAGTTACTGATGAGAAGTCTCGCTGTCCAATAAACTACCAAAATGTAAGATTATTTCAGTTGAAGTGAGAGGTGATGAGCAATAAGGCAATGCATTGTTACTTTTTCTTCCAGATTTAGACACGTGACCAAACTGATTTTTAAGTGCTTCCAAAGCAACTTTCATGATTCAGCAGCGCAGTCTGAGTGGCATAAGGCCCTCTCCCCTCAGCAGTGCTGGAATAAATCATTTTTCAAAAACATTCGGGTCAGCCGAAGCTTTCCAGTAACATTTACTCTTCTGCTTTTGAGCTAACATTAAATCCGATCGACTTAGAACCTATTTCCGCTTCCAATAGACCTTGAAGAGAGATGTGTTGCGGCGGCCCTCTGGGTCGTGGTGAATGGACTGCCAATCAGGGTTGACTAATGAAAGATGGTGGGCAGGATTTTCCGACATATTTTCAACGTGTCGGTTTCAGCGAAAAAAATGGAGAGAATGCCGCCACTCGTCCTCGGCAAGAAAAATCACCAACTCTTCAGCCACTTTGGAGATGTTTTTTTCCATGAGTTGCACGCCGTACTCGTGGTGGCCTGCCTCTGATTTGCTTGCCTGGAATTAGTCCTTTTACATGTCTCCCCATTGCCTGTTCCAAGTACAATCGGCGGCATGCCAGCCAGGAAGATAGCCCCATGATTCTCGGAGGGAGCTGTGATCAAGATGTTAAATGGGTTAGAGCAGAGGTGTGACATCCTCTACCCTCACTTGGGGAGAAGGTTAGCCAGCAAGGTGACCAACCCGACATCTGGAGGGATGGTGCTCTTCTCCAGTACACCTGTAACCAGTAGTGTCTCCTCCGAGCCACCACCACGTGTGGCCTTGCCCCGGTACCTCAATAGGTCCTGCTACACCCACTGCTGGTTCTGTCCACATGCAGCCACACATTGATGCTGTTGCTGTTCGCCCCACTGCCAGAAGTAGCACAGCCAGAGAGGGTGCAGGGGAATCAATGTGACTACATTCATCATCCCCTTTGTGTCAGAGTCCTCTTGCCCTCATGGAGCTAATCACCACCCCATGTCAGAGGTCCGCACATTGCACATGCAGCCTGGCATTTTACCGGAGCCCACCTTAGGACCACCTGTGCTGACCCGGTAAATTTTCCTGCTCCGACCCACCTACAACTACCACTTCAGAAAGGCAATCCCTCTGAGAAAACCGGCACCGAGAATGACTTGGCTGTTTTCCCCACGATCTTTCTGGTGTCCCCTCTCCATTTGACTCCCTGGTGGGCAATGACGACCTGCGCGCTCACCTCCAATATCCCCATTGGAGGTGAGGTCGCCAGGCTCATGTTTTTACACAGCTGTTGTCAACCTCGTCAGTATGACATCACTTTAGCGTGGAATGAATATTCAGAGGGTGAAAGTCCTGGGGGGGATGGCTTGCTAACAATATTCTCATTTATTAAAATGAGATTCCCGATCTTCCTGGGGGGCTGGAGGGGATGGGGGGACCTCATTAACCACAGGTGAGGGGCGAGGGAAATTAGATCTCGCCAGTGGGAATCTTGATCCTCGACTCAAGCAGGATTTTGCACCTGTGTCGCTGTTTCCGCTTACGTTTATGGTGCCAATAAGCTTCCAGATGAAATGCCTCATTATTGAGGGCTCCCACATCTCCTCGGCACCCACTGTCTGCTGACCCTCACTGGTGCAGAATGCTGGTATGGATCCTGATGCTCCTCATCTAAATCATCGTTTGACTTTTCATCTGAATGAGCCTTCAAGATGAAAAATGTTCTCATCTGAAAGGACTCCACCTCACTGCAGAACCAAGTTCTAGCAGAGCGTGGCAAATGACAACGGCATACTGCAGGGAGCAGGCATCAGAAAGTTAATGTTAGAAGACTGAGAGTCTTCTCAATATTCACCCTGGTGACAGCATGGCTTATATTGTGCAATCCGTGTACATCAGCATAGCGATGCCTGGCTGTGGCTGCCAGTTAATCATAATACTGATTTTTAAATTCCCATCCTTGTTTTCAAATCACTCCATGGTGTCATCCTTCCCTCTCTCTGGAATCTCTTCCAGCGCCACCATATTGTGAGATATCTGCGCTCTTTGCATTCTTGCCTCTTGTGTACCCCCAATTTTAATCACTTCCTCTTTAGTGGCAGTGCCATTAGTTGCCTCGGCCTTAAGTTTTGCACTAAATTCTCACTTTCTCAGAAAGGTAGTCACAGGCCTGAAACATTGGGCTGGATTTTACTCAGCCTCTTGATGTGGGTTGGGTGGAAGAGGGCCTGGAAAGTGGTAAGGGAAGGTTGGGAGTGGCATTCCCATCATCTTCCCACTGCAATGCCACCCTGTCAGTGGTGGGGGAGGTGGCAGACTGCCCTTCCATTCCAGCCCAATTAAGCCATTTAATTGCCCAATTGACAATCTCTTTGGACCTCTGCCAGGATTTTACCTGGGACAGGATCATTGGTTTACCATATTTCACTACTTACAGACTGTAAATTGTTCAATTCCTAGACCCTACCTTCTAGACGACATAAAGACCTCTGGTCTCTTAGCGACCCATTCAAACCAACCATTATTGATTTCCTAATCCTTAACGCATCAAATTCATAATCCCTGTCCTCCTCCATGACTTTGCCCTTCAAATTTGTAACCACCTCCATACCAGCCATAACTGAGCCACCAAATGGGGGTCAGGTTTTGTCTGACTGACCACGCTACGCATTTCATATTCTACCTTCACATTTATTGATTTTTTTTTTTTGTCCCAACGGATTGTTAGACTTTTCACCCCCTGAATAGTCTTTGGAAAAGCTCAAAAATAAATCAAAACTATTTACTGCTTTATTTGAAAAGGAGAAAATTGATCTTGCGGCCTTGCAATATGGTTTCCATGGCATTCTAAGATGAAGCAAAAATTTTTGAGAAGAAGAACGCACAATTAATATTGATTAGCAATGCCTGTTAGGTTGTGTGAAAGCATTTCAGGTCAATTTTCTATCAAACACATCCTTGATAAAGGTCAAAAGAAACCAAGGTAAATCTGTGAAGCATTTAAAGGGAACACAACATTTTTGGAACAGAAAGGTTTCTATTTCAGCTGAAGACATGGATGTGAGAAGAAATATGGTGGTGGTGGGTTGAGTGGAGGAAGAGTCATTCTCTTGATTGATAATGAGGTTGTGAAGGTAAAACTGAAGGATACGCAGAATATTCAACTTCAGCACAGCAGAACACACTCCTGTGAAGACAAGAACTGCAAAATGCTTGGTACATCGAGTGAGAGTAAGTATCAGTATCCATTGAGGACAATCTAGATTTGTCAAACTATTAGTATTGGGCTATAATGCAGATAGCACAAACACTACTTTATTTCTGTAAACAAAGAAGGCCATTGATGCAGACTCAATGGGCCGAATGGCCTCCTTCTGCACCAAAGCATTCTATGATTCTGTGATTGATGCATCACTAGCAAGGCAGCCTGCAAAATGTGGAGGCAGCCAAGAAATTTTGCTTCATCATGGGGCAGAACTCAGGCAAGGGAATAGAAACTGGGACAAACTGAGCATATTAGGGAATTAAGGGCTCCTTATGAGGGAGAAACTAGATTTGTGCAGGCTGTTGTGTGGCTCCCGACACCTCCCGAAGGATTGGCAGGATCAGTACTGGAATCTCGGCAGCTCTGAGGGAAGTCTTAATTGGGAGAAGGTGGGACTGGAGGGGGGCAAGACCGCAATTTTGGATTCCCGGTCGAAAGTGCTGGCTTTCCAACGTGATCCTGTCTCCCAGCGATTTTGGAAGAGATGTCGGGGCCAGTATATTGGCAACCCGAACGTGGCGGTTCAGTTATTGATCATGCGAATAAGCCACATAAGAGCTTTTTTAAAAAGCAGAAAGAGATTTTAGTTTGAGAACCACAAAGGATCACTATCACATCCCCTGAGTAGAAGGCAGTATTGCAGTGAAGAAGAAGGCATGGATGTGAGCTCATTTATTTTAGTTGCATGAAAGGGAACAGGATGGGAAAGCTGCTTATATAGTGGCACAATGGTCACTGAGTGTGCAGAGGCTGTAAAGCTCAGCTCTGTAGGCAGTGGATGGGGGGGGGGGGGGCGGGGGGGGGGGGGGTGGAGTGACCCAACAGAGGTGCATGAGGCATAGCAGGAGGCTTCTGGCAGCTGTGGTATCACGTCTGGGGACAAAGAAGGCCGTTGATGCAGATAAAATGGGCCGAATGGCCTCCTTCTGTACCTTAGCAACTCTATGATTCTGTGATTGATCACTGGAGTTGGAGCTGAGCTACTCAAAACTGCATGGAGACTCTGCAAGGATGAGCAGCTGCTCCCACAGCAGATGTAGGCCATTGGTCCTGAGCCTCTCAGACATGTGCAAGGGGCAGGAAGAGAGATATGGCTAAACCCTCCATTTAGGGCATACTGTTACATCGCTCTGGGCTAGTGCATGGTCAATTCCAGCCCCACATGACCCAGAGTCCCAACAGAAGTGATTCAACCAATAATGTGTATGCTTTCATAAGATCGTTGACCCTTGACTGCTCCAATGAATTGCAGACACCATATTTGTCAGTAAAACATTTTAAAAAACTTTATTTATAAAAAGAGAAGAGGTAAACATACAATGGAAATAATAGAATGATAGTCTACGAATCTAACTATTCCCCAAATGCTGTCCCACCCTCCATCAAGGCACATGGTGGGTGGGAAGGAAAGGTTAAAAAATAACAGGGATCGTGGGCAGCACGGTGGCTCATTGGTTCGGAATGCTGCCTCACGGTGCCAAGGTCCCAGGTTCGATCCCGGCCCTGGGTCACCTGTCTGCGTGGAATTTGTACATTCTCACCGTGTTTGCATGGGTTTCGCCCCAACAACCCAAAAGATGTGCAGGGTAGGTGAATTGGCCACGCTAAATTGCCCTTAATTGGAAAAAATGAATTGGGTCCGCTAAATGAAATAAATAAATAAATAACAAGGGTTAAAAGGGCTGAGATGAACCTTTGCTGTTGAGATGGTAGCCTTTGCACTCGGTGATCTTGAAATCATCGGTTGGTTTGGATTTTCTGATGTTTGTCTCCAGCAAGACCTCTGAGTCTTCCTCTGGAAGTTACCTTCACTTCCACTCACCAGATGGACCATCAGCCTCACTGAGTCAAACTGAAATTCTCACCATAAGAATTTACAGGAGAGTCTTCTGTCCACTCTGCCTCTGGAATGCTTGTTCGCTATTTCTGCAGATCAATATTAAATGTAGTGAAGAGAAAGTAAAGGGTCCCTTCTTCCAGACCTCTAGAGATCTCAGGGGAGAGCTATCAGACTGTGCCTCCCCCGGTCTTCCAAAAAGAGGTTAGGCTTTCACAGATTTGACTGGAGACTGCTTGCAGCATTTAAATCGATGGGTAAACTTCACAGCACTGATAGAGTGGCAGGACCTGCTCACACCAGCTGAGATATCAGAGAGAGAAATTCCAGCCTTTCTGGGGGAGATATGTAACAGCTCTCCATTCAGCCCCTTTTCAGACCAAAACTGAAAGCAAAAATGGAACTTGCCTTCTGCCCCAGAATCTTCTGAAAAGTTCTACCAATCCCAATCAAAAACAGAAAATGTCCCATAGTTTCCAAAGAGGAGATTGGCTGCTAGACACGTCCATCAAAATGACATCGTGAGCTATGCCACTAAAGCCCATTGCATCAGAGGGTGTGCCTGGATCAGTCAAATAACAGCTTTCAGCGGGGGAGTTTCAGTTCAAAACCAAAAGTCTACAGTTTTAAAAACGGCCGGCAGGTCAGGCATTAACTGGAAAACAGGATCAGCCAAGGATTTAAAAGCGGTTCCTTATAATACTGACTTCACATGAGCTTCCTGAATCTGAGTATCTGTGACACCAAAGGATCAGCCTATCAAATTAGATGGTGGCAGAGTTGCGTTCCTTGGCAGAGGACCACTCCATTATTTGCTGGGCTGCTTAGCATGTATGCCCTTTGGTCACAGACCAAAGGCTGCTTTCCTCTTTGAGGGGGAGAGCTGACTGGTGGTGATTTAACGTGAGGATCATTGCACCTCAGATGAGGGCACGATTGAGAAGGTGGGGCCTTCATGGTTAACCTTAGCTGGTCCAGGGATTGAACCAGCGTTGTTGGCCTTGTTCTGCATCACAAACCAGCTGTCCAGCCAACTGAGCTAAATCAACTTTTAAAGCGATAGTGGCAGTGAACCTTTTCGTCTCTAGATCTTTTCAAGGGACAGCAGCAGACCTCAGTGGCATCTTGCAGTCGGTTGCCCATCACAGTGTAAAACAGGAGGTGACAGTGCCTTTTTTGAGAGAGCCTCATATGACAATTAGTTCACCACTGATTGGGTCACAGGCACAGAAACCTATGGCTATCCTTCACCCCTGGACTCTGTCCAGTGCAGAGAATTATCAACTGCACCCATGTGGCCATGAAGGCCCCGGCTGTACACACAGGGATGGCGTAAACAAGAAAGAATTCCACTCTCTCAATGTTCAATTGGTATGAAACCATCAGAAGCGTTTCCAAAAGATCTGAGGATTGTATTCTGGCAGCTGAGAACACTCTTTCTTCCTCAGGTAGGCGATGCAGCTGGTCATGCCATTTGAGAGACTATATGGATGGTTGCTAAGTTCAAGAACTAACCATGCAAGAGATGACTGTTGAACATATTTGCAACCTTTCAATGGAGTGACAGAGGTGCTATGACTGCCAGTTGGGGCACTCCTGGCATAAGCTCCATTATTCTTTGCACCCTTACTGCTACTGCCTGGTCAATGCTACAGATTGTGGCATACATTCTGTACATGCAGTGCTGCGTATGACTCTCCACGAGCTTGGCCACCTTTTCAATAGATGAACTCATGCGCTTAAATGCCTGAGACAAAACAGAGCTTGTCATGGATTCTTATATTCTGTGCCTGTGACTACACTGTCTCAGGGGTTCCTGACATTTTAGCACACATTTCCTGCTGCTGCTCCAGGAAGAGCCATCCTGTGCAGGACTTTTGGAGGTTCTGCATCTCTGTCCAGATGATCAAGATTGTGTCTGTCCTCCATTCTCTGTGGGAGACTGCCAACAGCTGCCTCTGCCTCCCTCACCTCCTTTTGCTCACACACACAAAGCGCTCATCACCTTGTGTTACCTCTAAACATGTGTGTGTGGGCTCTGCTTAGGTGAGTATATCGGTGCTGGTGGGAAGTGTGTCTGACTGATGTGAGAGTGCTGGCTTGGTTGATTCTTCCTACGATGAAGGCGACGTTATTCATTCCTGTCATGACTCCCCACTCAGTTGATCTTGCGGGAGGCATAAGAAGATGGTCTTAAAACCTCACCTATGGCATCAGCTGCTTCTGCAGAGCTGCAACATTCTATTACATTTAATTTATAGGAATTAAGTGTATGGAACTTTCTTTTGAGGTGGATTTGCTAAACAAAGGACAGGGACTTGAAGGAGCTGCTAATTTGCCCCTGTGAAGTCACATTCCATTCCATGGAGATGCAAAATCTCTGGAGACCCCTAGAGTAACACCACAAGAGGAGTAAGCAACTCCTTCCTACCTCATGAAGTTGTAGATAGGTCATTTTGGAGTCAATGGCTGGGGCATTAAAAAAGCTGGCTAGAAACAATGGTTAAAGGGAAGCTTTGTGATACATGAGCTAGTTCTTTATATTCTTTAGAACATACAATTGACATAGAGAGATCACATGATACATGTTGTGTGAATACTGGAATTTAGATGTAAGCAGAGAACACACAGGCTGCCATGGGAAGCCAGAGTCTCCCTCTTGCTCTCTCTATCTATGCAACATTTCACTTCAATGTGCATCTTGTTTGGATGTGAAACGGATGGACATCCGTGCATCAAACAGAGACTCTTCTACACCGGTAATTTCAGGAGAAATAGTGGGGGGCAGAATTCTCCACCCCGGAGCATGGGCGAGGAATGTAAATCACCATCCACTTCGGCAGGAAGATCCTGCTGGTGCCCATGGCAAGCGGCCTCTGCCTCAGGGGAGCTGGAGAATTCCGCCCAGGGATCTACCAGCTGCAATTGAAAAGCAACTGATCTAATGCACAACCAGAGTCCAGACACAATTAATGAATCTTTACTCATTTTCATTTTTTACCTGCAACTTACTTGGCCGAGTTTAACATCTGATAATCTGTGACGTTTTATTATTTTTTGCATACTTGGGGTTCGATTTGTGAGCGGTGGTACTAAGTAGAACGTATTTGTGCATGATTTATATTTTGACTCGTGTGAGGTTTAGCACAATAAACCTAATCCCCTGTGAGTTTAACTCAAAAATACCTGCCTAGTTTATTTCCCACAAGACTGCAAACATGCAATTGGCAATAAAGCATCCTTATTTTAAATTCAATCCTCTGCGATAACCAAACGGGGAGTTATCCAGCCTCACCTGGTTGCAACAGAAGGAAACTAAGGAAAAGGGAGTTCCATCCTTGTCACCTGGAGTGAATAAGATCATTTCACCCTGAATGGACTCCCATCTCGCCCTCGTCGACTTCCTGATGTGCTGCTATCCAATAAGGGCCCGTAGCTTCCACAGAATGGCAATCTCAGTTGGATTACTGCTCTAGCTCGATTTACCTTTGCTTGGATTCCAAAGCCCCTTTCTCGGCAGTAGCTGTCATGAAACGGAAATCGAAAGGGACAATTTAAAGGGAGCAGGTAACCTTTATAGTTTAGGTAATGAGGGAAATCCGAGAGATGGGGATCAGACCAGAAATGGTGGGGCGCAACAGTCTGCGAAATGGAAGGGGGTTCAGTCCAGAAGCCCGGGGGGGAGGGGGGGGGATTGGGTTCGAACCATAGGATGGGTCAGTCCGGGACGGGGAGGTCCAGAGTGAGTTGGGGGGGGGGGGGGGGAGTCCGGGAGGGGGTGGTGGTTAATTCGGAAGATATCTCTGTGATAAACACTGAAAAACAAGGCTTGACTTCAACTTCAATTTTGTTGTGTTCTACTATCACTTCTCATACAACACCACAGTGCGACAGTCTATCAAACAATAAACAATTAAAACTCCAATTCTAGCGTAAGCACTGGGCAATATTAACTCTTATCTAACAGATTCCCCCTCTTAAAGAAACGTTTGACCTAAATTACCATAACACAAATGTACATTGAGGCGAAACGATGGCACAGTGGTTAGCACTGCTGCTTCACAGGGGAAGGGACCAGGTTCAATTCCGGCCTTGGCTGGCTGTGTGGAGTTTGCACGTTCTCTCAGTGTCCGCGGGGGGTTACCTCCAGGTGCTCTGGTTTCCTCCCACAGTACAAATATGTGCGGGTCAATGGAATATGTACAGGTTATGTTCTGAGGATGGGGCGGGGTGGATGGAGGAGCGGACTTTGGTGGAGTGCTCTTTCGGGCGGTTGGTGCAGACTCGATAGGACAAGTAGCCTTCTTCTGCACTGTTGGGATTCTTCTATTCTATATAGTTTCTTTTCTGCAAAAAATTCACTCTATTGCCCCCTTTTCAAAAATTTTAATATCCACTGTTACAACTCCCTGGTCGAGTGTGCAGTCAGTCCCAGCCCCACTTGATCCAGAGTCACAACACAGGTTAAATTAGATTTAATTAAAATACCTGAGGTCCTTGGCTGAGCCCAATAAACTACAGTCACCAGGTTTGTAACTTTAACACAAGTAACCTTTTATTATGTACAGTATTATGAATAAACTGACAGAAAATGTAAGTGACTATCTAATACCGCTTTCCTGACCTCTGTCGTGTTGGGTGCTCTGCTACATAGACGAACCAACACGGTTGTGGATGGTACAACTCAGTTTTATTACGAACAATATTTACAGTGGTAAACTGGTTACTGTGGTTCGTTCATTACCCTTGAATCTGTGGACCTATCCCTAACACTATCTTGGAGTGGCACTCAGCACATGGTGGATGTCTGAGTGGCTTGCTGTGAGCTCTGTGCCCTGAGCTGTCACCTGCTGGAATCCGCGGGAAGTGTTGTGTTCCCCGTTTTATAGTGTGTATGCTCTTGCCTGTGATTGGTTGTGGTGTTGTGTGTGCATTGATTGGTCCGTTGATCTGTCCATCAGTATGTATGTATGTTTACCTGAATATCATGACAACCTCCACTCCTCCCCCAGACAAACAACATGGAGGGGAAAGGATGATTGAGAGGGGGAAAAAAATAAAATAAAGGGATGAAATCTTTGATGAACTGGGATGACTTCCAGTTAATGTCTTTCTGAAGTTCAGGCTTTCGTTTTGGCACTTCTTCCTTCTAGGCTTGAGATGGTTTTCTCTGGCAAGGTTGTCTACTATATCTGCAGTCTCAGCATCATTTAAGTTCACAGCAAAGATGTGCCAGGCACCTATTGGTTTTAGAACAATAAACAGTTGTTTCACTTCAGCATGCAAGGGAGACAGAGTGAGCGTGACCCTTCTCCTTCCAAGGTCTAAATACTCTGCTAAGTTCTCTCTGAAAGCATCATGCAGGAGCTAATCATTGACCATTGTCAGGGAAAACATTGTCCCTCGCCAATCAACCGGTTACCAATCGAACCAACTTCCTCCAAACCCGAGAACACAGACTTGATTCAACTAAATGGGAGCAAAGTCCCATAGCAAGCACATTTAGCCATGTGGTTTCTGTCTCTCAAAGTACCGTGAAACACATGGCTATGCAACGTTCCTGCGTTAAATAAGGGGCCTCAGCGGGGAACACACAGCGGATGCCGCACAAAGCCCCGTTTAGTACTTTTAGATGGCGTCCCAATCTCCAAGGCCCCCAAAGCAATCCCCGACCCTCCCCCAGCCCGAACGCACAATAGGAGGTCCCCACCATCCCTGTGACCAGCACCGACAAGGGCCACACACCCCAGCCTAATTACACACTCACAAAAATGCCAGCTTGAACAGGACGAACTGTTGGACGCTTTTCCCCAGGGCGGAAATGACAATTACAAGGTGAGGGGGGAAAGGTTCAGTGGAGATGTGCAGGGGTAGTTTTTTTACACAAAGGGTGGTGGTGGCCTGGAATGCACTTCCAAGTGAGGTGGTTGAGGCAGATATGTTAGCGACCTTTAAGATTTATCTGAATAGGCACATGAACAGATTGGGTATAGAAGGTTACAGGCGGTTGGTCGAGATCGGACATGTGATTGGCGCAGGTTTGGAAGGCCAAAGGGCCTGTTCCTGTGCTGTATTGTTCTTTATTCTTTGTTCTTTAATGTGTCACCCCGTACACCGGAGAAAAGATAGGTTTGAAGTTTAGGTATGTCGCCAAAACAGAACAGTGGAAGTGGAACAGGTATTTTAGCACAGTTCGAAGAAGTGGACAGCATGTTTGCGTGGGTCTCACCCCACAACCCAAAGATGTGCAGGGTGGGTGGATTGGCCACGCTCAATTGCCCCTTAATTGGAAAAATAAAGAAATAAATAAAAAGTGGAACGAAATTTGAGATAGGGAAGTTAAAGGAACCGAAGAGCGGAGTGAGAGAGTAGTGCAAAATTATACAGGAATTTCAGCTGGAAACTACTGTGTGAACCAAAGAATTCCGGAAACATTCGTTAGGTCAGTCAGCACGGAGAGGTCAGGTGAGCTATCTTTCTCAGGTACAGATCTGAGTCAGTGTTGTAGGCAAGTGAGGGGAAAAGAAATGTGGGTGTCAATGTGAGTTGTTGCAAAAAAGAGAAAAGGAGATAATAATTAAGGTGAGTAAGATATGAATAAAAAATGAAATTAATCAAATGAGCCGATATACATTTCTGGCATTTTCTGCACCTATTTCAAAAATGTTTTATTCTTTTTAATTTTCTTTGCATGTTTTGTTTGTGCATTCAGGAAAAGGCTGTGCATAATTAAACCCCTACCAGAGGGGGATCTCTGAATCAGCCCTACTTTGAAGAAAATGTCCTCTAAATACTCGGACCCAAGTTCATCAAAAGAAAGGGGAAGGAAGTGTTTGTGCCTTGGTGTAAGCTCACAGCAAGCATTCTTTTATTCGCTTTATTGTTCTTTAACTCATTCGTGTACTTAGTCACTGACCTGTATCTTCTGAGCCTCCGTCGGTGGGGTGTTTGATGAGTTTATGTTATCCTCGAAGCAAGCTAGCCAGTGATTAAAGTCTTTCCTGGCGTCGGTCGATTGCGGATCGAGCTGCAGGCGATCTGGTTTGATTTGGATGTCCATCTTGTAGAAATCTTACTACAATAATTTGATGCCGATCAATTGTACAAAGAATCAGATTGGGTACAACTGTGGCTTTATTGCAGTAAGATGCGTGGCATCCTATATCAGCTGGCGAAATGGCAGCTGAATGGAGGACACTCCTCCTCCTGGGAGGAGCCAGCAGGCAGGGGCTACCGGCGAACCTGTAGTACAGGTCCTACATCCCCTAATACAGGTGTACAGTGGTTCACCACATTCACCCCCTGTTAAAAATGAGTCCGGCGGGGGTGGTGTAGAACTATATACTGTGTCGAAAATTATGTACAGCGTTTTATTAAAAGGAAGTGAGAAAAAAAGTGTCCTCTTGAAAGTCCGGTGCCCATTAGAGGTTCAACCGGTCTGGTGCCTTGACGTTCCACTGGGAGCGACGTAACAGTGGCGGCGATGTTGATGATGGCGACGTCGGTGTCGGCCTGATGTTGGATGACTCCGGGAGCGTGCCAAAACCCTCTTCATCCTTTTGCGTGGGCAGGGGAAGGAGGGATGGACCTGGTGGGGTTAATGTTGGAAGCGCCGGGGAAGGGGAGGATGGCACCTGGACGGGAAAATGTGTATGGTTGGAACCTGCTGGTGCTAGGTCCCTGAGGGAGACAGTATCTTGGCGGCCAGTTGGGGTACGCCACATAGGCATACTGGGGGTTGGCAAGGAGCAAATGTACCCTATCGACCAACGGGTCCACCTTGTGGAGTCGGACATGTCTACGGAGCAGGATGGGTCCTGGAGCTGCGAGCCAAGTCGGGAGCGACACGCCGGATGTGGACTTCCTGGGGAAGGTAACGAGACGTTCATGGGGTGTGTTATTCATAGCGGTGCACAGTAGTGACCGGATGGAGTGTAGTGCATCAGGAAGTACTTCCTGCCAGTGAGTGGCTGGGAGGTTCCTAGACCGTAGGGCCAGCTGGACGGCCCTCCAAACCGTCCCGTTCTCCCTCTCTACCTGCCCGTTTCCCCGGGGGTTATAGCTGGTCGTCCTGCTGGAGGCGATACCCCTGCTAAGCAGGAACTGACGCAACTCATCACTCATGAATGAGGATCCCCTGTCACTGTGGATGTAGGCGGGGAAACCAAACAGAGTGAAGATTGTGTTGAGGGCCTTGATGATGGTGGCAGATGTCATATCGTGGCATGGCATGGCGAAGGGGAACCTGGAGTACTCATCGACCACACTGAGGATATACGTGTTACGTTCGGTGGAGGGGAGGGGCCCTTTGAAATCCACGCTGAGGCGTTCAAAGGGGCGGGAGGCCTTCACCAGGCGCGCCCGGACCGGCCGGTAGAAGTGCGGCTTGCACTCCGCGCAGACCTGGCAGTCCCTGGTGACTGTCCCTACTTCCGCGACAGAGTAGGGCAGATTGCGAGCCTTGACAAGATGGTACAATCGTGTGACTCCCGGGTGACAAAGGCTGTCGTGTAGTGCCCGGAGTTGGTCTACCTGGGTGCTGGCACATGTAACTCGGGATAGGGCGTCTGGGGGCTCGTTGATTTACCGGGGCGATACAAAATCTCGTAATTATAGGTGGAGAGCTTGATTCTCCACCACAAGATTTTATCATTTTTGATCTTGCTCCGCTGCGTGTTATTGAACATGAAGGCTACCGACCATTGGTCAGTGAGGAGAGTGAATCTCCTGCTGGCCAGGTAATGCCTCCAATGCCGCACAGCTTCAACGATAGCTTGGGCCTCTTTTTTGACGGACGAGTGCCGAATTTCGGAGGCATGATGGGTGCGGGAAAAGAATGCCGCGGGTCTGCCTGCCTGATTGAGGGTGGTGGCAAGGGCGACGCCTGATGCGTCGCTTTCTACTTGGAAGGGCAGTGTCTCGTCTACTGCATGCATCTCGGCCTTGGCAATGTCTGCTCTGATACGGGCGAAGGCCTGTTGTGCCTCGGCCGTCAGGGGAAACTGGGTGGACTGTATGAGTGGGCGGGCCTTGTCCGCGTAGTTTGGGACCCACTGAGCGTAGTACGAAAAGAACCCCAGGCAGCGTTTGAGGGCCTTGGGGCAGTGGGGGAGGGGAAGCTCCATGAGGGGGCGCATGCGGTCGGGATCGGGCCCCAGAACTACGTTCTGGACCACATAACCGAGGATGGCTCAGCGGGTCGTGCTGAACACACACTTCGCCTTATTATAAGTAAGGTTTAGGAGAGTGGCGGTGCGGAGGAATTTAGCAAGGTTGGCATCTTGGTCCTGCTGATCATGGCTGCAGATGGTGACATTGTCTAGGTACGGAAACGTGGCCCGCAAACCGTACCGGTCGCCCATTCGGTCCATCTCCCTTTGGAAGACCGAGACCCCGTTAGTGACGCCAAAGGGAACCCTAAGAAAGTGATAGAGACGACCGTCCGCCTCAAAGGCAGTGTATGGACGGTCCAATTTACGGATGGCGAGCTGGTTGTAGGCAGATTTCAGCTTAACCGTGGAGAAGACCCGATACTGCGCAATCTGATTGACCATATCAGATATGCGTGGGAGTGGGTACGCGTCGAGCTGCGTGTACCGATTGATGGTCTGGCTATAGTCCAGGACCATTCTATGCTTCTCCCCAGTTTTAATGACTACCACTTGAGCTTTCCAGGGGCTGTTGCTGGCCTCCATGATACCCTCCCGAAGCAACCGCTGGACTTCGGACCTGATGAAGGTCTTGTCCTGGGTGCTGTACCGTCTGCTCCTGGTGGCAACGGGTTTGCAATCCGAAGTTAGATTGGCAAAGAGGGAGGGGGGGGTAGATCTTTAGGGTCGCGAGGCCGCACACAGTGAGGGTTGGTAGGGGCCGCTGAATTTGAGGGTGAGGCTCTGGAGGTTGTACTCGAAATCCAGACCTAGTAATAGTGCAGCGCAGAGATTAGGAAGGACGTAGAGGCGGAAGCCGCTGAATTCTACGCCCTGGACCGTGAGAGTGACCGTGCACAACCCTCGGAGAGGGACGGAATGGGATCCGGAGGCCAGGGAGATCCTTTGATTGCCGGGGTGGACCACGAGTGAGCAGCGCCTTACCGTATCCGGGTGAATGAAGCTTTCGGTGCTCTCGGAGTCCAGCAGGCAAGAGGTCCCGTTGTCGTTGATTTTCACCGTAGTCAAAGCGGTGGCCAGATTGTGTGGGCGAGACTGGTCTAGCGTCATCGAGGCGAGCTGCGGTTGATCATCATTGGTGGCAGCGTGGAATGTCGTCTGCATCCATGCCTCTGGGGAAGACAAGATGGCAGCGTCTGAAGATCCTGCGGGGGACAAAATGGCGGCGCCCATGGGCCGCACGTTGCAGGGGCGGGTCAAAATGGCGGCACCCGTGGGCCGCATGTTGCTGGAGGTGGACAAGATAGCGGCGCCCATGGGCTGCACGTGGACTGAGTGGGGGGGAGATGGCAGCGCCCTCTGGCTTGTTATGGCCCCGAAGGTGAAGATGGCGGCGCCCTCTGACTGCACGTGGTCCGGGGGGTGAAGATGGCGGTGCCCATTGTCCATGTGTCAGGGGGGAGGGTGCGATAGCAACGACTGCGCGGGCCTGGCACACTGTGGCGAAGTGGCCCTTTTTGCTGCAAGCCTTGCAAACGGCAGTGCGAGCCGGGAAGCGTTGGCGAGGGTGCTTCTGCTGGCCGCAGAAGTAGCATCGGGGACCTCCGGGGTGCGCGGATTGGCGGGTGGCGCAGGCGTATTGGCTGGGTAAGGCCCCGGCTGGGGTGGCTGTTTGCAGGGTCCAGGATTGATAGGAGGGGTGGGCCACGCAGCTGGAGGGATAGGCCTGGAAGTTACGTGAGGCGACCGTCATAGAGCACTAGTTTTTTTGTTTGTCTCTGCTAGGTCGAGCGTGGCCCCTTCAAGCAGTCTTTGTCGGATGAGGTCCGACCCAATCCCTGTTACAAAAGCATCGCGTATGAGGAGATTAGAATGTTCGGTGGCCGTAACGGCCTGACAGTCACAGTCCCGGACGAGTAGGATTAGGACTCGCCAGAAGTCTTCAATGGATTCACCAGGGAGTTGAGAGTGAGTGGCGAGTACGTGCCTGGCGAAGAGTGTGTTCGCTTTCTGCGCGTAGTTCTCTTTGAGGAGCGCCGTGGCTTCCGCGTAGTTCGGGGCGTCCTGGATCAGCGGAAACACGCTTGAACTCAAAGTGGAGTACAGGACCTGTATCTTATGAGCCTCCGTCGGTGGGGTGTTCGCTGAGTTTATGTAAGCCTCGAAGCAAGCTAGCCAGTGATTAAAGTCTTTCCTGGCGTCGGTCGATTGCGGATCGAGCTGCAGGCGATCTGGTTTGATTCGGATGTCCATCTTGTAGAAATTTTACTGCAATAATTTGATGCCGATAAATTGTACAAAGACTCAGATTGGGTACAACTGTGGCTTTATTGCAGTAAGATGCGTGGCCTCCTACAGCAGTTGGCGAAATGGCAGCTGAATAGAGGACACACATATTTATACTCCTCCTCCTGGGCGGAGCCAGCAGGCAGGGGCTACCGGCGAACCTGTAGTACAGGTCCTACCTTACATCCCCTAATACAGGTGTACAGTGGTTCACCACAGTCACACAGTGGTTCATCTTTCATAGCCACAGCATGGCACACAATATATTAATAACTCACATCTGTTAGAAGCTCTTCCTTCCTGACATAGCTGTAACTTATTTATTTGTCTATGAGTTTCCCAAGGAGAGATAACAAACATAAATAACTCAAACATGCAATGTGCATCAAGATAAGCTACACATTCCAACTGGCACCAGCACCAGCACAGATGCAAAGGCTTCATAGCATTTGGCATTTGAAGTTTATGTTTGCAATGGGAGCACTGGTTGAAGCACATAGCATAAGGTGGAGGAATTGGAGGTGGAAGAGGAAGCAGCTGGCGACAATGCCAGTCCCAGGCTCGCATGAAATCCGTGGGCATGGAGTTGCTGCCACACAAAGCCAATCTTCAGAATAATGAGCAAGGGGCCTTCGTGATATCTTCAGAGAATGTACGTAACCTGATGAGAGGCAGACAATGTGCAGATGTTCCTGATCGATTGAACACAACAAGAAAGGTGGCCCAGCTATGGCGAACAAAATAAATTAAGGATAGTGTTCGCTCCAAAGAGGAGGCATATAAGGTTTTGAGAGAAATTATTAGACCCAAAGAGGAGTCATATAAAGTTACTAGAAAGAGGATTGGGACAGTTTAGAATCAGCAGAGAAAGACCAAAAGATTGGTTAAGAGGGGAATTGGTTAATGGATTATGAGAGCAAACTTGCAAGTAACAGAAAAGTGGACTGTGAAAGCTTCTGTGTAAAAAGAAAAAGAGTAGTCAAGACAAATGTAGGTAGGTCCCTTACAATCTGAAATGGGAGAATTTGTAGTCGAGAACAAGGAACTGGCAGAACAATTAAACAACTACTTTAGTGCTGCCTTCACAGTGTAAGGCACAATTAACTTACCAAACATTATAGGGAAGCAATTGTATGGTGAGAATAAGGAATTGAAGGAAATTAGTATTACCAAAAAAATGTGCAGGAGAAATTAATGGAACAGAAAGCTGATAAATCCCCAGGGTCTGGTAACGACATCTCGGGGTACTAAAGGAGGTGATCATTGAAATAGAGTATGCGTTGGTTGTCATCTTCAAAAATTCTGGAGATTGGGAAGTCATGGCAGACTGGAGGGTGATAAATGTAACCTTGCTGTTTAAAATAGTGGGAGGGAGAAAATAGGGAATTACTGATCGGTTACCTAACCTTAACGGGATTAGACAAAGTCAACATGGATTTATGAAATGGAAATCATATTTGACAAACTTACTGGGGTTTTTTGAGGCTATAGCTCGCAGAATAGATACGGGACGAACAGTAGATGTGGTGCATTTGGATTTTCAGGAAGATTTTCGTAAAGTTTCACATAAGAGGTTAGAGTGCAAAATTAAAACAGATGGGATTGGTGGGAATGTATTGACATTGATTAAGAATTGGTTAGCATACAGGAAACAGTGAGAATAAATAGGTATTTTTCAGAGTGGAGACTGTGACTAGTTGAGTTTCGCTGGGATCAGTGCGTGGGCCACAGTTATTCACAATAT
This sequence comes from Scyliorhinus torazame, assembly GCF_047496885.1. Classification (NCBI taxonomy): domain Eukaryota; kingdom Metazoa; phylum Chordata; class Chondrichthyes; order Carcharhiniformes; family Scyliorhinidae; genus Scyliorhinus; species Scyliorhinus torazame. Next base: position 307,911,755 of record NC_092708.1, read on the forward strand.
ATATCAATAATTTGGATGGAGGAACTATGGGCAGCACTGTAGCACAGTGGTTAGCACAGTTGCTTCACAGCTCCAGGGTCCCAGGTTTTATTCACGGCTTGGGTCACTGTCTGTGTGGAGTCTGCACATTCTCCCTGTATCTGCGTGGGTTTCCTCCGGGTGCTCCAGTTTCCTCCCACAGTCCAAATATGTGCAAGTTAGGTGGATTGGCCATGGTAAATTGCCCTTGGGTGGGGTTACTGGGTTATGGGGATAGGGTGGAGGCGTGGGCTTGGGTGCCTCTTTCCAAGGGACGGTGCAGATTCGATGGGCTGAATGGCCACCTTCTGCACTGTAAATTCTATGATTCTAAATGTAATGTTTCAAAGTTTTATTATTAACACTAAGAAGGTAAGTAAGTGATTCTTACTCATTTTTACTTTTGTACCTTTTTCAAATTGTGTGTGTGTCGGGGAGAAACTGAAGTGACATCACAGAAAAGCTGTGGCCTGAGTGGCTGGTTGGGATTCTACACTAAATTTAAAAAATTGAGCATTGGTAACTAATTAAACATAATTACTTAATTATAATTTAGAGGGATATCTAAGCCAGAGATCGGAGAGTACTATATTTAGCTTTCGCATTTCTATTAGAACTCTAGTGCTAGGAAACAGATAGTTAACAGTAACTTTGAAATTTAAAAAAAAAATATTCAAAAAAAAAAAAATTTTTAATTTTAATTTTAATTAATTGACGCAATGTCAGTTAGAGGGGTGCTGTGCTCTGACTGTGAGATGTGGCAGGTCCGGGAGGCTTCCAGCATCCCGGATGGCTTCATCTGCAGAAAGTGCACCCAACTGGAGCTCCTCACAGACCGCATGGTTCGGTTGGAGCAGCAATTGGATGCACTTCGGAGCATGCAGGTGGCGGAAAGCATCATAGATCGCAGTTATGTAAATGTGGTCACACCCAAGGTGCAGGCAGAGAAATGGGTGACCACCAGAAAGGGCAGGCAGTCAGTGCAGGAATCCCCTGTGGTTGTCCCCCTCTCGAACAGATATACCCCTTTGGATACTGTCGGGGGGGATAGCCTATCAGGGGAAAACAGCAGTAGCCAGAGCAGTGGCACCACGGCTGGCTCTGATGTTCAGAAGGGAGGGTCAAAGCGCAGAAGAGTAATAGTAATAGGGGACTCTATAGTCAGGGGCACAGATAGGCGCTTCTGTGGACGTGAAAGAGACTCCAGGATGGTATGTTGCCTCCCTGGTGCCAGGGTCCAGGATGTCTCCGAACGGGTAGAGGGCATCCTGAAGGGGGAGGGCAAACAGGCAGAGGTCGTTGTACATATTGGTACTAACGACATAGGCAGGAAGGGGCATGAGGTCCTGCAGCAGGAGTTCAGGGAGCTAGGCAGAAAGTTAAAAGACAGGACCTCGAGGGTTGTAATCTCGGGATTACTCCCTGTGCCATGTGCCAGTGAGGCTAGAAATAGGAAGATAGAGCAGCTAAACACGTGGCTAAACAGCTGGTGTAGCAGGGAGGGTTTCCATTATCTGGACCACTGGGAGCTCTTCCGGGGCAGGTGTGACCTGTATAAGAAGGACGGGTTGCATCTAAACCGGAGAGGCATAAATATCCTGGCCGCGAGGTTTGCTAGTGTCACACGGGAGGGTTTAAACTAGTATGGCAGGGGGGGGTGGGCACGGGAGCAATAGGTCAGAAGGTGAGAGCATTGAGGGAGAACTAGGGAATAGGGACAGTGTGGCTCTGAGGCAGAGCAGACAGGGAGAAGTTGCTGAACACAGCGGGTCTGGTGGCCTGAAGTGCATATGTTTTAATGCAAGAAGTATTACGGGTAAGGCAGATGAACTTAGAGCTTGGATTAGTACTTGGAACTATGATGTTCTTGCCATTACAGAGACCTGGTTGAGGGAAGGGCAGGATTGGCAGCTAATCCCTCCAGGATTTAGATGTTTCAGGCGGGATAGAGGGGGATGTAAAAGGGGAGGCGGAGTTGCGCTACTGGTTCGGGAGAATATCACAGCTGTACTGCGAGAGGACACCTCAGAGGGCAGTGAGGCTATATGGGTAGAGATCAGGAATAAGAAGGGTGCAGTCACAATGTTGGGGGTTTATTACAGGCCTCCCAACAGCCAGCGGGAGATAGAGGTGCAGATAGGGAGACAGATTTTGGAAAAGAGTAAAAACAACAGGGTTGTGGTGATGGGAGACTTCAACTTCCCCAATATTGACTGGGACTCACTTAGTGCCAGGGGCTTAGACGGGGCGGAGTTTGTAAGGAGCATCCAGGAGGGCTTCTTAAAACAATATGTAGACAGTCCAACTAGGGAAGGGGCGGTACTGGACCTGGTATTGGGGAATGAGCCCGGCCAGGTGGCAGATGTTTCAGTAGGGGAGCATTTCGGTAACAGTGACCACAATTCAGTAAGTTTTAAAGTACTGGTGGACAAGGATAAGAGTGGTCCTAGGATGAATGTGCTAAATTGGGGGAAGGCTAATTATAACAATATTAGGCGGGAACTGAAGAACATAGATTGGGGGCGGATGTTTGAGGGCAAATCAACATCTGACATGTGGGAGGCTTTCAAGTGGCAGTTGAAAGGAATTCAGGACCAGCATGTTCCTGTGAGGAAGAAGGATACATACGGCAATTTTCGGGAACCTTGGATGACGAGAGATATTGTAGGCCTCGTCAAAAAGAAAAAGGAGGCATTTGTCAGGGCTAAAAGGCTGGGAACAGACGAAGCCTGCGTGGAATATAAGGAAAGTAGGAAGGAATTTAAGCAAGGAGTCAGGAGGGCTAAAAGGGGTCACGAAAAGCCATTGGCAAATAGGGTTAAGGAAAATCCCAAGGCTTTTTACACGTACATAAAAAGCAAGAGGGTAGCCAGGGAAAGGGTTGGCCCACTGAAGGATAGGCAAGGGAATCTATGTGTGGAGCCAGAGGAAATGGGCGAGGTACTAAATGAATACTTTGCATCAGTATTCACCAAAGAGAAGAAATTGGTAGATGTTGAGACTGGAGAAGGGTGTGTAGATAGCCTGGGTCACATTGAGATCCAAAAAGACGAGGAGTTGGGTGTCTTAAAAAATATTAAGGTAGATAAGTCCCCAGGGCCTGATGGGATCTACCCCAGAATACTGAAGGAGGCTGGAGAGGAAATTGCTGAGGCCTTGGCAGAAATCTTTTGATCCTCGCTGTCTTCAGGGGATGTCCCGGAGGACTGGAGAATAGCCAATGTTGTTCCTCTGTTTAAGAAGGGTAGCAAGGATAATCCCGGGAACTACAGGCCGGTGAGCCTTACTTCAGTGGTCGGGAAATTACTGGAGAGAATTCTTCGAGACAGGATCTACTCCCATTTGGAAGCAAATGGACGTATTAGTGAGAGGCAGCACGGTTTTGTGAAGGGGAGGTCGTGTCTCACTAACTTGAAAGAGTTTTTCGAGGAGGTCACTAAGATGATTGATGCAGGTAGGGCAGTGGATGTTGTCTATATGGACTTCAGTAAGGCCTTTGACAAGGTCCCTCATGGTAGACTAGTACAAAAGGTGAAGTCACACGGGATCAGGGGTGAGCTGGCTAGGTGGATACAGAACTGGCTAGGCCATAGAAGGCAGAGAGTAGCAATGGAAGGATGCTTTTCTCATTGGAGGGCTGTGACCAGTGGTGTTCCACAGGGATCAGTGCTGGGACCTTTGCTCTTTGTAGTATATATAAATGATTTGGAGGAAAATGTAACTGGTCTGATTAGTAAGTTTGCAGACGACACAAAGGTTGGTGGAATTGCGGATAGCGATGAGGACTGTCGGAGGATACAGCAGGATTTAGATTGTTTGGAGACTTGGGCGGAGAGATGGCAGATGGAGTTTAATCCGGACAAATGTGAGGTAATGCATTTTGGAAGGTCTAATGCAGGTAGGGAATATACAGTGAATGGTAGAACCCTCAAGAGTATTGAAAGTCAAAGAGATCTAGGAGTACAGGTCCACAGGTCATTGAAAGGGGCAACACAGGTGGAGAAGGTAGTCAAGAAGGCATACGGCATGCTTGCCTTCATTGGCCGGGGCATTGAGTATAAGAATTGGCAAGTCATGTTGCAGCTGTATAGAACCTTAGTTAGGCCACACTTGGAGTATAGTGTTCAATTCTGGTCGCCACACTACCAGAAGGATGTGGAGGCTTTAGAGAGGGTGCAGAAGAGATTTTCCAGAATGTTGCCTGGTATGGAGGGCATTAGCTATGAGGAGCGGTTGAATAAACTCGGTTTGTTCTCACTGGAACGAAGGAGGTTGAGGGGAGACCTGATAGAGGTCTGCAAAATTATGAGGGGCATAGACAGAGTGGATAGTCAGAGGCTTTTCCCCAGGGTAGAGGGGTCAATTACTAGGGGGCATAGGTTTAAGGTGAGAGGGGCAAGGTTTAGAGTAGATGTACGTGGCAAGTTTTTTACGCAGAGGGTAGTGGGTGCCTGGAACTCGCTACCGGAGGAGGTGGTGGAAGCAGGGACGATAGTGTAATTTAAGGGGCATCTTGACAAATACATGAATAGGATGGGAATAGAGGGATACGGACCCAGGAAGTGTAGAAGATTGTAGTTTAGTCGGGCAGCATGGTCGGCACGGGCTTGGAGGGCCGAAGGGCCTGTTCCTGTGCTGTACATTTCTTTGTTCTTTGTTCTTTGTTCTTGTTTGGTCACATCATGAATCCTGATGAGAATATGAGTGGTGAGGAGGATGTTCAGAAACTTCAAGGTGGTTTGAGTGAGTGGGCAAGTATTTGGCAGATGTAATAAAATGTGGATAAGTGTGAAGTTATCCACTTTCATAGGAAATGACAGAGTATCATTTCAATGATGATAGATTTGGATATGTTCATGTACAAAGGGACCTGGGTGTCCTTGTACATCAATCACTGAAAGCAAGCATGCAAGTCCAGCAAGCCTCCAGAAGGTAAATGGTATGTTGGCCTTCATTGCAAGAGGACTTGAGCACAGGCATAAAAATGTCTTACTGCTGCTGTACAAGGCCATGATGAGACCATACATGGAATACTGTGTTCATTTCTGGTCTCTTTGCATAATACTTGTAGCGAATGCTTACCAGACTAATTCCTGGGATGGCAGAATTGTCATCTAAGGAGAGATTATGTCAACTAGGCCTATATTCCCTGGATGAAGAATGAGAGGGGATGTCATTGAAATATATACAATTCTGACAGGGTTGGACAGATTAGATAAAGGGACATTCCCTATGGTTGTGGTGTCCAGAACTAGGGGGTCATAGTCTCAGGATATGGGATCAACTCTTCAGGACTGAGATGAGGAGAAGCCTAACTCAGAGGATGGTGAGCCTGTGGAATTCTTTACCACAGAAGGCTGCAGAGGCCGTGCCAACTGACTATATTTAAGGAGGAAATATATAGATTTCTTGATTCTAAAGGTGTCAATGGATATGGGGGGAATGCTGAAGCATGGTGTTGAGCTAGAGGACCAGCTATGATCATATTGAATGGCAAGGCAGCATTGAAGGGCCCAATGACTTACTGCTGCTCCTATTTTCTATGTTCCTACATAATTGCTATTTACTTTGGAACCTTTGTCAACTTCATTGCCACCCGAGGGAAAGTCCCTAAGGATGAAGGACCAGGGTCCGGCTTTAGCTACTTCAGCCAAAGTTGGTAAACTGAACGATCAACTTCAGAGAACATTTTTGGTGGAGTCATCGGAACCATTTAAATGTCCAAAATAGTACTGAGGAGGTTAGTGTAAATACTAGCTGATTAACAGTAATGAGAAATGGAGTTCAAGGGACCAGTTTTATTGGCCAGGTGATGGATCGCTTCCTGGACAAAGTCAGAAGGATAATTACTGTATGAGACTGGTCGTTGCAGCTGCCATGGTGAGGCTACAGACAAGATAATTATAATGTCCAGGATTCACAGGAAGTTGAGGACTATCGGGCAAATATGTGGATTTTACGCCAAGTTATCTCATTCAATGAGGCAATTGAGTCAACATTAATGGCAAGGCTTTCCACCAGTTGCCAAATGCAGTCAGGTGGATGAATGAAACACTCCAGTTACCATAAATACCACTGTGTATTAGAGTAGGGGAGCCATTGGCAGCAGCTCTTAATTTTGAAAGTATAAAGTAGAGGTTTTACATTATTAATTCATTCATCCAGTTCTCCAACTTTGAAGATTCAAATCCTGAGGTTTTAAGGAACTCTGAATAATTGAATTTCTCACTCTTCAATCCAATACTTTTTCTTTTCAAAATAAATCTTATTTTATTAGAAATTTGAACATGTCGCATCCATTTTTGCAAACTAAACAGGTGACTGAGTAGTGTGAGCTTTCATGGAAGCTATCAGAGCTGTCAGAGAGGCTTCATCATGATCAGCCTTCATTTTTCAGTCTACGAGTAGACAATACCTGTCCTGTACACGAGGTGACTTCTCATCTCATGTTGGACAGCATGACCCAAGCCTGTTGGAAAGTGGTGCCAGTCATGTTCCTGCAGATGCTGAGGAAAGGTACCTCCATTTATTCCTTGACATTCTTCAATGCGACCTCCAGAGGGACATGAAACAACCTGGGGGCTTTTCTGTGACCCCCTTCTTCCGGCAGTGTAACAGCAAAATGTAAATCCGACCTCACTTTAAGACACAGTAGCACAGTGATAAGCACTATTGCTTCACAGCTCCAGGGTCCCAGGTTTGATTCCCGGCTTGGGTCACTGTCTGCGCGGAGTCTGCACGTTCTCCATGTGTCTGCGTGGGTTTCCTCCGGGTGCTCCGGTTTCCTCCCACAAGCCCTGAAAGATGTGCTGTTAGGTGAATTGGACATTCTGAATTCTCCCTCTGTGTACCCGAACAGGCACCGGAATGTGGAGACTAGGGGCTTTCACAGAAACTTCATTGCAGTGTTAATGTAAGCCTACTTGTGATAATAATAAAGATTATTATTATTAAATTATTATTACATGCACTCCTGCTTTAAAAAGACCTCAAGGTGCCCACCAGAAGTGGACCATTTCCTGGCAGATTGACTATGCAGAATATCAATTACATCAAAAATGAGGCCGAGTGGTTAAAATCACCAAAGCTTCATACTGACGATGCCGTAAGGGCTTGCTGCTTGTCCACCCTTGTCCAGTTCCCACCTGAGTTAAAATCGGGGCTACATTTGCAGTCAGCAAAGAATAAGTTCATTTGATTATCATGATCTGAATCAGCTCATGGTCAGCTTCACTTCACTCAACTGAGCACGTTGCTCAGATGCACAATTGTTGTCTTTACTGCAGACACTGCACAACATGAGATTCAGCCTGTGTGTAGAACAGGTAACATGTTACAAACAGAAACCCTCAAAGCACTGGCAACTTTTTGTTCAAATGCAGTACCATCTTGATAACCACCGTTTAGATTTTTTTTCGCAATGTTCACAACAGACTGAAAAAGCAATATGCATCAGTGATGTACCGCAGAAGGCACTTTGGAAAGACTTGGCAGTGTATGCTTCAACGTCAGCATAAAGCACAAGATAAAATAAAATCTTTCTGTAGATAATATAAATGCATCTCTTAAAATCAAATACTGGATAGGATGAGCATTTACTCTCAAAACATTAATTTAATCTTGAGACAACTTTGTTGTGGTAATTCAAATTTGAGCTTAATTGTATTTTGTTCTTTCCTCCATTTATAATGCATGACTCTGTTGAGAAACCTGGTTAGACATCCTGCTAATCCAATAATCCAATTCCAGCACTTTAAATTGCATAAACAGTATACTCAGCTACAAATTCTCCAATTGAAATGATTTGCTGGATTGTCTAGGCAGCATGTAATAAACTTGTCATTTTGTTTCCCTTACTGGAGGATACATCCGGCCTATGTAGTTTTCTACCATTGAATAAAATCCTGTTACTGGGGAGAAAAAAGAGACTCCAAGGTCACCCACTTAATTTGCTGAGATGGTAGTCGAAAGTTAGGTCACAAAATTTGGTCCTGTTGTACCGACACAGTGGGAACTTTCGTGCGGGCATGTGGTATGCTGAATGAGGTGATCATGATGTCAAACAGTGTCTAGATCTGATTAGACCCCAAAACTGTCATTTTGCACCTTGCAGGTTCTGTTAACCACCTCTCTTAATCAATCCCAGTTGACCACGTGTCAGATGCATAAGGAACCCCTGACCAGCACTATTTAATGGGATCAAGCGGGAACTTTCAGGTGAAGTGCTGTTGACTTTCTTTTGCTCTTACTGAGTGAGGAGGCAGCACTGTGTTGCATGTTTTAGAGGAGTTTGGTAGGTTTTCAGATTCTCAAGGGCGCTAGCGGTGCTGGAATTTGGCAAGGAGGCCAGAGGAGTCGGAATACCTCTGTGAAGAAAGCTGGAGACCGTAGTTCATCTCCTTTTTGAGCTGCAACATGATAGGAACATGGAGAACAGGCATCAGAGACAGGAAGCTGTTCACAGCAAGGGAAACAATGACTTCAATAGAAGGCTATACTCCCAAGAATCTTCAAAGGGAACCTCTCCCAACTCCACCTTAGCCAGGAACCATGTCTGAAATGTCTCTTTTTTACCAAAGAGGGAGCCACTGAACTATGCAACTTACAACTGGGCATTCGGCCTCAGTACAGAACGTGAACGGTACTGTCAGTGGCCATGAAGATCACCATTGCTCACAATTTCTATACTAATGGATCCTATCAGGCAAGAGTAGGTAGCATTGTCAACATTTCAGAATGTGCCATAACTCGCTACATCAAGGAGGTAACATAGGCACTCTCTGCCAGAAGAGGGCACTTCATAGTAGTCTTCTTTCCTACCAGAGAGAAGCAGGAGGAATGAGTACGCTGCCTTCCCAGGCTAACAGGTTTCCCAGTAATGTGGGCAGTCATAAACTGCACTCATATGTGCCTCTGTGGGTGCCACATATTAATGGGGAGATGCAGTTCAATTGCAAGGGTTACAGCTCTATGAATGCATTGGTATGTGAGCATGCACAAAGCATCATGTTGGTGAATGTCCACTATTCTGGCATCAACCACAACCATTGTGAGTCAGTTGTGTTCACCATGATGAACTAGAAGTTGGCGACCCACTCTACAACGAGTTCATGACTCTCTTCGGCCATCAACCACATTTGGCCAGCTTCCTACAATGATAGTCATGTTATCATTGGCAACATCATGGAGCAAACCAATGGCATTTTGAAACATCAGTTCTGAGTTTGGATTGCACAGGGATAGAGGAGACCAGGAGGAGATAGATAGTTTTTTGAAGAATAAAGGGATTAAGGGTTATGGTGTTCGGGCCGGAAAGTGGAGCTGAGTCCACAAAAGATCAGCCATGATCTCATTGAATGGCGGAGCAGGCTCGAGGGGCCAGATGGCCTACTCCTGCTCCTAGTTCTTATGTTTTTATGTTCTTATGAACCCTGGTAGAGGCCAGAATAAGATTTTAGGTATATGGTGGTTTACCGTGTCCTCACAGCATTGGTTTCATGGGCCAGAACCCTTGCCACCAGGACTTCAGAGGACACCTTAGGGTGAAGAAGAGGAAAAGGAAGTAGCAGAAGAGAAGGAAGGGAGGAGACATCTGGAATTCATTCTCCCTGAACATGCTTTTCGTAACTGACTACTCAGAGCCCAGTTCACCTGTTAGGGAAACAAAGGTAGTTTTAAGGCATTTATAAAGAATATAAACATTAGAAATTAGATAGTTTTAATTGTGTTTAATTTAATATTTCTGTGCCTGGAAGGGTAAAACTTATAGTTTGATTAAAGCTGGGAACAGTTGTTTGTATGTTCCTCCTGCAGGATGTTTGAGGTGAGGGATGCAGTTAGTGTCCCTGCTGATTTTACCTGCAGGAAGTGCTGCCATCTCCAGCTCCTCCAAGACCGAGTTAGGGAACTGGAGCTGGAGTTGGAAGAACTTCGGATCATTCGGGAGGCAGAAGGGGTCATAGGTAGCAGCTTCAGGGAATTAGTTACACCAAAGATTGGAGATAGGTGGGTAACTGTAAGAGGGACTGGGAAAAAGCAGTCAGTGCAGGGATCCCCTGCGGTCGTTCCCCTGAGAAACAAGTATACCGCTTTGGATACTTGTGGGGGGGGGGGACTTACCAGGGGTAAGCCATGGGGTACGGGCATCTGGCACGGAGTCTGTCCCTGTTGCTCAGAAGGGAAGGGAGGAGAAGAGCAGAGCATTAGTAATTGGGGACTCTATAGTCAGGGGCACAGATAGGAGATTTTGTGGGAGCGTGAGAGACTCACGTTTGGTATGTTGCCTCCCAGGTGCAAGGGTACGTGATGTCTCGGATCGTGTTTTCCGGTCCTTAGGGGGAGAGGGAGCAGCCCCAAGTCGTGGTCCACATTGGCACTAACGACATAGGTAGGAAAGGGGACAAGGATGTCAGGCAGGCTTTCAGGGAGCTAGGATGGAAGCTCAGAACTAGAACAAACAGAGTTGTTATCTCTGGGTTGTTGCCCGTGCCACGTGATAGTGAGATGAGGAATAGGGAGAGAGAGCATTTAAACACGTGGCTACAGGGATGGTGCAGGCGGGAGGGATTCAGATTTCTGGATAACTGGGGCTCTTTCTGGGGAAGGTGTGACCTCTACAGACAGGATGGTCTACATCTGAACCTGAGGGGCACAAATATCCTGGGGGGGAGATTTGTTAGTGCTCTTTGGGGGCGTTTAAACTAATGCAGCAGGGGCATGGGAACCTGGATTGTAGTTTTAGGGTAAGGGAGAATGAGAGTATAGAGGTCAGGAGCACAGATTTGACGTCGCAGGAGGGGGCCAGTGTTCAGGTAGGTGGTTTGAAGTGTGTCTACTTCAATGCCAGGAGTATACGAAACAAGGTAGGGGAACTGGCAGCATGGGTTGGTATCTGGGACTTCGATGTTGTGGCCATTTCGGAGACATGGATAGAGCAGGGACAGGAATGGATGTTGCAGGTTCCGGGGTTTAGGTGTTTTAGTAAGCTCAGAGAAGGAGGCAAAAGAGGGGGAGGTGTGGCGCTGCTAGTCAAGAGCAGTATTACGGTGGCGGAGAGGATGCTAGATGGGGACTCTTCTTCCGAGGTAGTATGGGCTGAAGTTAGAAACAGGAAAGGAGAGGTCACCCTGTTGGGAGTTTTTTATAGGCCTCCTAATAGTTCTAGGGATGTAGAGGAAAGGATGGCGAAGATGATTCTGGATAAGAGCGAAAGTAACAGGGTAGTTATTATGGGAGACTTTAACTTTCCAAATATTGACTGGAAAAGATATAGTTCGAGTACAATAGATGGGTCGTTTTTTGTACAGTGTGTGCAGGAGGGTTTCCTGAAACAATATGTTGACAGGCCGACAAGAGGCGAGGCCACGTTGGATTTGGTTTTGGGTAATGAACCAGGCCAGGTGTTGGATTTGGAGGTAGGAGAGCACTTTGGGGACAGTGACCACAATTCGGTGACGTTTACGTTAATGATGGAAAGGGATAAGTATACACCGCAGGGCAAGAGTTATAGCTGGGGGAAGGGCAATTATGATGCCATTAGACGTGACTTGGGGGGGATAAGGTGGAGAGGTAGGCTGCAAGTGTTGGGCACCCTGGCTAAGTGGGGCTTGTTCAAGGATCAGCTACTGCGTGTTCTTGATAAGTATGTACCGGTCAGGCAGGGAGGAAGGCGTCCAGCGAGGGAACCATGGTTTACCAAGGAAGTGGAATCTCTTGTTAAGAGGAAGAAGGAGGCCTATGTGAAGATGAGGTGTGAAGTTTCAGTTGGGGCGATGGATATTTACAAGGTAGCGAGGAAGGATCTAAAGAGAGAGCTAAGACGAGCAAGGAGGGGACATGAGAAGTATTTGGCAGGAAGGATCAAGGAAAACCCAAAAGCTTTCTATAGGTATGTCAGGAATAAGCGAATGACTAGGGAAAGAGTAGGACCAGTCAAGGACAGGGATGTGAAATTGTGTGTGGAGTCTGCAGAGATAGGCGAGATACTAAATGAATATTTTTCGTCAGTATTCACTCAGGAAAAAGATAATGTTGTGGAGGAGAATGCTGAGCCCCAGGCTAATAGAATAGATAGCATTGAGGTACGTAGGGAAGAGGTGTTGGCAATTCTGGACAGGCTGAAAATAGATAAGTCCCCGGGACCTGATGGGATTTATCCTAGGATTCTCTGGGAGGCCAGGGAAGAGATTGCTGGACCTTTGGCTTTGATTTTGCCCCTAGTGTCCAAAAAAGGTTAGATGGTGTTATTGGGTTACGGGGATAGGGTGGAAGTAAGGGCTTAAGTGGGTCAGTGCAGACTTGATGGGCCGAATGGCCTCCTCCTGCTCTGTATGTTCTAAAAAAAAAAAAAATTTTTATGTCATCATTGGCTACAGGAATAGTGCCAGATGACTGGAGGACAGCAAATGTGGTCCCTTTGTTCAAAAAGGGGAGCAGAGACAACCCCGGCAAATATAGACCGGTGAGCCTCACGTCTGTAGTGGGTAAAGTCTTGGAGGGGATTATAAGAGACAAGATTTATAATCATCTAGATAGGAATAATATGATCAGGGATAGTCAGCATGGCTTTGTGAAGGGTAGGTCATGCCTCACAAACCTTATTGAGTTCTTTGAGAAGGTGACTGAACAGGTAGATGAGGGTAGAGCAGTTGATGTGGTGTATATGGATTTCAGCAAAGCGTTTGATAATGTTCCCCATGGTAGGCTATTGCAGAAAATACGGAGGCTGGGGATTGAGGGTGATTTAGAGATGTGGATCAGAAATTGGCTAGCTGAAAGAAGACAGAGGGTGGTGGCTGATGGGAAATGTTCAGAATGGAGTACAATCACAAGTGGAGTACCACAAGGATCTGTTCTGGGGCCGTTGCTGTTTGTCATTTTTATCAATGACCTAGAGGAAGGCGCAGAAGGGTGGGTGAGTAAATTTGCAGACGATACTAAAGTCGGTGGTGTTGTCGATAGTGTGGAAGGATGTAGCAGGTTACAGAGGGATATAGATAAGCTGCAGAGCTGGGCTGAGAGGTGGCAAATGGAGTTTAATGTAGAGAAGTGTGAGGTGATTCACTTTGGGAGGAATAACAGGAATGCGGAATATTTGGCTAATGGTAAAGTTCTTGAAAGTGTGGATGAGCAGAGGGATCTAGGTGTCCATGTACATAGATCCCTGAAAGTTGCCACCCAGGTTGATAGGGCTGTGAAGAAGGCCTATGGAGTGTTGGCCTTTATTGGTAGAGGGATTGAGTTCCGGAGTCGGGAGGTCATGTTGCAACTGTACAGAACTCTGGTACGGCCGCATTTGGAGTATTGCGTACAGTTCTGGTCACCGCATTATAGGAAGGACGTGGAGGCTTTGGAGCGGGTGCAGAGGAGATTTACCAGGATGTTGCCTGGTATGGAGGGAAAATCTTATGAGGAAAGGCTGATGGACTTGAGATTGTTTTCGTTGGAGAGAAGAAGGTTAAGAGGAGACTTAATAGAGGCATACAAAATGATCAGGGGGTTGGATAGGGTGGACAGTGAGAGCCTTCTCCCGCGGATGGAAATGGCTGGCACGAGGGGGCATAACTTTAAACTGAGGGGCAATAGATATAGGACAGAGGTCAGAGGTAGGTTCTTTACGCAAAGAGTAGTGAGGCCGTGGAATGCCCTACCTGCTACAGTAGTGAACTCGCCAACATTGAGGGCATTTAAAAGTTTATTGGATAAACATATGGATGATAATGGCATAGTGCAGGTTCGATGGCTTTTGTTTTGGTGCAACATCGTGGGCCGAAGGGCCTGTACTGCGCTGTATTGTTCTATGTTCTATGTATGTGTGGGGGTTCATTAAGTTCCAACTGTGATCTTCTTATGCTTAGAGAGGGTTACAGCATGAAAAATAAATAGAACGCATAAGCATGTGGCCATTATTTAGAAACTGGAGGCCTTTTAAGTTTTAGTTTTAGCTGGATACATTGCAGTTGAGGACAAGATACCGGAAGTAAACATCTCACAAACCTGCCAGGACAAGCTGAATAAGGCAAGAAAGTTGAAAGATGCAGAGGATTGGGACAGAAATAATATCTTAAGGTGACTGGAGTGAAGAGAACAGAGACCAAGATATTGTTCAGAAGTATTCAGTGAAGAGTAAACAAAGTGTTCTGAGTTAAAGAGACAATTGCAGTAATCAGATTTAAAATGGTAAAGCAGACTGTGATACATGTAAGAAATTGTTATATTTTATATTTGTTGCCATTATTAAAAAAAGGTTTAAAATACATACAACCAGCATGCCTGCTAAATCTGTGATTAAAGGAGTTGTAAAAGTGGGGTAATCATTGATTTTAACCATTTACTTTTTTACAGATACTGGGCTAATGGAATATTGCTTTGGTGGATCCTTGGGATGTAGATAATTCATGAGAGACTGTGTTTTGGTCTTGGTTAACTAGACCGTGAGACATTTTGTGGGAGGAGATAGTAGAATGCCTTATGTTGAGTGTAAAGATGGTGGAATTGAGCGGAGGAACCAGGTCTGTCTGTAGTTTCAGTTAGCCATTGGATTTTAAGTTGAATAGAAGTGTCTTGTGATGACTCCTGAAAGGTTTTCTCCAATGTCTCAGCACAGAGAAAAGCAGGTAAACCTGATTGTTAACTTTATGTATAAGTGGTCTTTGAACTATATTATTTTGCTTAATTGGAATATATATAGTTGCAGGTGTAGGGATTAAGTTACATTTTCCTTTTATTTAAGAACTGTTTTAACTGTTAACTGTGGAGCTATTGCTTTGCTACTAATGTGATTGATTTTGTGTTTAAATTAAAGCTTGTTTTAACATAAAATATATTGGTCAGTGTTGCCACTCTTCCTAGTTTCCTCCTAGTTTTACAAGTTGCAAATAGTTGGGTTCTCATCTGGGATCCTAACAAAATTTCAGCGGTAAATCAAATGTTTGATGCCATTTTACTGCAGTCTAGGAATTGAGAGTTAAAGCAATTGTGAACAATTTGTGCAGCAGTCAAGAGAAATTAATCCTAAAGAGAGTTTTGTGAATCCTGGACTGGATTCGCTGTTAAAAGTGGAACAATCACTTTATTTAAAAGGGTCATTTGGAAAACCAGGACTGGATTTAGCCATGCAAATGACTAAGATAAATCATTCTTGTGAGAGAAGATTTCAAAGTGTGTTTATTGGGAGTGAAGTTTGGAAACTCATGTGACAATTATCTGGGGGGCTTCTGCAGAGAAAAGCATAGACATTTACTTGAGGTTCAGAGTAGAGAGTATATTTGATCACAGTCATCTTGTGTGCTTAAAAAGGACTTTGTGTGTTAATGAGATCATTGTCACTTAAGATAGACTTTTCTGTTAATCTTAAATCTGTGTGTAATAGTTAAGCTTTTTAAAAATTTAAAGTGCCCAATTCTTTTTTGTTCCAAATTAAGGGGCAATTTAACAATCTACCCTGCACATCTTTGGGTTGTGGGGGTGAGATCCACACAAACACAGGGAGAATGTACAAACTATACATGGACAGTGACCCAGAGCTGGGATCTAACCTGGGACCTCAGCGCCATGAGGCAGCAATGCTAACCACTGCACCACCGTGCTGCCCTATATTCACTAATTTGACCACACACGGGAGATGATTGAACTTTTTCTGTCACTCAGCCAGGTCCTCAAGGTCAGAGTCTAGGAATTCACCTCCCTGACCACCTACCCATATTTCCTCTTCATATTACCTGGACTTCGTGACTCCCTGTGGGAAAATGTTCTTTCTCGTTCTTTCGGCTTTAGTTTTACAGCACGGAAAGAGGCTCTTCGGCCAATCATGTCCAGGTTTAAGGCCACCAGCACCACTTTGTGGTCTGCTTCTCCAGGACCAGTCTTTTTTTTTCCATCAAAGTTATTCAGAGATGGTTTTATCAGCTGCTACAGCTGAAGTGCACTATCCTTTCAGAGGAGCAGGCTAACTTCAAGAAGGGCAGCCTACCTGTCCATTGTGCTAACAGCACAAGCTCCAGATCCACCTGCTAGGTGCATCGCCAGATGACCACTCCTTCCCATAACGACTCACCCTGCATCACCTCCGCCCCCTTGCAACTCACTCCATCATTCCTACCTGCCTCACTACGGGTGCATGCCCTGCGTTTGTAGCAACAGTGGATCTGGTCCATGGGATGGAGGATGCTGATGACCCGCCCTGGGACGACCTCTGGTGCTCTGCATCGTCTGAATTCTGGCCACGGTAGCACTTTCCACTGCCCACCAGGGTGATCCTTGCATGTGAGTTGGCCATTCCATCACACGGTCCCACCAAACTCTTGGGTTAGCAGAGGTGGGGACGGGGAGCGGTTGGGGGATGGGGTGGCGTTTTGGGTCAGAGAGGGATGGAGATGGGGGAGGGTAACGGGGCAGTGAGCAGTGGCTGAACTGGGGTGCTAGCCCGTGCCCACCCCAACATCCGCCCATCTCCCCCCAGCCCCCACCAGCACCCCTGCAGCCAGCCGAGCTCAGCCCATCCCTGACACCCTTCTGACAAAGCAGTGAGGCAGGTTGCAACAGTGTGAACAGGTGTTTATTGTGAAACAGCGAACATTTCTGTGCAGGTTTGTGCCCTAGCCCCTAACGTCATATAGTGTACTGTACCCATGTCAACTTAACTGGTGTCTACCTTTCTGGCCTTACAGGCCCTAATGCTACATCTAGGTGGGTCTCCAGGCTGTACATCAGTGGAGGCAGCCTGCTGCGTTTCCCGTCTTGTGGAGCGATAGGCCGCGCAGTCACTCGGGTATCCCAGATGGTGTGGTGCCACCCTGTTCTGCCCGCTGTCCATCAGATGCATCAGAGATGGGAAGGGGGACTGGAGTCTGAGACAATGTGGTGTTCCGTCACCTCCCCTGCGGGAGTCAGCGGCACAGGCCCCATCACCTCCTCCTCCTTCAGCGTGCCCAATGGTCCCCGGGCTACTGCTTGTGACGCGGATGTGACCAGAGCCAACCCGTGAGGTTGCCAGTCCTGGAGGCCCGTTCCTGCCTCAACCAGGGTCTCAATACCAACGGCCATGGAACACAGGGAGTGGCCCTCTACGGCTGTGCCAAATCACCCAGTAACTGTTACACCTCCCTCTGTGACTGGCTCAGGTTGGCCAGCGTGCTGGCAAACCTGCCAGTGCCCTCAGCCATGACCCGTTGTGACTGGACCAAGCGTTGGAACGTCACTGCAATGTCCAGGTGGTCTGGTACATGGCTGCCTGTGACCGGGTGACCCTGTCCTGTGCCTCGGCCAACGCCCACACAGAGTGTCCCAGGCTTTTGACATCTTGACCCATGGCCGATATCTTCATTATCAAAGGCTCCACCGTGGACGCCAACCATGCAGTGTTGGCCTGGGTGGCACGCATGGTCGGCACTGCCCCCTGCCCTTGCAGATGGTTGGACTCCTCTCTCCTTGGAGAGAGAGAGAGACAGAAAGGGCAAAGTATTTGGCAATTGGATCCATGTAGCACAGGGGAGTGGACAGCTGGTGGCCTCCATGGCCAGGACACCCGACCATGCCGGCCAGTATGCGTCCTGGCATGTGGTGCAGGGTGAGGAGCATGCGCACTGTCAGCGGGGGGGAGCCCAGTCGCCGTCCGGCTAGGGGGTCGTTACAGATGTGTGGGACAGATTTAGTGCCAGGGACATAGTACTGCCTACTGACGGCCCTGAGGAGATTGTGCAGCTTCTTCCTGCACTACTGTCCGGTTGTGACAATGGGGCCCACGGGGCTCACAACATCTACTAACTGTGCCCAGACCCAATGTACGGCAACGGGTGGTAGCCTCCTTCCCATCCTGGGGCACTGAGTAACCTGCCTCTCCTCCACAGGGTCCAATTGCGTCTCGAGCTCCGCATCTGCAAAAAGGGGGGTGCCGTTCTTCGGGTCTTGTTGGCTGGAATGAGTGTGTTTGTGGAGTGGCATACTCTTATGGAGCTGCAACTTGTCAGCCGCTCGAGTGTCAATCCCAACCCTGGCGAATCGGACACCTTTTTCCATCGGAAACATTGGTGTTGGACGTGGCGCCGGTGCTAGCCCATTAACGGTTCATGAATTGATCCGGGACTGGCGCCAATTTTGTTTTATAGATGTCCACCAATTCATTCCCCGCGTCAAAACTTAAGTCTCTGAAACGTCGAATCACGGCCCAAGTGTTGGCCATGAAAGAGGAAGATGAGCTCCTCCTTGAATGTGACAGTTGTCCTCCGGTAGCTTTGTAATCCAGTCAACTGGTAAATAAGTACTGGAACAAGACCCCAGTACGTCATATCCCAGTCTTTTGTGAGAATTCCTGTTTGGTTTCGAGATTAATTGTTTCACAGACTTTTTCTCACATGCCCAGGCAATGTTCCTGACTGGAAGACCAGCTGAGGTCCACTTTAGACATGGGTTGGATTCTACAGACCCCCGCCAGACATATTTTCTGTAGTTGGGTAGTTCATCGCCTTCCCACCCACCACAACAATCTTCTCATAATTTAGGAGGGATGGTAAGGTGCTCCTTATGCCACCCACCTTAAGCCTATTGAGGCTCTTAATTTCCCTATTAAATGGCAAGCAAGGGCTTCAATCCGCCTCCACTGCCATAACATGCTGGCAGGGGAAGGCAGGTGAAAGTGGGAAGGTCCTTCTTTCACAAACCTTGGTTAAAGGCCAGGAAGAAAGCGGGACGTCTCTTTGGGGTGGGAGGGGTGGTGGCGAAGGGCTGGAGTGCACTGCGTGCATCGGGGGACCCTCCTAAAAGTGGCCCCCAATTTGGGCCTACCCACTCATCCTCCCAAAATCCAATCCTCTCGCCTTCGTTCCCAGGGTGCCTGATTCCTCCCACCCGAGAAACCGCAAACTCACCTTTTCCATCATCTGTGATACTTCATGGGCCTCCTTACAGTCCCAGCAAATACTCTCTTCTAGTTCTGCAAGAGCTGCCAGCCGTTCGGATTTGCTGACAGCTCGAGGGCAGAACTGAGAGGTGGCGGTCTCACCCCTAACGAGTTAAGGCCACCCACAGCATGTTGTTGCTGCGGGGTTGCCTTACTTAGAGGTGGTCATGGTGGGGGCAGGAGGGGGGGGGGCATGGGGGGAGGGGGGGATATGAGAAAAACTGAATAAAATCCACTCCAGCATCTGTAATGGACATCCGTTATCATTTCAGCATTGACCCTGCGCCAGAACCCTGTGAAGGCTTAGAAAGCAGAAGCAGCCATGGAATCATAGAACCATAGAATGCCTACAGTGCAGAAGGAGGTCAAACCGACCCTCTGAAAGAGCTCCCTCCCTCGGTCACTGGCCTTGTAAAGAACAGGCAAAAGGTCCATGCCATGCAAGGCTGAGAAAATGGCAATACAATGTTCGCACCTGATAGCTCGACTCTGGCCTAAGTTCCAATCCGACCAGAAAGTGCTCATAGAGGATGATCAATGTAGTTTTTCAGTTATCACCTGAAGAGCAGGTTGAGGAGCTGTGGGAATGTTTTCAGCCTTTGGTTCTCACGTAGAGATTTTGGGTTATGCACGAAAAGCTGTGAGTGATCCCAGCTGCGTATGTGTGTCAGATTTATAAAGTGTGCAGAAAGATGTACTGAGGAATGTGCAGGAGTTGTTAGAGCTGGAGATTAATCGTCCTTCACAGTTTTACCAATAATATTCCAATAAGGATAAAATGACTCAGTTTTGCATGGATTATTGGAGATTAAATGAGTTGGCGGTAGCTGGCGCTTATCCTATAACACGCTCGAAGAAAAATTTCACAAAGCTTGGGGCGACTAGTCTCTGAAAACCATCAACTGCAACTTCATTCTAAGTTATAACCACGACACGTTCTCCCCGTGTTTGCGTGGGCTTCGCCGCCACAACCCAAAGATTTGCAGGGTAGGTGGATTGGCTACGCTAAATTGCCCCTTAATTGGAAAAAATAATTGGGTACTCTAAATGTATTAAAAAATATATAACCATGTAATTAAGCCGTTAATGCAAATAAGAAAACAGTGTACAACATGTCATGATATTCAGATAAACATCATGGTGCAAACACACATACACACTGATGGACGGATCAACGGACCAATCAACACACACGCAACATCACAGCCAATCACAAGCAAGGGCACACGCACTATAAAACGGGGAACACCACAGTTCCCGCTCAGTTGTACCATCTGCAACCGTGTTGGTTCATCTGTATAGCGGAACACCCAACACGACATATTACCAGGATTGGAACCCAGCAACTGTGAGACCTACCTACACATCTTCAGGAATCCGCCATCCTGCGCCATGGACACCATCAGCCCGCCGCAGCCGCTCCAGATTGCTGGAAACCTCGGCGTCAACTGGAAGCTGTTCAAACAGCACTTCCAGTTCTTCCTAGAAGCCACAGAAAGGGAGAATGCTTCGGACACCAGGAAAATCGCCCTCCTCCTCTCCAGGGCAGGGCAACACGCCATCCACATCTACAACTCCCTGGTGTTCGCGGAAGGTGAGGACAAGACAAAGTACAAGACGGTCCTTCTTAAACTCGAGCAACACTTCAGCGTCGAGGTAAATGAGGGCTTCGAGAGCTACCTCTTCCAGCAGGGTCTGCAGGGTAAGGATGAGCCTTTTGAATCTTTCCTAACACACCTCCGTATCCTCGCGCAGTCCTGCGGTTACGAGGCCACCTCCGATTCCATGATTCGGGACCAGTTAGGTTTTGGGGTCACCTCGGGCACGCTACGCCAGCAGCTCCTCAAAATTAAAAGCCTCACCCTAGCCACCGCCATCGAAGCCTGCGTCCTCCAGGAAAATGCGACCAGCTGCTACTCCCAATTCCAGGCGGCCGAATCGGCACGGCAGGGGTCCTATGCGGCCGAATCGGCAAAGCAGGGGTCCTACGACGCCGAGCAGGACCAGGCGATCAAATTCCTCCCGGCCCACGGCCCGAATGAGTGCGGCCATTTCGCGCGCTTTCCGCAGCCTCCCGCGCTTGTACGCTCCAAAAGAGATGTCGACGCAGAGGGACGTGACGCGCAGGCGCGTTCTATGCAGGACCGAACTGCGCAAGCGCGGTGGCGCAACGAACGCCATGACGTCACGACGTGCGGCAACTGTGGATCCGCACATTTAAAGCGGCAATGTCCAGCAAAGAACCGACAATGCCTCCGCTGTGGCAAGATGGGCCACTATGCTGCCTGCTGTCGAGCAAATCTGCCAACACTCCCCAATTCCGCCAGCCTCGCAGGGACGTGCGGACCATTCAGCCTCCGTACACCGAGTCATACCCTGACGATATACAGACCGGTGATACAGACGACCGGGAAGCCTTCCGTGTTGCAGTCATTGACAGGAACTGGATGTCCCCAAGCAGGACCCACCAGCCGATGCCAGTGAACAGTGTCAATCCGGGTGATGAATGGTGTGCCACCCTAACGGTCAACCGATCACCAATCACATTCCATTTAGACACTGGTGCCTCCGCCAACCTAATAGCATGGTCAGCCTTCTACGCCTTGAAGGTCAGACCACCAATTCGGCCATCCCGTTGTAAGATGGTCGACTACAATGGAAACGTTATCCCGGCTATGGGATCCTGCCAGCTCCAGGTGACACACAATGCATACACAGCATCACTGTCCTTTGAGATAGTTGGATCATCGAAGGACTCCCTGCTAGGCGCACAGGCCTGCAAGGTTCTCCACCTCGTTCAGCGGGTACACGCGCTGTCTCCAGAAGGCAGACTTCCCGGATGCAGAATTCAGGGCACAGCTCCACTCGCTCCTCGCCCACAACCAGGAGGCATTCCAGGGCATGGGCACACTGCCCTACACTTACAGAATACGGCTCAAACCGGACGCCACCCCAGCCATTCACGCACCTCGTAGAGTCCCAGCACCACTCAAAGACCGCCTCAAGCAGCAGCTGCAGGATCTCCAGGACTAAGGAGTGCTATCCCGGGTCACGGAGCCCACGCCATGGGTCAGCTCCATGGTGTGCGTTAAAAAGCCCTCTGGCGAACTCCGGATCTGCATCGACCCGAAAGACCTGAACAACAACATCATGAGGTAACACTACCCCATACCCAAACAGGAAGACATGATGTGGAGATGCCGGCGTTGGACTGGGGTGAGCACAGTAAGAAGTCTTACAACACCAGGTTAAAGTCCAACAGGTTTGTTTCGATGTCACTAGCTTTCGGAGCACTGCTCCTTCCTCAGGTGAATGAGGAGGTATGCTCCAGAAACATATATATAGACAGATTCAAAGATGCCAGACAATGCTTGGAATGCGAGCATTAGCAGGTGATTAAATCTTTACAGATCCAGAGATGGGGTAACCCCAGGTTAAAGAGGTGTGAATTGTGTCAAGCCAGGACAGTTGGTAGGATTTCGCAGGCCAGATGGTGGGGGATGAATGTAATGCGACATGAATCCCAAGTCCCGGTTGAGGCCGACCTCATGTGTGCGGAACTTGGCTATAAGCTTCCTCTCGGCGATTCTGCGTTGTTGCGCGACCTGAAGGCCGCCTTCGAGAACTCTTACCCGGAGATCAGAGGCTGAATGCCCTTGACTGCTGAAGTGTTCCCCGACTGGAAGGGAACATTCCTGCCTGGTGATTGTCGCGCGATGTCCGTTCATTCCCGGGAAACGGGAAGAGATCACGAGCGAAATGTCCCGGGCTAAAATTTTTACAGAGCTGGATGCCTCGAAGGGTTTTTGGCAGATTCAACTGCATCAGTCCAGCAGGAAGCTGTGCACCTTCAAAACTCCTTTCGGCAGGTACTGCTACAACAGAATGCCGTTTGGCATCATCTCGGCATCCGAGGTATCTCACAGAATCATGGAACAGATGATGGAGGGCATCGAAGGGGTGCCCGTCTATGTTGACGACGTCATCATATGGTCCACCACATCAAAGGAGCACATCAGTCGTCTCCAGCGTGTCTTTGCTCGGATATGAGAACACGGCCTGCGCCTCAACCGAGCCAAGTGTTCTTTTGGCCAAACTGAGCTAAGGTTTCTGGGAGACTACATATCCCGGTCAGGAGTGCGTCCGGATGCAGGCAAAGTGAGCACCATTACAGCCGTGCCGCAGCCGGCAGACAAGAAAGCAGTGCTACGCTTTCTCGGGATGGTCAACTTCCTGGGGAAGTTCATTCCCAACCTTGCCTCCCACACAACGGCTCTTCGCCACCTAGTGAAGAAGACTACGGAGTTCCAGTGGCTGCCTGCACACCAGAAGGAATGGGAAGAGCTCAAAATTAAGCTCACCACAGCCCCGGTATTGGCGTTCTTCGACACCTCTCGAGATCTGAAGATCTCGACTGATGCCAGCCAGTCCGGCATTGGGGTGGTACTCCTGCAACGGGATGGCACTGCATCATGGGCCCCAGTTGCCTATGCCTCGCGGGCCATGACCCCCACAGAACAGCGCTATGCGCAGATCGAGAAGGAGTGCCTGGGTTTGTTAACCGGCATAGATAAGTTCCACGACGACGTGTATGGTCTCCCTCAGTTCACCGTAAAAACCGACCAACACCCCCTCGTCAGCATCATACAAAAGGACCTGAATGAGATGACCCCTCGCCTCCAGTGCAAGCTCCGGAGGTACGACTTCCAACTGGTCTACACCCCGGGAAAGGACCTCATCATCGCGGATGCCCTGTACAGAGCAGTGAGCACACCGCCCGATTCAGAGGGATTCGTCTGTCAGGTCGAAGCGCATGTGGCCTTCACATCGGCCAATCTGCCAGCTAATGATTCAAGTCTGGCCCGTATTCGCCGGGAGACTGCGGCTGACCCCTTTCTACAACGTGTGATGCGCCACATGATGGGGGGTGGCTCAAAGGACAGTGCCCACAATTCTACAATGTCCGGGACGACTTGGCCGTCATTGACGGTGTCCTCCTAAAGTCGGACCGGATTGTGATCCCACACAGCATGCACAGGCTGGTCCTCGAACAACTACACAAAGGCCATCTCGGGGTTGAGAAGTGCAGGCGGAGGGCCTGAGAAGCTCTCTACTGGCCGGGCATCAGCGACGACATTGCCAACATGGTGCTCAACTGCCCCACCTGCCAAAGGTTTCAGCTGGCGCAGCTCCCTGAGATGCTTTAACCCATATGAGTTGGTGACGTCCCCCTGGGCGAAGGTGGGTGTGGACCTTTTTCATGCGCTTGGCAGGGACTACGTCATCATCTTAGATTACTTTTCGAATTATCCAGAGGTCATACGCCTCCACGATTTGACATCGTCCGCTGTCATCAGGGCATGCAAAGAGACCTTCGCTTGCCATGGCATTCCACTTACTGTCATGTCGGACAATGGGCCCTGTTTTGCAAGCCAAGAATGGTCTTCTTTCGCTGCTTCGTATGCCTTCACACACGTGACGTCCAGCCCTCTGCATCCCCAGTCCAATGGCAAGGCGGAAAAGGGCGTTCATATCGTCAAGCGGCTCCTCTGCAAGGCTGCTGATACCGGATCTGACTTCTGTTTAGCCCTGCTGGCCTATCGCTCGGCCCCACTAGCCACTGGCCTCTCACCAGCCCAGCTGTTGATGGGTCGCGCCCTCAGGACCACTGTGCCATCCATTCTTATTCCTACACCCGACTATGCTCCAGTACTGCAAAGGATGCGACAGCAGCGTGCTCAGCAGAAGGTGGCACATGACACTCGGGCAACTGATCTTCCTGCCTTGGCGCCTGGAGACAACATCCGCATACACCTACCAGAGGGTGGCTGGTCGGCAACTGCCGAAGTTCTCTGATGCGTGGCTCCCCGCTCGTTCCTGGTTCACATGCCTGATGGCTCCATTCGCCGGCGCAATTGCCGGGCTCTTCGCCTGTGATCATACACCGGTGCCACGCCCTCCTGTTGTTCCTGATGTCGACTTCATGGAGCTTCCTGCCACCATGCCCATTCCTCTGTCGCCTGTGGCCAGGCCCATTCCTCAGCCGGTGGACCCTGACCCACTCTTGAGGCGGTCAACCTGAATTCGTCGCCCACCTACTAGGCTGGACTTATGAGCCTGTTTGAAAATTGGACTCACTAAAGTTTTATGCCACAATGTTAATATGTTTCTCTTTTTGTCGTTACAGGAGTTCGTTTTGATGCTTGATGTTTACTCTTGTTTTGTTTATGGTACAACCTCGTTGCTATGTTGCACCTGACACCTTCCTATGTATATAGTTTAGCCTCATGTACATGTTGTAGATATTGCACACACACATTCAGCTGCGCTCAGTACACATCTATATTTATTAACACAAAGGCACATATTTTTGTAAAAAAGGACGGATGTCATGATATTCAGATAAACATCATGGTGCAAACACACATACACACTGATGGACAGATCAACGGACCAATCAACACACACGCAACATCACAGCCAATCACAAGCAAGGGCACACGCACTATAAAACGGGGAACACCACAGTTCCCGCTCATTCCAGCAGGAGACAGCTCAGGGCACAGAGCTCACAGCAAGCCACTCAGACATTCACCATGTACTGAGTGCCTCTCCAAGATAGTGTTAGGGCTGGGTCCACAGGTTAAAGGGTAATGAACGAACCACAGTAACAAGTTTACAGATGTTGTTATTGATAGTAATAAAACAGAGTTGTACCATCTGCAACCGTGTTGGTTCGTCTGTGTAGCAGAGCACCTAACACGACACAACTGTCCCAACGTCATTAACAAACTGAGAAAATCCTGTCCTCGCCAGTTCAGATTACATTTGGGAATTTGCAACATGGCTGACAGAGTGGACATTTTGGCATGACACTAACAGGAACATACTTGGATGGGAGCAGGAGCCCCGAAATGGAAGGTCAGCTTCGAGGCCTCCTCCAACTCACTTTGTACTTTCTTGTTTTTTCAAATGCTCCCACTGGCACCAAAACCGACAGTGCAACACAATACCATGTGCCTCATCCTCCTACATTTCCAAGGGTAATCATGATGGAAACCTTGTAATCCATGGCCAGAAAATCCCTTGGAGCTGCTTCAGTTCAAACGGTATTATTTTGCCGTAAGTGCATCAGAAACCAAAAATGATTTCACCACACTTCCTGGTGCAGTGAAACATGAAAGCAGCTCTGGAAAATTCCCAATTCCATGCTCAAGTATTCTATTTCAGTCTTTACCCATGACAGATTCAAACACTGTTAACCGTGTCTGCAGATCCTGAATTCTGAAGTAATGGGATGTTGTTCTGTCTGGCTCAGGTACAATCTTATACTCCTGGCAAACCTCCTTTGCTTGCATTTAGTTCAATCAATGTGACTATAGTAGTTCAATGTACTCTCACTTGTTTCTGGCTACTCGCTTCATACCAAAATAAGCTGATCGAGTGAGTAGAAAATCAATTCTTATGTCTTGAGAATTGAAAGAAATCAGACACGTTCTACATAATTCAAGGGCCTTGTTGAGATCTAGATACAGTCATCTACTGTCAATGTATAAAGACTGGAGATTATGTGCCTTCAGGCAGGGTTTTTCAAAGGTCGTAACTCACGGGTAGTTTGCGGGTGTGTGTCGGGAGGGTCGCGGAGTGATCAGTCGTGGCGTTCCCATGGTGGTCCCAATTGCGGGAGAAGCGTCCAATGGCCGCTACCAGCATTTTTATTGAGAATGGCAGCTGCTGCCACCTTTTAAGTGAGAAGGGAATGATGCCATGTGTAGTCTTCTGGCCATGAACGGCAGTAGTGGGCATGTCATGCACCCTGCACTTACACTTGACATCAAGTGCCCTCTATGAACGTGCTTTTGCCGCCAAATCATGGAGGGTTCCTTTTTTCCTTTTCTAGCTGCTGGCAAGCAAGGTAAGAGCTGGCCAGAGGCATAAATAGACAGTGCACCCACTGGCCAGGATCTCACAACTGAATCTGCTGGAGAGAGTTGCTCAGGATAGTCCAGGGCAGGACAGAGCATGCAGTGTTGGCTCTGGTCAACAGCCTATAAAGAAAAAGCTTAACTCTGGAACAAAGCAATATAAAGATGATTTCTTGAGGTATCGTTTAGCACAGGGCTTAATAGCTAGCTTTTAAAGCAGTCTAAGGCAGGCCAACAGCACGGTTCAATTCCCGTACCAGCCTCCCTGAACAGGCGCCGGAATGTGGCGACTAGGGGCTTTTCACAGTAACTTCACTTGAAGCCTACGTGTGACAATAAGCAATTTTCATTTCATTTCATTTCATTTCAGTTGTACCAAATAAGGATGCAAAGTCCATTTGTGTTATATGCAGGGAAGTACTGACAAATGCAAGAATTTTTAGATTTTGAAAGAGAAGTGGTGGATGAAAAATTCCCAGGAATCTTGAACTCAGCTGCAGTGTCTTTTTGTGGCTATACACCAACTTCATATTGATGACCTGATGGTTGATGAATCCTCCTGATTTATCTTCAGGAGCTAGATCATGAGTGTACAATTGATGATGAAATACACTTATGACATAACCAAGACACGTGGACCCAAGAGCCTATTTACTCTGACTGGCATCATCATTGACAATGTTCCCATTATTGCTGATACTTGCAAACAAACCATCAGTCTTATACGTCTGTATGCCGCTGCTGACTGATATCCTGGATATGACTACAGTTAAACTCTGACAGGATCCAATGGCCAGAATCTTTAGGAGAATTATGACTTTGACAGACACTGATGAGGTATGATCACAAAGCCCAACAGTCCAATTCCAACAGCAGGGAGCCGGATTCCCAATGCACTGTTTTCATTCGCCACACTCAACCAAACCCACTCGTTCCTCGAAGTTAAAATTCCTCCCATATGTCCTTCACAGCCTATTTTAACAAGATTGTTGCTCATAATAGCCCAGTTGCAACCAAATCCCTATTTTCATTTCATTTCTAAATAGTTTGAGGCACTGTGCTTTGACTTTCCTATTGGGAAGCTGCTTGCCTAATTCCATTTAATTTCTCTTCCCTCTAGTGAGATGTATCAGTTTCTCTCTCAATCAGTTCGACAGGGTTTACTGCAAACATGGGTCAAATGCCTTGTTGAGTGCTTTTTTTATGCCATTAGCAAAAGGAATGATGTCCCAGATTTATAAAGTGTGGCCTCAATAGCAAACGGTGAATAATTACCTCTCATCACATGTATTTTACTGAGTGATTATAAATGTGGATGTTAGCAATACGGGATGGTGGTAAACCAGAAAAAAAAGAACTCTAAATGAAAATTTCCATCTTCATTGACACTGCAGCCACTGTCATTAATTTTGAGTGCTATCTTTAACCAAATGTGTTCGTTGAAAATCTAGCAATGCGCATTACGCCTTTATCTGCTGATAATTTCCTACAGTAAAATTAATGCATCCTATTGACATTGATAAAGTAGGTAATACTGTCACTAAATATCTGAAGCACTGCAGCAAAAGCCTCTGCATGAAAGCAATATCATTCAGCAGCCCATTAAAAAAATACAATTAGATAAGCCAGCATGTATTTCACACCTGTTAATGAGAATACTTAGTTGTATGCCACACACAGGAATGTTTCTTTCTCATTATATATTGTCGGCTATTCCTACCACCTGGGTTCGGAGGTATACTATGCATATTGATGACCCAAAACTCAAGATTCCGCCCTTAACAACTGCACTTTATTATTTGATTTCTGTTAGAGGCAATTCAATGATACCGTTGCCATTGATTGTTCACCCCGTGCATCAGTTGTTTGATTTCCCTGAAAGACAGGCAAGATCAGGTGGTTGATATTCCTTGTCCTCTCTTTGTTCAGATAAATGACCAGATTATTGCCCCCCCCCCCCTTGTCCGGCTGCACTGACGACCTCAGTTTTAACTAACGCTGTCTTAAATAGGTCTCTACTTCCTGCCCTGTGTCATGTGAGTGTCTCTTTAGGAATGTTTTGTCTTACCTGATGGCCTGTAGCACAGCTTCAGTGATGTCATTTGTGGGTGGAGCTGGGCTGTGGCTGTCAGGTGAGAAATGGTTTAGGTTTTTAGGGTTTCAGTTTTGGTTGGTTGCTTTGGACTGCAGAATAAAAAAACAGTGTTTCCTGTTTTCTCTGTTTTTACTTTAAAGCTGTTCTAGTGAACTGAAAGCACATTGGGTGTGGCAAACTGCCTTGGTAACTTTAAAGATAGAGTTGCTTTCCGGAAGGAGTTTTGAATCTGCTGATTGGAGGCTGGATCTCAGGGAAAGGACCAGCCCCATTCAAGTGAGATTACAGTGTCCTGGGCCACGCCCTTGAAATGGGTTTTGGTTTATTGGATTTTGTATTGAATTGGAACAGCTGCATCGCTTCTCGGCCTTTTGGCTAAGATCAAGTGTCTGTAGATTGAGCCTTTGGGTTCAGATCTGGTATGTCTCTCTTGTGGGGACCATGAATTCGATTCAATTTGAATTAGTTTTTTGGAGCAGGCGAGGAGCTGGATTAGGGGTTCGCCCCTGACCCACACTCTGAGCCCTGGCTTGGTAACTCAGAAAAGGAAAAATTTATAAATAAAAAAATTTAAAAAAAGAATTGGAACAGCTGCTAAGGGGGATTCATTAAGAGTTGTATACATAGATTATTGCAGCTGTTGTGTGATTTTCCATGTTTGTAATTGATATCAAATTCCTGATAAGCATTTTATATATGTTAACTACATTCTTATAATAAACTTTGTTTTGATAAAAGTGTGTAGGAAGTCTGATGAATCACACCTGAAGTGAAGGCTCTTGTGCTCATCCTAGCCAAATTCAACATAAAAGTTATAGGTAAGGTGAACTTCGTAATACACTTTGGAGTTTCTAAGCCCTGGCCTATAATACCTGCCACTTACTTTCTGATTGGCTCATTTCTCTGAGAGCGACAATCCCATGATTGGCTCATTTTCACCCTGGACAACCATCCGTAGAGCAGGGAGGTCTTGACTGCAATCTGCTCCGAGATCTCTTTTGACAAAGAGTCATCGAGACTTAAAATGTTAGGTTCCTTCTCTCTCCATAGATGCTGTCAGATCTGCTGAGATTGGCCATCATTTTCTGTTTTTGTTTTAGATTCCAGCATCCGCAGTAATGGGCTTTTATCCTCCTCGATCTGCTTGATTCAGTGATGTTTGTCTGTTCCATTGTATATGCAGTTTTGCAAATAGAAGGGGCCCAGCTCCACCACCACTCCTGGTTCCACAAACAACAATTCCATCAGGGTGTTTACGAACTGCTGAATTATTACTTAATGATATTTTAAACTAACAGCAATCAGTTGCATTATATTAAGACATTGACTTTTGACTATACTTTCTGTGTGATACAAACTATGACATCATACAAATATACAGCATGTGAAGGGTTAGTGTTATGTTAAGCTTAGCCACTAGAGGGAGCTAAGGGACAGTACTATAAATTGTAATGGCTCTTAAGCTAAGGGGAGGAGATTAGACTGGAGCTGACGAAAAGATTCATAGTGTATTGCAAAGTTAGTTAAGATATAATAGAAACATTAGTAGATAGAGATAGTGTCAGTGAGTGTAGTTTAATTCTTACATGTATGTTTGCTATTCAGAATAAGTGTCAAACTCAAATTTAGTAGTGTTAATAAAATTAGTTTAGTTCTTCAGGAGAGCGTTGTGTGTCTTTGTGATCATGACGCATTCCATCATGGAAACCCCTCACAATGATTACCACACAAACAATTTTGCACATGATATTTGTAATCAAAAAAGGTCACAAACTGTGGATAAAATAATTGTTGCCTGGCCTTTAACCAGACACCTGCTCTTAGCTAATTTACACAAGTTTGTTAGCCTTATAAATAATGTCAAATAGTAATTGTAAGCCTAGCTTTTCCCTGTATCCATAAAAGCTTCCACAATATAATGATCCTTTTAGTAAAGGGAAGCAATGGTGTTTTCTACTGGCCTTGTAATCCAGAGACCTCCGGTAATGCTCTGGGGTCGTGGGTTCACATCCCGCCTTGATAAGTGGTGACATTTGAATTTGATACAAAATAAATCTTTAATTTTAAAAAATGTTGATTAGAATTGTTGCCATAATCATTTGGTTAATTAACACCCCTTTAGGGAAGAAATTCTGCTATTTGTACTCGGTCTGACCTACATGTGCCTCCAGACCCACAGTGGGTCTTATGATTGGGCCAGTATCTATTGGTTTACTCTTAATTGCCCTCTGAAATGGCTGAGCTGGGCAATAGATACTGGCCCAATCAGCGATGCCCACGCCTAATGAATAAAATAAATATATATTTGAAATGCAGCTGCTGTCTCATATATGTATATTTCCTTTAATATCATGTTTTACACCAGTTGGTATGTCTAGGGACCCTCGCTATTCCTGATGGATGCTTTTAACCAGCATGGTTAATTCTGGCAGCAGTAAGAAGTTAAAAAGCGAGAAGAACCTTGAAAAATGGTGGCGATCAAAGGTCAAGGAGCAGCAAAGGTCAGCGAGAGGAAGAGTCCACAGCTCCTGGATGGGTCAAGGTGGGGGATGTGTGACGAACAAAAGGTTTGGCAAGCTGGATCTGCAGTGAGCAGGCGATGCAGTGAGTGGGAGGTCAGTAAAATTTAGCATATTTCTTTTATATTTTAAAATGTATTTTATTTGAAAAGTTATTTCATTTACCTGGACAGGAATTTAGTGACATAAAATCTTTCAACTTACAGGGTATTGTTATTTCTCTTAGATAGCCACAAAGAGAAAATGTATAGAGGCACCCACACTCTGGATTCTTTCAAACATGAGGGGAAATTTTATTCAGAGGTGTTGCTCACAAAATCTAAGATGGAGAACTCAGCAAAGCCCACGCAAACACTCTGTTGAGTTCACGATACATCACATGACACTTCACCAGCAGGGATGCATTCTTTGAAACATAATCCCTCCCCCTTTACTACATTAGCACAATGACAACAACTTAACAATTATACAACAGATCCACTTTTGCATTATCTCTATACATATAAATACAATTCAATGAGAAAGTCTGTCAGATGGACGTCTATTCCTTTTGGGTTGAATTCACTGCTCTGGAACCTGGCTACCCAAATTGTCCTCATTTCCTTCAGTAGTTGGTACTTCCTGGGAAGTTACTACAGTGTCCGTCTCTATGGGGATTATAAAGCCCTCAGAAACAGAATCTGAAAGAGTCTCTGTGTTTGAAACGTATTGCAATTATTTGTATGGGAAATTATTATAATCCTGCAATCTTCTAATTAGGAGAGGCAGTGGTGTAGTAGTACTGGGCTACATAACTAGAGACCCCGAGTAATGTTCTGGAGACCCAGGTTCCAATCCCACCATTGCAGGTGGTGAAATTCGATTTCAATAAAAATCTGGAATTAGAAGTCTAATGATGACCATGAAAGCATTATTGATTGTCAAAAAAACATCTGGTTCACTAATGTCCTTTCGGGAAGGAAATCTGCTGTCCTTACCTGGTCTGGCCTACATGTGACTCCAGACCCACAGCAATATGGTTCACTCTTAACTGCCCCCTCAAGGGCAATAATAATAATTGAATAATAATCTTTATTAGTGTCACAAGTATGCTTACATTAATATTGCATTGAACTTACTGTGAAAATACTCGAGTCACCACATTAGGAATTGGCAATAAATGTTGGCACAGCCTGCGATGCCCATGTCTCATGAACAAATAGAAAAACATTAAACTTTATTTCTATTCTCAGAATTGACCATAGCTATGTCATAAACAACAATTACCTGTTGTATTTGTATCGTTATCACAACTGCCACAATGATGATTTTTTTAATAAGCCAATTATCTGCCTATCTATGGAATGATTGATTTTGGTGGATTTTGTTTGAGGATTGTGGTGAAGAGGACATTGTGATGGTCCATAACTGAGGGGTAGTAAGGTGTGGGACTGTTGTACAACAGGAATCTGGGGGTGCATTCTTGGGAACCAGAGTCAAATTTGGCACTCATGGCCAGCCTCTCCAGAATGTGCCAGTGATTCCTCTCGCCCTCCCTTTCATCCTCCTCCTTCTGGCGCGGTCACCAAATCTATGGTGGCAAGGGCTTTGCCCTCCTGAATGCTAGGCTGAGGAGGATGCAGCGCACCATTAGAAATTGAAAGAGACACTTGGTATCTCTTCCTGAGTGCTTGAGGCAGTGGATCAATCGCACCAAACATCTGTTTGATAAGGTTTCCTGTGGCAGGGTGGCTCTCACTGTGGATATGCTGATTGAGTTGTAGAGGGAAGTCATGAACCAGATGTAGATTGGAGAGATCTTGTCAACCAGCCAAATACCCATTTGTTTCATGTGGTGGTTGCAAGATTAATGGAACAGCGGATTGAACAGAATGAAAGCATTATCACCGTTGCCATGATAATGGGCATGCACCAGCACATTGTGTTGAGAACAGTCAGAAACCAGCTGTGCAATCAGTGAGGGATAGCCTTTGACGTTGTGGTGTATCTCACATCAACTCAATGACAGTCCACATCAGGAGGAAACCTACTTTCATGTGTGTGCTCCATCTGATTCCCTCTGTTAAGAGAGAACACAATTAAGTCTTCTCTCCTCGCATAAAGAGCCTCTGTCACTCTTTGGCAACATTTTTGGAAGACTGGGAGATGGTAAATATGTTAACCCTTGCCGCCTGGAAGTGTCTCAGTGTGACGAAGGTCTGTGCTTTGGTTGCCTTCATAAAAACTGGCAACACTGTCCTTGATGCTGCAGGTCTGGTTGCAAGAGGTGGCAGAGTTCCATAACCACTTCTTTCATTATTCGCAGATGCTGCACACAGACACTGCTCCCAGCCTACATGGCACTAAGGATACCTACCACCTAGAAGGAACAGGACAGCAGAAACATCGAAGACCATCACCTGCAAGTTCCCCTCGAGTTACACACCCTGATCTGGAAATATTTTGTCGCTCTTTCACTATCGATGGGTTAAAAACTTGGACTCTTTTCCGAACAGCACTGTGGGAGTCCCTGCACCACATGGACTGCAGCGGTTCAAGAAGGCAGAATCACCTTCCCAAGGGCAAGTAGTGTTGTGCAACAATTGCCAGACATGCCAGCAACGCTCATGCCCCCGGAAAGAATTAAAAACAGAGTGTTCCCTGGAGAATCCAGTTTGATAAGGCCTCTTCCTGAGAGTCCTTCTCCCCCTCCTCCCTCTATGAGCTGTTTGCCTTATTATTTACTCCTTCTACACTGTCTCAAGAAATACTGAAAATAGGTGCAGGACCATTTAGCCCCTCAAACCTGTTCTGCCATTCAATCTGATCAAGTCAGCAGGGGCCCTCCGACCCAAGTCCTCCAGAGAGTGCCTGGCAGGGGCAGCAAAGGCCAGAGGATGCGATAGGAAGGAGGGTGCCTCTGATGTGCCACCCAGGGAAACATTGAGACATAGCGGTAGTTGGGGTCACTGTTGTACTAAAGTATGTGCACCAGTAAACATACTTTGGACCCGAGACATGTGAAGCGTCTATCACGTTATTCAGCATTGTGGGCCTGTCTGTGCCCCCTGCTCCCCATTTGGCCTCTGCCTGCACCAGGATCCAGCCCCCAGACACCCAATTACAGGTCCTGCCCCCACTCCACCCAACGCATACCATGTGCAGGTGATATGTGTCAGTACACTGTCAGCAGACAGGCAGGAGTTAGACTGTGGTATAGATTGAGGAGAATCAGAGCTCAACTCACAGTGGGTTATCATCACCCTCCTGCCTTGTATATTGACCCACTGACACAGGCTCATCACACTGGATGATGTAACACAGACTGTGGGAGGCTGGAACAGGGTGATACATAGATACATAGAAGATAGGAGCAGGAGCAGGCCTTTTGGCCCTTCGAGCCTGCTCCGCCATTCATCACGATCATGGCTGATCATCCAACTCAATAGCTTAATCCTCCTTTCTCCCCATAGCCTTTGATCCCATTCTCCCCAAGTGCTATATCCAGTCGCCTCTTGAATATATTCAAGGTTTTAGCATCAACTACTTCCTGTGGTAATGAATTCCTCAGGCTCACCACTCTTTGGGTGAAGAAATGTCTCCTTATCTCTATCCGAAATGGTTTACCCTGAATCCTTAGACTGTGACCCATGGTTCTGGACACACCCATCATTGGTAACGTCTTCCCTGCATCTACCCTGTCTAATTCTGTTAGAATTTTATAAGTCTCTATGAGATCCCCCCTCATTCTTCTGAACTCCAGCGAGAACAATCCCAACCTAGTCAATCTCTCCTCATATGACAGTCCCGCCATCCCTGGAATCAGTCTGATAAACCTTCACTGCACTCCTTCGAGAGCAAGAATATCCTTCCTCAGAGAAGGAGACCAAAACTGCACGCAATACTCCAGGTGTGGCCTCACCAAGGCCCTGTACAATTGCAGCAACACATCCCTGCTTCTATACTCGAAACCTCTCACAATGAAGGCCAACATACCATTAGCCTTCTTTACCGCCTGCTGCACCTGCATGCTTATCTTCAGCGAATGGTGCACAAGGACACCCAGGACCCGCTGCACACTCCCCTCTTCCAATTTACAACCATTCAGGTAGTAATCTGCCTTCCTGTTTTTGCTTCCAAAGTGAATAACCTCACACTTATCCAAATTATACTGCATCTGCCATTGATTTGTCCACTAGCACAACCTGTCCAGATCATGATATAGGAACCCTGCATCCCCGTCACAATTCACTCTCCCACCTAACTTAGTATCATCTGCAAACGTTGAGATGTTGCATTTGTTCCCTCATCCAAATCATTAATATATATTATGAATAGCTGGGGTTCCAGCACCGATCCCTGTGGTACCCCCCTAGTTACTGCCTGCCAATTTGAAAAGGACCCATTAATCCCTACTCTTTGTTTCCTCTCTGTCAACAGTCTTCTATCCATCTCAATACGTTTTCCCCAATCCCATGCGCTTTCATTGTTCACAATAATCTCTAATGCAGGACTTTGTCAAACGCTTTCTGAAAATCCAAATATATCACATCAACCGGCTCCCCCTTGTCAGGTGTACTGGTTACATCTTCAAAGAATTCCAACAGATTTGTCAAGCATGATTTTCCCTTCATAAATCCATGCTGACTCTGACTGATCCTGCCACTGCTTTCTAAATGTTCCCCAATAAGGTCCTGATAATGGATTCAAGCATTTTCCCCCCTACCGATGTTAGGCTTACTGGTCTATAATTCCCTGCTTTCTCTCTACCTCCCTTTTTGAACATTGGATTTACGTGAGCTACCCTCCAATCTGCAGGGACAGTTCCAGAGTCTATAGAATCCCAGAAGATGACCACCAATGCATCCACTGTTTCCAGAGACATCTCCTTAAGCACTCTGAGATGCAGATTCTCAGACCCTGGGGATTTATCCGCCTTCAATCCCATCAATTTTTCCAGCACCATTTCTCTACTAATGCCGATCTCCCTCAGTTCTTCCCACTCACTAAACCTTTCATTCTCCAACATTTCTGGTGTCTGATTTGTGTCCTCTTTTGTGAAGACAGAACCAAAGTATGTATTCGAGTATGCTGGGGGAGGGGGAGGGGGGGAAATGTGGGCAGGTGATGGGTGGAGAGATTGCTGGGGGAATGGCGGGGCGGGTGGGGACAATGTGAGGAAGACCGGATTGCAGGGAGGGCAAGGGATGGGGGGGACGGTGATGATATGCATAAGCAATCATATAGATAATGATGTAGATGACCTCTGAGCAGCAGGTGGCAGTGTAAATCTACCATGTATCTCTGTACCTCGAGGAGTTGGGAGATAGTCGTGTTTGTGGATAGTCATACTTGCAGTAGCTCTAGGATAATTTATCGGTATTAGTAGTTTGTAATATATTTCTTATAGTTATCTTTACCATGCATTGATTTTATAATACAATACTTTAACTAGTCAAGAACTAGACGGTCTACTGTGCATCATTCCTACCGGCCAAACACCAGAACAGACGGTGTGTGGGAATGGGAGAGAGGAAGAGATGATGGGTGAAGCCACGTCCTATGTGAAGAGGACAAGGATGAGGGTTGCCCTTGTCCTCCGGGCATGCCGGATGATAGCCGCCCTGTCCTCCATCCTTCAGCTGGTCCCATGGGTCCTCCCCAGGCTCGTTGTTGTAGGCTGTAGGTTTAGAGGAGCCACATAAGCCCCTGCTTGTGTGCTGGAATGATCCCGAGGTGTAGAAGTTCAGGGCTGCGGTGATATTGACAGTCACTGGGAGCAGGTATCCTCCTCCTCCACATGCTGCCAAATCCACAGGTACGTGGCACAGGTGCCGCACCATCCCCTTGTTGCCTCCTGTGGCACATGCTGTCCGTTACCTGTTCAAAAGACCAGCGATGCCTGTACACCTTGGGCTGTTGCTGGCCTCACCCTTTGGGTCCCGCCCCCTGGCCTGATGGGTGCTGGGTCCTCAGGTGTGGAGCGAGCCATGCACATGGGCCACCGTCAACGCTACTGCCGCTGCCTTTCCCAGTGTCTGGCACCTGGCCTGCCATCAGCACCAGGTGGTCCCTCAGATCCCCGGGCATCCCCTACCCTCACATCCCCTAAGAACCCTCAGGGTGCCATCCAATCTGCCCTGCACATGCACACACACACACTCACACACACACCTGGCCACAGCAGGATCTCTTGGGAACCGGACCCTAGACCCCATAACCTGCTGGGAATGTTACTTGGACAGGGTACTGGTTCCCCCCACCATTTGCGGCCAGCCCCCAGACCAAGCCCGTCTCCCCCGAAGGCTCCTCCCCTCCGCACACTGGGGCAGCTGTCCCAGTACCCCTGAGTTGACTGCCCAATTTCCAATATGGCTACTCACATCCTCCGATCCCCACAGCAGCTACTCCACCAGCTTCACATTTTTAAATAGGTGTGCTAAACGTCGCTCATGTGGCCTCTCGCTGGGGAGGTGGTTAGATCACAGGGAACCATTCGATAGGGGATCCTTCCCATTAATATGATGGAGATTGATCTTGATTGGTGATTACTGGTTTCTCGTCACGCCGCGGTGAGATCCTCATCTCGCCAATGGGAGCTGGCTGGTTCGATCGGAAACCGATTGACGCCCATCGTGGTATCCAATTTCGGTTCTCCCGCTATCTAACCCGTCTGCTCATTCTCTCATCCGGCGCGGCAAGGCCAGTAGATCGTGACTGAAACTTTGAAGCTCATTGAAGTTTTACATCGACCAAATTAGTACCAATGTAAGCTTATTTACAATTTATACCTGGTTTGCTGTAGACGATCCAGAATTGACAATTCAGCAGCAGAGAAGTATAATATGGCCTCAAGAATCTTAAAGTGATCAATTTTATTAAGGTAACTGAAACTTGCATAAAGGTGGCAGCCTGTCCCTTCAATGCCAACATTAACATTGCTGCTGTGGGCAATGTTCAACTAGAAACACACACCACTTGAATTGAGTCTTTGAATTTATGGGCGCAGTGGCAGCACTTTGTTAGTTTACAGTGTGCTGTTGAAGACATGACAGTCATCAGCAACAATGCTATAAAGTGAAAAAAAGCATCAAGCTCACCTCTCTGATACTGTGCAAATCATTTTGTGTGACAGCATCAATTAATACCTGAAGTAATGCACCTCCTAGCAATTACAGCATTCCTTTGTTGGTGGCATTATATAACTTGTTGGTCTAAATTTAAAATGTTATTGTGACAATTTTGATCTATTCCATCACAAGACATGCACAAGGAAGCATCCTTGGGCAGGATAAAGCTTCCTTTAACCTCAGCAATACAACGCTTTTGAAGTAATTAATGTTAAATAGCCCGTGAAACACTAAACGTAAAAATACTTTTTGAACTCTCTGCCCTCCTTAGAGTTGATTACATCAAAAGAAATTACACTGCATAGAAAATAGAAGCGCATTTGTTTTTCCTTTGGGTATTGATCGTGTGGACATTAACAGGTAATTGTTCTTGTAATTCTTTGTGAACTGAATGATTAATGCTGTTGATTATCTCACACTTTTATCCTCTCAAATTGAACATGCTGGTTTAAAACTGGAGATACACTGATAATTGTATTACTCCAATATGAAGCCAATTCCATGGGCCTTTGGAAATTTGTAATTGCCCCATCCAATTGCGTGTTATATTTCATGTATGCAATTCCATCTGAAGCCATGTGATAATGATTTGCAACATCATTATTGATTTTCCCATAAATGATCAGGAGTGATGGGAATCGACACTCACAAAAGGGTTTTACAAACCATCAGAAACCTGAAGAGAAAGAAAGACACTTGTATTTATATGGTGCCTTACATGACCACCGATTGCTTTAAAGTCCTTTCCAGCCAATGAAGTATATTTTAGAAGGGTAGTCACTGTTGCAATGTAGGAAACATACCAGTCAATTTGTGCACAGCAAGCTCCCACAGACAGCAATGTGCTAAATATGAGATGATCTGCCTCAGTGATGTTGGCTGAGGGATAAATCTTGGTAGGACACTGGGGGTAACTCACATTGTCTTCTTCAAAATAGTGCCATAGGATCATTACTGACATCTATTCCTTAGCCAAACTCTGTCAGGGAGTTTGAATTTCTCAGTATGCGTTTAAACACCGGAATATGAATAGATGTACATTCCTGTAGGTGTAGCAACCCAATAGCCCCATGCATTTCGTTTAACATTGCAATTATTTTAGATGTCTATAAAATGCATTTATTTGTTAGCAGTGAGTATAATACAAATATCTGAATTGATTTTTTTAAACAGACTTTATACGGTCCTTACATTTTTGTGACATTGATCACAACATAACAAGCAACCACAATGCGGTATGCGTTTTTTTCAGAAAACTAAGAAAAACAGAATAATCAAGGTAAACTAAAAGGGATAAAGGTTTAACTGCAAATCCTGAAAATACACAACAGATCAGTCAGCATCTACAAAGAGAAAGGACAGGTAACTCTGATTTGACTTTGTAAACTTACATCAAAACTTTAGACTGAGAAATGCGCAGGCATTTATTATGGTTGGGAAAAGTAATGAGATTTTGTGGGGAGGGGCAAGGAATGCATCAGTAATTATGTCAATCACATACAGAGAATAAATAGGTTGAATGACCTGAAAAACGATTAAGAGATATTGTTGGATAATATAAAGCATCATCCGTGAGATGCTGAAGAGGTATCAGTAGGATAAAAGAAGGTTCATCAAGATTTCACCAATGTTGTGCCAACATTTATTCAAGAAATTCTCTGAGTACTTTGTCTAAAATGTTCTGGATCTCAACATTTCAGGATTCGCCATGAGAAAAGGATTTCCTCCTAGGGGGTCTCAGCTGGTCTGTTGGGGGAATTGGAGGAGGACATGGGACATGATTTTTTTAATGGTGCAGACACTTCAGAAGCACTTTAAATTTCAAGATGAAGAATTATGGCTTGCAGAATGTTTGATCATCAAAAAGTAAACAACTTTGATTCATAGAATCGGTGCAGTGCAGAAGGGGGCCATTCAGCCCATCGAGTCTGCACCAACCCTCTGAATGAGGACCCTACCTAGGCCCACTCCCCCGGCCCATCCCCATACCCCCACAACCCCACCTAACCTGCACATCTTTTGGACACTGAGGAGCAATTGAGCACAGCCAATCCATCTAACCTGCACATTTTTGGACTGTGGGAGGAAACCTGAGAAACCGGAGGAAACCCACGCAGACACAGGGAGAATGTGCAAACCCCACACAGACAGTCACCAAGGCCGGAATTGAACCCGGGTCCCTGGTGCCGTGAGGCAGCAATGCTAACCACAGTGCCACTGTGCTTCCCCTTAGTGCTGACAATCTTAATTAATTTAGGATCTGTTTTCAACACAAAAGTGCAAGGAGGAGATATGCAAGTGGAAAAATAAAGAGACAGTGCATTTACTGTAATAGATAGTTCAGCCAGTTATGAATTGTCTGTAGTTACGGGTCAAATAATGATACAATCAGGTTCTACTTTGCCTTTTGCTTTCTTTGCTGGAGATATTGTTTTATTGGTTTTATCTCAAGTTTGAATTCAATAGTCTTGAGATGGTTCTGGTTGTGTTGAATCAATACCGAAACCTAGGCAATTTCATTAGTTTGCACATACCAATGTGAATCCATTTAAGGTATGTTAAAAAATAGATTCAGTATAATTGTGCAAGTGTTATTTTTCATACACATTGGAAATTAGAAGAATGGTAGAAGTTTGAAATTGTGGCCATTGTTTTTGGCAGCTTCCATTGGAAAGTGTAATTGCAATGGCTAAATGGTGAACATTTTTCAGGAAAAGATAAATTGAAATGAATCACTGTTCAAAGTAGTACATAAATCATGTGGAACTGTATATGCTATTGGACACTCCTGCCTTATTTTTCCAAAGTGTCTCGCTTACCTTGCAAACCATTGGATACAGGGCAATGACTGAATGGCGTATATGGGCTTGTTACCCATTTGCAAATCAAAAACAAGTCTCACCCAAGTTGATCCTCTGTCTCCTTTGCTGTCCAATATCTAGTTAGTTG
Source organism: Scyliorhinus torazame (assembly GCF_047496885.1). Classification (NCBI taxonomy): domain Eukaryota; kingdom Metazoa; phylum Chordata; class Chondrichthyes; order Carcharhiniformes; family Scyliorhinidae; genus Scyliorhinus; species Scyliorhinus torazame. The sequence goes on from NC_092708.1 coordinate 307,953,265, forward strand.
ATAGTGTGAATTAGTGAAATCCCTAATTTTCACACTAGATTAAGCCTCAGCTGCATTTCTCGATCTTTTGGAAGGCAGGTTGATAAACATCGCTAATGAGACAAGATTAACCGGAAGCCAACAGGATGGTCTATTTGACGTGTAATTATGAATGAACAGAAAACAGTAATCAGTGAATTTCAATCTATTTTGTAATGTTGCACTTAATAAAGAAAATAACAAAGCATGGCACATTATCACTGGCTGCGGGCAAAGTTTAACTTACGGATTAATACATCTTTCAGGATAATTAGTTTTAGCATTCGTAAGATTGATCTCCCCTTCCACATCTGCTGTAAATCCTCTTGAAAAGTTTGAACATAATTTTCTCACAGAGTTAATTCTTTTCTTGATACCTGCTACTTATTTTTAATGAAAGATTAAAAAATGATAGATTTTGATTTTGTTGCATGCAAGCGATCATCCAAATGGTAGAATATAAGAGCAGAAACTGACTCTCCTAGTCCTGGCAATGAGATGCATCTGCAATTGGAGTTGCTAATGCAACTTTATAATTGAACTGAAATGTTTAGGTCTTGATTTTGCAATCGGATTAGTGTCAGTAGCTCTTTTTTTTCCAGTCATTGAAATTGTAATTTGAGATCATATCGGAGGCATATAAAATAATTAAGGAATGGAAAGATAAATATGGTCCACTAACTATCGGAATTGTGAAAAGAGAACTGGGGGCTGCAGATTCAAATGAGTAAACTCTAATTTGGCAGTGGATGCCAAGAAATGTACTGTAATTAAAAGGGAAACGCTTGCATTTGTCACAACCACCAGACATATCAAAGTGCTTCACAGCGAATGAAAAACTTTTGGACGTGTAGTCGCTGTTAAATGCAATCCTGTTCATTCATAAATTACACGTCAATCCCGCCCCCGCCGTGTCCCGAATTCTCCGCCATCAGAGATTCGGCGGGGGCGGGAATCGCGCCACGCCGGTCGGTGGAAATCGTGCTGGTCGGCGGGCCCACCCCTGGCGATTCTCCGGTCCGCGATGGGCCGAAGTCCCGCCGCTGTCAACCCATGCCAGCCGGCGTGGATTGAACCACCTTTTGAATGGCGGGACAAGGTGGCGCGGGTGGGCTCCAGGGTCCTTGGGGGGGCGCGGGGTGATCTGGCCGCGGGGGGTGCCCCCACGGTGGCCTGGCCCGCGATCGGGGCCCACTGATCCGCGGGCCGGCCTGTGCAGTGGGGGCACTCTTTTCCTTCTGCCTTCGCCATGGTCTTCACTATGGCAGAGGCGGAAGAGACCCCCTCCACTGTGCATGCGCGGGGATGCCATGAATGCCCGCTGACTCTCCCGCGCATGCGTCGCACGGCAAAGTCATTTCCGTGCCAGCTGGCGAGGCGCCAAAGGCCTTTCCCACCAGCCGGCGGGGCGGAAATCACTCCGGCGCCGGCCTAGCCCCTCAAGGTGAGGGCTCGGCCCCTCAAGATGTGGAGAATGCACGATGCCGGACTGATTCGCGCCGTTTTTGGCGCCGGTCGTCGGACATCGCGCCGATTGCGGAGAAGGTGATAACAGCCAGGTAATCTGTTTCTTGTGATGTTGACTGAAGGTAATCGCTGGCCAGGATACTGGAGATAGTTGGAAAATAGAGTCATATTGGACCCGGAATGTTAGGTCTGCTTCTCTCTCCAACAGATGCTGCCAGACCGACTGAGCTTTTCCAGCACTTGCCGGTTTTATTCCAGATCTCCCACATCCACAGTATCTTTTTATATTACTGAAGATAGCTCCTCTGCTCTTCTTTGAAATAGTACCACTGACTAATTTACATCTATCCAACCAAATAGTTGGGTCCTTGGTTTATCATTTCATCTGAAAGACAGCACTTCAAACATTGCAATGCTCTCTCAGCACTAAACTAGTATATCGGCCTTCATTTTTGTGCTGAAGCACGAGAGTGGGACTTGAATCCAAAAACGTATTATTCAGAGGCAAGGCTGCTTAGAACTGAGCCACAATTGATGTTATCGGGACTGAAGATGGATTTCTTCCACTCCTGGGTTGTGGGTCCTGAAGTGAGTAAAAGATCCAATGCTGAATCTGCACTCTCGGCCACAGGTAGGGTTGGTAGTTTCCGATGAAGAGGGTGGGTGGGATGCTTGGACTTTGTTAGTCTACTTCCACTGTTTGCGCTTGGCCTGTCAGATACATTTGGAGCATAGAACATACAGTACAGAAGGAAGCCATTAGGCCCATCGAGTCTGCACCGACCCACTTAAGCCCTCACTTCCACCCCATCCCCGCAACCCAACAACCCCTCCTAACCTTTTTGGTCACGAAGGGCAATTTAGCATGGCCAATCCACCTAACCTGCACGTCTTTGGACTGTGGGAGGAAACTGGAGAAAACCCATGCAGACACGGGGAGAACGTGCAGACTCCGCACAGACAGTGACCCAGCGGGAAATCAAAACTGGGAACCTGGCGCTGTGAAACCACAGTGCTATCCATTTGTACTACCGTGCTGCCCAAAATGAACCATTTCACTGAAATTTGAAACATTCATTTGAAATGGTTGACACCTCGCGGATGCTTCTTTTCCAGTTTGGATGGTGTTGAGCAAGAGAGTCCCACATATCAGGGAGGATATTGTATTTTTTCAGGGAGGCTTTGAGGATGCCCCTGAAATGTTACCTCTGCCATCCTGATGACCACTTGCCAAAATGAAGCTCAGAATTTTTTGGCCAGTGTTGTTTCAGGCATGTGGCACACTCAACGTAGTTGATTAGCTGTAACAGGTGCCTCGACACTGGGGATGGTGGCCTGAGAGATGGCACTGATTTTGACAAGCAGGTGGGGGAAAAACAGCGAGCATGGGAAAAGTTCCAAGGGGAGGGAGAGGCGGGTGCGGTGAGCGCCACGAGTGGATGAGGCAGTGGACTCCGGCCCAGTGGCAGGTGAGGCTTCAGGCAAGGAACCGAACCGCAGGCAAGGCAGCAAACAGAGGTGAGTCAATGGAGCAGGGAGAGGACCCCAGAGGTGAGGCAGCGGAGTGAGTGGAGGACCCCAGATGTGGGCAAGGTGAGAGTGTGAATGTTTGATGGAGTGGGAGGATGAGTGCGAGGGAGTGGGACAGGCGAGAGTTTGTGAAGGGGGTATGGCCGGGGCTAGAGCGAGTGTTGTGGGAATTCCATGATCAGAATCATAGCTTCATAGAAGACTTCACTTTGACTTTAGCAAAGCAATTATTTATACAGGTATGATTTTACAAATGAAGAAGCAACGATCGATAGATGTACTTTCTTGGTTTCCGCCTTTGTGTTCCGAGGAGTGGGGGCAGGCTAGGGGGAGGGGGTAGGCTTGCGTGGGGTGAGGGTAGGCATAGAAATAAAGGTCAGTACAGGTTCCCATTAACTGTAAATCCGCCTCTGCTCTGCCACATACAGGAGGGCAGAAAGCACTGCAACCCTGTAGAACATGAGCATCATGCTGGGTTTCAAGTCTTTGTCATCACTCTTTTCCTCAGGTGGCTGAAGGCTGCACTGGCACACTGGAGGGGATGTTGAGTTTCCTCCTCAATGGCTGCCCTTGCTGAGAGGAGGCGACAAAAGTATGAGAAATGATTCACATTTCCCAATAGGTTGCTGCGGATCTTAATAGTGGGGTGGAGTGTTGCGCAACGGGAGCAGGTTAGTAGTGGATCTATATCTTTCAGATGTTTAACCTAAGGTCCATTCTTTCATTCGCCTCTATGAACGCGTGGACAATAGTTTGGAGCTCGGCAGCTGAGTGAGCACATACTCAAGCTTCATCAGCAGACTGCAGCTCAGTGACAGAGGTGGAGGTGATACCATGGACGGAATTAACTTCTAGCAAAGGTAGCAGAGACAAACGTCTAAAATCTTTGAAGAAACAATTGAATTTAATGTTGGTTGATTTTAAAGACATTCTGGATGGATTTTGGCAATTGCCAACAAGTATTAATGGTGCTGGTGGAGTAAACGTTTCAGCATCCATCTCATCCCAAACTCTGATGGTGAATTCCTTGCGGGTGTTTTGTGGCTCCAGTGCATGAGCAGATTCAGCACCATCAGTTTATGAAGTAAGAATAACACTTACAAGGGTTGAGTTGAAGTTTTGATGGTGGCAGTAAATGGACAGTAAACGAGCCAAGCTATCCAGCACTGCCAAATTCAGCTTGTCCCTTAATGACAGTTATTCATGCATCGGAATTTGCTGGATATTTGCTTTACTGTTGACTGAAAGACAAGTGTTTGCATGTTTTTAAATGAAGGTGAAGAAAGAATGTGTTAACATGCTGACATGGAATGTGTTAACATGCTGTCATGGATTTGCCTAGTGGCAGCAGTGGCATGACTTTGGCAAAACTTAATAGGATGTGACCTACACAGCAACAGGTAGAAATGTGCCTAGCGACAGCAGTAACCAGTATTCAAAATGTTTGATGAAATGTGTCTCTCTCAGTAACAAGATTAGAAGGTATGTTAGATAAGAATCAGATTGTAAATAGCTTATTAGTAGGAACAGCCTATCTAGATGATTGGGAGATCAATGAGGTATATACACATGCTAATATCTAGAGTCAAGGAGTTTGATAGGGACAGACAGACAAATACACAGAAGGCAGCATCAAAGTGGAACAAAGGTATAATGCCAGGTTCCCTCAGAAGCAAGGCACGCCAGTTTGATATCTAGCAGCCTCAGTAGCAGACAAGCCAGTTTCCAGCTAGCAGCCTGGAGGCAAGGTTTTATATTCTAACATCCTCTTAGAGGCAAAACAGTCCATAAAATCGTCACATAAGTATTTTAAATGTCTTTGCTGGACCAGGAGAAGACATTTCCCAGACCTAATTGTCATCCTTGCATTGTGTGGTAACTATAAGCGGGTTTTAACTTATAGATTTATTTAATTTCAATGTTGTTTGGAGGAAATGGGGGAAATGGGTAAGACGTAAGGAGCTAAAGGATTGTAGATATATTTGGAAACAAGGGGTACATTCTACATAAACTGTGTGTGTGTTTAGTGGTTCAGATACTTAATTGTCTCCGCATAGTACAGTCATGGTTATGTGTATTTGTATTTAATTGCTGACAACCACAATGTGCATGGCTTCTTCAGTGCAATCAAAACTATTTACGGTCTGATTACCCAGGGACCAACCCTACTGAGAGCTAAAAATGGAAAGGCGCTCATCAAAGACAGAGAGGCAGTCAATGCCTGCTGGAGAGGGCACTTCGAGGTGCTCCTCAACCAAGATACAGCCTACCGCGCAAGTGCTCTCGACACCATTCTGCAACACACTACCCGCCACCACCTCATCGCAACCCCAGCTCTCAGTGAGGTGAAAAGACCATCCGACAGCTGAAAAACAACAAGGCATCTGGCACAGATGGAATCCCCGCTCAATGCAGCCGAGAGGCACTTTTGTCAAGAATCCACAACCTCATCACCCGTGTCTGGAAGGAAGAGAGCATGCTGGACGATCTCAGAGATGCTGTAATTTTGTGACCATCTTCAAGAAAGGAGACAGGAGTGACTGCGGAAATTACAGAGGCACTTCTCCCACTCTGCCACGGGAAAGGTCACCGCGCGAATATTCCTCAACCGCCTCCTCCCAGTGGCTGAAGAGCTCCTCCTTGAGTCTCAGTGTGACTTCCTCCCATCAAGAGGCTCAGTGGACATATTCTTCAGTGCTCGACAAATTCAGGATAAATGCAGGGAGCATCATCGACCTCTTACATAGCCTTCTTCGATTTCACAAAGGCCTTTGACTCTGTCAACCGCGAAGGATTGTGGAACATCCTCCTTAAATTTGGTTTCCCGCAGAAATTCGTCACCACGAAGACACGCAAGCCATGATCCTCACCAACGGAACCACCACATACCCAATAAGTGTGCAAACTGGTGTCAAACAGAGCTGCGTCATCGTGCCAACACTCTTTTCCAGCTTCCTCGCAACACTTCACCCCGTCACCCTGAAGCTCCCCATAGGAGTGGAGCTAACCTACTAGACAAGCAGGAAACTGTCCAAACTCTGACGCCTCCAGACTAGGACCAAGACCACCCAACCTCTGTGATCGAGCTGCAGTACTCAGACAATACCTGTGTGTTCTCACATTCAGAGGCCGAGCTACAAACCATCGTTGACACATTAACTGAGGCATATTAGAGAATGGGCCTCAGACAAAACGTTGGAAAATAAAGGTTCTCTACCAGTCTGCTCCTACCACACATAACTTCCCCCCATTCATCAAGTTTCATGGTGAATCCTTGGACAATGTGGATCATTTCCATAACTTGGGAACCTCCTCTGAGTGCAAGCAGACATTGATGACAAAATCCAGCATCGACTCCAATGTGCCAGTGCAGTCTTCCGACGTCTGAGGAACAGAGTGTTCGAAGGCCAAGATCTCAAATCCAGGACCAAGCTCATGGTCTACAGAGCAGCCATGGTCCCCGCCCTCCAGTATGCATCAGAAACATGGACAACGTACAGCAGACACCTCAAATCCCTGGATGTATCACCAACGCTGCCTATGCAAAGCCCTACAAATCCACTGGCAGGATAGGCATACCAACATGAGCGTCCTCTTCCAGGCCAATAGCCGCAATATCGAGGCACTGGTCATGCTCGACCAGCTGCGATAAGCGGGCCACATTGCCCGCATGCCTGACACAAGACTCATGAAACAAGTGCTCTACTCCGAGCTCCACAATGGCAAACGATCACTAAGAGGGCAGAGGAAAGGTTAAAAAGACACTTTAAAGTCTCGCTAAATAAATGCAACATCCCCATAAACACGTGGGAATCGCTTGCTTTAGAACGCACAAACTGAGAAGAAACATCTGCGAAGGTGCCAATCACCTCGAGAGTCACAGGGTGAAGCACGAGGAGGCGAAGCATAGACAGCGGAAGGAGAGTGCAGAATCCAGAGAGTCCCACCCAACTCATCAAACACCACCTGCCAAACCTGTGGCTGAGCCTGTTGATCGAGGATTGGACTACTCAGACACCGCAGAACCCACCTCCCCAGAGTGGAAGCAAGCCACCCTCGACACTGTGGGACTGTCCAAGAGAAGACTTAATTGTCTCAGCATAGCATAGTCCTGTTTGTGTGTATTTGTTTTTAATTCAACAAATAGTCTTTAATAATTGTTACTCACTGGGGTTTCACTTGACTCCTCACACCATTCCAAAAACAAAACTGTACACCTCTACGAACCACTGTTTTACATTGGGATACCCTGGCAGATAACATCAGCATTCTTCGTGACAAAACATACAAACATATGAATTAGGAGCATGGGAAGACCACTCGGCCCCTCAAGCCTGCTCTGCCATTCAATAAGATCATGGTTGATCTGATTGTAACCTCAACCCGACATTCCTGCCGATCGAAAAACTTTGACTCTCTTGCTAATCTAGAAGCTGTCGTGCTTCGCCTCAACAATATTCGAAGATTCTGCTTCCACTGCCTTTTGAGGAACAGTTCCAAAGATTCACAGTCCCCTGAGAGAGTAGTTTTCTCCTCATCTCTATTCTAAATGTTCGGCCATTTATTTTTAAAGGGTGACCCCCATTTCTAGATTCTCTGACAAGACGAAACATGCTCTCCACATCTACCCTGTCGCTACCCCTCAGGATCTAAAAGGTTTTCGTCAAGTTGTCGCTTACTCTTCTAAACTCTAGTGCATACAAACATAATCTCGGCAGCTTTTCCTTGTTAAACAATCCGCCAATTCCTGGTATTAGTCCAGTAAACCTCTTCAGAACTGCTTCTGTTGCTAACTTTGGCTGCTTCTTAATTTGGCTCTGTTTAATTATGTTTGCTCAAGAGTCGCCAGGTATCTTTCGACACCGCCACAAGGTTCAGAACCGAATACTGATCAATGACTCGATACACCAGTTAGTAAGTTCAAAAGCAATGTTTATTTATTTACACACAGTCAAATCTACTCATGCATAAACTCTACAAACTAAACTATCACTATGACTAAAGCCTATACTTAGCTTCGGGTGCCCACTCAGTCAGAGGAACAATGGCCGTTGCTCGGTTCTGAGGCTGCTGGATTGAGCTGTTACAAGATAGCAACTAGGAGCGTCTATGTTGAAGCGTGCGTTGGCTTGGAACTTACTTGGTCTGATGCAGCAACTCGGCGGGTCTCTCTTCGCTGAGAGCCAAGGCCAAAGAAGAAAGATTCTCTCTTTGGTGAGTGCTTATTTACTCAAAAGGGCTTCGCGTGCTTTTGGGCGGGCCTTGAACTTGGTATCAATTAATTGGGCCTTTCCCAATCATTCGTATTGATCTTCCTCCAACAGAGGGGTGGTTCCCTGATTGCTGGGCGTGTCCTAGGTGACCATTGGTCTGCTTTGTTTTAGTCTCTTCTGGCGCCGGGGTGTCTGCCTTAACATTGTGTATCTAAATGTTTCCCTTTTGTCCTCGGAGATGGCTTATTAGTATGTAGATTGCTTTGCAGTTCCTGTCCTGTCTGAGGGCTGAGGTTCTAATCAACAGACAGACCTTGCACCTGCTTGTTTCTTAGTATTGTCCAATTTTCCCTGCATTCTTTGCAAATGTCCATTTTGTAATTGGGACGTGGCCATCCCAGATGGCTACACCCCCTCCTTGTGATCCTCACTACTACGTCGTCTTCATCCTCTGACCAACCGGGGCACCCATACTTAGGCTCTACGCTGTCCTATCCTATGCAACACAATTTTACCTAAACCATTTTAAATACATTCATTATCATAAAACTCTATGGGGTGCTATGACATTAATACATGCATTGCAGAAAAATAAAAAACTCTAACTATTCTCAATAAACTATCCTCATTCAAACAATCCAAAACATCTATACATCTTAACCTGTACAAAATAGCAGCACACAAATTTCTCTGGCCTGGCAGTCAGACACAGAGGTTTACAGCTCTTTATTCCACAGAATACATAAAGAAAAATGGATGCACTTTAATCCGTCCCGATGGGTTCGGGGGTCTGGTGAAATCTGAAAATGGGGGACCTAAACCTGTATACAGGGGTGCGAGAGCGATATGCTCTCTTTTGCCATTTCCTAACTCTAAAGGTTTGCACGACACTGCAAAGTATCGCTAGCAGTAAGAGTGCTTCGACTACATATGAGAGTGAGTACCAGGTGATAAACTTATCACACCAGTTCGGGGTATTGCTAGCTGTCGTGGGGCTAGTTATCTCGGGGTTCCGTGTATTGCAGGGGTGGGAATCATTTATGGCTTGAGTGGTAGGTGTCGTGTTGGGTGTTCTGGTCTACATACAGGTCAACACGGCTGGAGATGGTGTAACTCTATTTTATTAACAACTCAACTGTGATAACATACTGTAAGCTTGGGTACGTGCATTACCAGCTTATCTGTGGACCCTGTCCTATCACTTCTAGGTGAGGCACTATCTAGGTGAGGCAGGCTGTGAGCTCTGTGCTCTCAGCTGGCAGCTGCTGGAATGAGCGGGAACTCTGGTGTCCCCTGTCTTTATAGTGCATGTGCTCTCACTGGTGATTGGCTGCGATGTTGTGTATGCTGGTTGGTCCTACTGTATGTCCATCAGTGTGTCAGTGTGTGTGATTGCACCATGATATGTTGATGTATATCATGACATCCCCCCCTTTTCGCAAAGAATATGTGCCTACATGAGAATAAATAAAGTGTAGTGAGTGTGTCTGATCATGTGTGTGCATTATTGACATTAGTATGTACAAGTGGCTATGCTATATACACGGGAAAGTGCCAGGTGCAGAGGAAAACTATGTTACACCAAGAACGAAACAAATGCGATTAACAAACGATGAAAAACTCTTCAACAGTACGGCAGAACAAGTCAGTGAGTCCAATAGTGCAAGATTTATCAATCATGTCTTTGGGGTGGGTGACGAATTCGGGTTGACCGCCTCAAGGGTGGTTCAGGATCCATCGGCTGAGGAATGGGCCGGGCCATGGTCGAGTGAGGAGGAGGCAGGGTATCCGGAAGCTCAACAAAGTCCATGTCAGGGACAACAGGAGGGCGTGGCACCGGTGCAGAATTTTGTAGTGAGCGTGGAACCAGACAAAGGGCATGCCGATTGCGCCGGCGAATGGAGCCATCGGGCAAACAAACCAGAAATGAGGGAGGGGCCACCTGTCTAAGAACCTCAGAGGTTGCCGACCGGCCACCCTCCGGAAGATGTATGCGGACATGATCTCCAGGGACCAGGGCAGGAAGATCAGTTACCCGAGCATCATGAGCCGCCTTGTGTTGGTCACGCTCTTGTTGCATCCGCCGAAGTACCGGAGCATGGTCGAGGTCTGGGACGTGAATGGACGGCACAGTGGTCCTGAGGGTGCGACCCATAAGCAGTTGGGCCAGCAATCGGCCAGCAAGGCGAGGCAGAAGTCAGATCCTGCATCAGCAGCCTTGCAGAGGAGCCTTTTTACAATGTGGACGCCCTTCTCTGCTTTGCCATTTGACTGAGGGTGCAGGGGACTGGACGTCACGTGTGCAAAGTTGTGTGCACTAGCGAAGGAAGACCATTCCTGACTCACGAAGCAGGGGCCATTGTCTGACATCACGATGAGCGGAATGCCGTGGCGAGCAAAGGTCTCCTTACAGGCCCGGATAACAGCCGATGACGTGGTGTCGTGCAGGCGTATGACCTCAGGATAGCTGGAAAAGTAGTCGGTGATGATGTAGTCCCTGCCGAGTGCATGGAACAGGTCCACGCCCACCTTCGACCAGGTGGACGTGACCAACTCATGGGGCTGAAGGGTCTCACATGGTTGTGCCAGCTGGAACCGCTGACAGGTGGGGAAATTGAGCACAGTGTTGGCAATGTCCTCATTTATTCCCGGCCAGTATACAGCCTCTCAGGCCCTCTGTCGGCACTTCTCAACGCTAAGATGGCCTACGTCCAGCTGTTCTAAGACAAGCCGGTGCATGCTGTGTGGGATCACAATGCGGTCCAGCTTCAGGAGGACACCATCCACGACTGCCAAGTCGTCCCGAATGTTGTAAAACTGTGGGCATTGTCCCTTGAGCCACCCGTCCGTCATGTGGCGCATTACACGTTGCAGAAGGGGGTCAGCCGCAGTCTCACGGCGAATGTGGGCAAGGTGTTTGTCAGTGGCCGGCAGATTGGCAGAAGTGAAGGCTACATGTGCGTTGACTTGGCCAACGAACCCCTCTGGGTCGGACGGAGTGTCGACTGCCCTGGACAGAGTGTCTGCTATGATCAGGTCCTTACCCGAGGTGTATACTAGTTGGAAGTCATACCTCCGGAGTTTGAGCAGAATTCGCTGGAGTCGAGGGGTCATGTCATTAAGGTCCTTTTGGATGATGCCAACCAGCGGGCGATGGTCGGTCTCCACAGTGAACTGGGGAAGGCCATACACATAGTCGTGGATCTTGTCAACGCCAGTCAACAGGCCTAGGCACTCCTTCTCAATTTGCGCATAGCGCTGCTCTGTGGGGGTCATGGCATGTGACGCATAGGCGAGAGGGGCCCATGATGAGGCGTCATCTCGTTGCAGGAGGACCGCCCCAATGCTGGATTGGCTGGCGTCAGTCGAGATCTTCGTCTCCCTTGCAGGATCGAAGAACGCCAGTACCGGGGCGGTGGTAAGCTTGACCTTGAGCTCCTCCCATTCACGCTGGTGGGTGGGAAACCACTGGAATTCAGTTGTCTTCCTGACAAGGTGCCGGAGAGCTGTGATGTGGGAAGCAAGGTTAGGGATGAATTTTCCTAGGAGGTTGACCATTCCTAGGAAGCGTAGCACCGCCTTCTTGTCTGTCGGCTTCTGCATAGCCGTGATGGCTGCCACCTTGTCGGCATCCGGCCGCACACCCAACCGGGAGATGTGGTCCCCCAAGAACTTGAGCTCGGTTTGGCGAAAAGAACATTTGGCTTTGTTAAGGCGCAGGCCCTGGTCCCGTATCCGTTGAAAGATGCGATGGAGGCGACTGATATGTTTCTGCGGTGTGATAGGCCAAATAATGATATCATCCACATAGACGCGCATGCCTTCGATGTCCTCCATCATCTGTTCCATGATGCGATGGAAAACTTCAGAGGCCGATATGATTCCAAGTGGCATCCTATTGTAGCAGTATCTGCCAAATAGAGTGTTGAAGGTACACAGCTACCTGCTGGACTGATCCAATTGAATCTGCCAGAAGCCCTTTGAGGCATCAAGCTTGGTGAATATTTTTGCCCGAGCCATCTCGCACGTGATCTCCTCACGTTTGGGTACAGGGTAATGCGATTTATATTGCGATTTAAGTCTTTCAGGTCAATACAGATTCGGAGCTCGCCGGAAGGCTTCTTGACGCACACCATGGAGCTGACCCATGCAGTTGGCTCCGTCACCCGGGAAAGCACTCCTTGGTCCTGAAGGTCCTGCAGCTGCTGCTTGATGCGGTCCTTGAGGGGTGCTGGGACACTGCGAGGTGCATGAACTACCGGGGTGACATCCTGTTTGAGCAGGATTTTTAATGTGTAGGGCAGTGTACCCATGCCCTCGAAAGCATCCTGGTTGTGAGAGAGGATTGAGTTCAGTTGCGCCCTGAATTCCGCATCTTGGAAGTCAGAGATGCCTTCTGGAGAGAGTGTACTCGCTGAACGAAGTGGAGGAGTTTGCATGCCTGTGCGCCTAGCAGAGAGTCCTTTGAAGAGCCCAGGCTCTCGAAGGGTAGGATGGCTTTACGCGAGTTGTGCGTCACTTCGAGTTGGTACGACCCCGTGGCGGGGATGACGTTGCCATTATAGTCGACCAGTTGATAGATGGATGGGAGAATTGCTGGCTTGACCCTCAGGGTTTGAAGTGTTTACCATGCGAGGAGATTTGCAGAAGCACCCATGTCCAGGCGAAATGTGATCTAGGATCGGTTGACCGTCAGGGTGGCACACCACTCGTTGTCCGGATCAATGCTGTGCGCCGACGGCGGCTGATGCGTTCGACTCGGAGACAACTTGTTCTTGTTGATGACAGCAATGCGGAAAGGCTCCCTGTCCTCCGTGTCACTGGTCTGTATGATGTCAGGATCGGACTCGATGAACGTGGATAGAATTGTCTGAACATTTCTGCGAGGCTGGTTAAATTGTTGCGAGTTGGCAGGCTGCGGTGCTCGACAGCAGGCAGCATAGTGGCCTAGCCTGCCACAGCGTAGGCATTGTCGCACTTTGGCTGGACATTGCCGCTTTAAATGGGCGGAGCCACAGTTGCCGCACGTCATGATGTCACTGCGTTCATTGCGCCACCGCGCATGCGCGGTGCGGTCTTGCGTAGTGCATGCCTGCGCATCGCGTTCCTCCGCGTCAACGGCCCCTCTTTTGGCACGTACAAACGCGGGAGGCCTCGGAAAGCGCGCGAGACGGCCGCTCTCCTCCGGGCCACGAGCCGGGAGGTACTCGATCGTCTGGACCCGCTTCGCCTCGTGGGGCCCCTGCCACGCCGCTTCAGCTGCCTGTATGTGTGAGTATCGGCTGGTGGCACTCTCATGCAGGACGCAGGTCTCGATGGCCGTCGCTAGGGTGAGTTGCTTGATTTTAAGGAGCTGCTGGCGCAGGGTGTCCAACATGACCCCGAAAACTATCTGGTCGCGTATCATGGAGTCAGAGGTGGGCCCATAGCTGCAGGACTGCGCGAGGATGCGGAGGTGCGATAAATAAGACTGGAAAGGCTCGTCCTTACCCTGCAGGCGCTGCTGGAACAGGTACCTTTCGAAGCTTTTGTTAACTTCGACGCTGAAGTGTTCATCAAATTTTAGGAGCACCGTCTTGTATTTGGATTTATCCTCGCCGTCCACGAATGTAAGGGAGTTAAAGATGTGGATGGCGTGTTGCCCTGCTGTGGAGAGAAGAAGGGCAATCTCCCTGGTGTCCGATGCATTCTCCCTGTCTGTGGCCTCTACGAAGAGCTGGAAGCGCTGTTTAAAAAGCTTCCAATTCACCCCGAGATTGCCAGCGATGCGTAACGGCGGCGGCAGGTTGATGTTCTCCATGCTGCAGGATGGCGGATTGCTGACAAGTTGCAGGTAGGTCTCACAGGGGCTAGTATGCGTCTACTCCTGGAACCATGTCGTGTTGGGGGTTCTGGTCTACAAACAGGTCAACACGGCTGGAGATGGTGTAACTCTATTTTATTAACAACTCAACTGTAATAACATACTGTAAGCTTGGGTACATGCATTACCAGCTTATCTGTGGACCCTGTCCTATCACTATCTAGGTGAGGCACTCAGCACATGGTGAATGTCTGAGAGGCAGGCTGTGAGCTCTGTGCTCTGAGCTGGCTGCTGCTAGAATGAGCGGGAACTCTGGTGTCCCCTGTCTTCATAGTGCATGTGCTCTCACTGGTGATTGGCTGCGATGTTGTGTTTGCTGGTTGGTCCTACTGTCTGTCCATCAGTGTGTCAGTGTGTGTGTGATTGCACCATGATATGCTGATGCATATCATGACAGTAGGGGTCAGGGGGGTAGCGTCTGCGCGCAACTGAAGGGATCCCGCTAAGATCCATGTGAACACGAAGGCTGTCTTCATCTTTGTTGGTCTTCTTCTTTGTCTTCCTCTGGGGTTCCTGAGGTTCTGGAGTTCTGTGAACACAAGCATAATTTCTGTTGTTACCTTGCTTAAGATCTCGTATGTCTGTCTGTCTGTCCTTTATTGCCAATTTCCCTTTATAATTGGTCACCATCTGTGACTCCCTCATTTTAAAAAAAAACCGAATATTTGGACTAGACATCTAAGAAAAATACTGCCGTACTGCGAGGCACCTCGCAGCCTGTGTGATTTACCATCCCAGTGTTTGAGGATGTAAATAGCATAGGGAAGCAACCTAAGGGTCGCCAAAGCCAAACAAAAGAATTTTGAATGTAACGAGCCAAAATGGGGTACGTATGGGCCGTGGCGGGTAAGAAATCGGTGGAATCCCTGGTGGGATGGTGATCAATACCGTTTGTGCTCTACCCGAGCATAGCTGACCAGTGGGGGGTCCTCAGGCAGGGCGGGCATCAATGCCATTTCTCCACTGCCTGAGCAACCGGCAAGAATGGGTCAGAGGTTGGTCGTCGTGGGGGCTTCCTCTCGAATCAGGAGAATAACTATGAGTCGTGTCTGTCAACAAATTAGTTCCTCTGAACTATTGTCTGGGGACAAACTTGTTCCTCTAACAGACGTTGGGCGTCAAAGGAGTGGTGACGTGGGGCCGTGAAAACTTTTGGTTTACGAACAACACTTAACGTTAACACTAACGAACAAACATACAATGAAAATGATGCAGGTTCCATCAGAAAGGACATCGTAAATCACATTTGGACTGGGGTGTAACTAGCATATGGAGGCAGTGTAGTATGACCGAAGAAGAGAGGAACGAGGAGCGAAAGAAAAATGAAGTGGCCTTGCTGAGGTAACGCTGCCATGAGAAGTGGTGGGTAAGCACTCACAGTTTGCATGAGGCAGCTGGGACCTTGTAGCTGCTGTGGGTGGTGTTCTCTTTCATATCTGGGGGAGGGGGTCTTCTGCAATCTCGGGTGAAATGTCCTGGCTGCCCACAGTCATAACATGACCCCTGGGGCACTTAAGGTGGAGCAGGCTCTCTGGGGTATTGCTCCCTTGGGTATGGTTCCCTGGGTGGGGGGTTGGTGCTGTTGGTGTCGTTGCTGGTTCGGGGGCTGATTCCGTTGCTGTTTCAGGGGGGCTTGACATTCTCGTGCGTAATGTCATAACTGTCCACAATTGTAGCATTCCTGAGCTTTGGGCTGGGGTGGGCTGTTCCTGCCCTCATTTACCCATGCGGGGTTCTGGTGCACTTTAATTGGGCTCATCTCTGCCTGCCCTTCATCGGGCGTTATAAATGCGGTTTTGCCTCCAATTGATTGCTCCCAAGCGCGGGACAATCTCTTCAAAACCCATTTTTCATTATGGGCCTCATCTGAGGGGTCATAATTTGCGCAAGCTTTTCGTCCTGCTTCTGTGGCGTAGGAGACTAGAATTCGGGCCCATTTGGCCATATTATCTGGGGACAAATGGGCGCGGGATAACTCTCCAAAACTGCGGTGAAGTGAATCTACAAGCATCCAGCAAACGCTGTGGGGTGCTCTGTCTTCTTTTGCCTACACTTATTTAGGCCTTCTACGGGGTCTCCTCTGTTAAAGCCGATCGCATCAAGGATCGCTGTGTGCATCTCTTGGAGTGTGCCTCCTCCTACATTCTGTGGGCCGGGAAGGGCTGCTACGACTGAAGGGTCGAGGCTTAAAACTGTGAGCTTCACCTGCTCCTTTTCGTCCATGGCTGCCTGTTGTTTGACTTTCGCGAAAAATTGGTGGGGGTCGGATGTGGGAAGGAACGGTGTAATTTTTTCACACGCGTTCCGTAGTTGGGTCACGGTTAACGGGGTTGTGTAAAGGAAATCTGCTTCTCCTTCTCCAGCCCTGCGGTGTGTGGTTACAGGGTTCATGGGGGTGTGTTCTGCCTGTTCAGTTGTTCAGTTGGGTGTTGGGGCGCTTTCCTTTTCTGGGGTTTTTCCTGCCTATATGTCCCATGTACGTACCTATGGGCAGTCTCGTTTAATTCCTGCCAGTGGGGGCCATTTTCTTGATCTAATTGGTGTCCGAATGTATTTTAAAATCCATTTTGAACAGAAAGCAGAGATTGCAATTCTGCAATTTGCTTCCGGCACTTTGCATGGTCTACGGAGCTCTGCCTTTGTTCCGTTGTGGAAGTGTGGAGTGCTCGTAGGGCTGTTTTTAAATCATTGCACTGTTTCTGCAATTTCTCAACTTGCTGTTCGGTCTCTTGTCTTACCAAGACCGCACGTTGCGTGTCCTGGTAGGCCTTATCATATTGCGTCTGAAAACTGTTCAAATGCGCGAGACAAGACTGATGTGCCCACTTGGCATCATCCACCTCTCTGTCCCTTGCTGCTAACTACTCTTTTAACTCTCGATTCTCCTTCTCTACCTAACTTACATCTACCTCACTGGTTCTCTCTCTCTCCTCTATCACTCTACGGAGCGTCCTAACGACCTCCTCTGTGCTTCGCAATTGTGCCAAACAGGACATGATTGCCATCGGCTTGCGAGCTTTCCCTAAGCTCTTCTTGTGTATCTCTGACAGGTTCTCCCACCAAGTATGTCCTATACTCCCGGGTCCTGTCCTCATTATCGCAGAATTCACTCCAAAGGGGCCATCCTTTCCCTTTAAGATATTTCCTGATCTCATCTTCCCAAACGGGACACTGTCCTACTCTACAGATCGCTGTGACCTTGAATTCCTGGGGGTTCATAAGGCATTCCATTGCCTTCATTGCCATTTTCTCTATCTCGGTTCTCTACTGAATTTGGAACAGATTTCCGGCCTACAAAACTCCCAACAGTTTTACGCAACAAAATCTCTCAGGTTTACCTTATATCCCTGTTAGTACGTATTCATTAACACACTTCCGAATCTCAGAGGCTTGATCAGTAGTGTTCTTACGCTTGTGGTTTTTCTCAATTCAAATTTGGGTTCTCTCGGAGTGGTTAGGCCACTTCTAAATCGAGTCCTGTCAGATGTCGCCAGTAAATGTTGCTAACTTTGGCTGTTTCTTAATTTGGCTCTGTTTAGTTACGTTTGCTCAAGAGTCGCCAGGTATCTTTCGACACCGCCACAAGGTTCAGAACCGAATACTGATCAATGACTCGATACACGAGTTAGTAAGTTCAAAAGCAATGCTCATTTATTTACACACAGTCAAATCTACTCATGCATAAACTCTACAAACTAAACTACCACTATTACTAAAGCCTATACTTAGCTTTGGGCACCCACTCAGTCAGAGGAACAATGGCCGTTGCTCAGTTCTGAGGCTACTGGGTTGAGCTGTTTACAGGGTAGCAATTAGGAGCGTCTATCTCGTAGCATGCGTTGACTTGGAACTTACTTGGTCTGCTGTAGCTGCTAGGCTGGTCTCTCTCTTCGCTGAGAGCCAAGGCCAAAGCAGGGCGTTCTCCCTTGGGGGATACCTTTTCAACTCTAAAGGGCTTTGCGCGCTTTTGGGCGGGCCTTGAACTTGGCCTCAATTAATTGGGCCTTTCCCAATCATTCGTATCGATCTTTCTCCAATAGAGGGGTGGTTCCCTGATTGCTGGGCGTGTCCTAGGTGACCGTTGGCCTGCTTTGTTTTAGTCTTTTCTGGCGCCGGGGTGTCCGCCTTAACATTGTGTATCTAAATGTTTCCCTTTTGCCCCCGGAGATGGCTTATTAGTATGTCGATTGCTTAGCAGTTTCTGTTCTGTCTGAGGGCTGAGGTTCTAATCAACAGACCGACCTTGCATCTGCTTGTTTCTTAGTATTGTCCAATTTTCCCTGCATTCTTTGCAAATGTCCATTTTGTAATCGGGACGTTGCCATCCCAGATGGCTACACTTCTAAGACATTTACATTGTTCCTCAAAGAAGGAGACCAATACTGTACACAATACCTAGGCCTGGTCTCGCCAATGTCCTTTATGATTGAAGCATTACCTCTCTGTTTTTGTAATCAATTTCCCCCACTATAAACAACAATGTAGCTTTCCTAATTGCTTGCTGTACCTGTATACGAGGCATTTATGATTCGTGCTCTAGGACACCCAGATCCCTCTACGTCTCCGAGCACTTCAATCTCTCACCATTTAGATAATAAGCTTCTTTTATTTTCTTCCTGCAAGATTTGCATTCAAACACTGCCCTTTGTGATCACAGGAGACTAAAAGTGCTTCACAGCTGATTAAACTACTTTGGTGTTTGTAACTGTTACACTATTGCAACAATTCAGCCAATTTGCTTACAACAAACTCCCGCAAACAACAATACAATCAACTCTTCCTCTGTGATATTGACTGAAGGAAAACTATTCGGCAGGACACTGCAAAGAACTTTCCTGCCACTCTTCCAATAGTGGTGCATAAGTATTTCATGTCAGATATATCTGGAGGACATAGTTGAAGGCTATTTGGCTCATCAGAGGAGATTTTCAGCCTACGGTAGAAATGGGGCAGTCTCCTCAGAACAGTGGTGTCCCACACACCATTCCTGCTGATGAAGTAGCCAATATCATCCTCATAAGGGATGACCGCTGAGTCGGCTGAGAACCTTTTCTAAATTAAAATCAGGACCCGATCATACATTGAAACACACATAGAAAACAGAAGTAGGTGGACTCCATTCGGCTCTTCGAGCCTGCTCCACCATTCATTATGATCATGGTTGATCATTGAGTTGTAATAATAATCTCTATTATTGTCACAAGTAGGCTTACATTAACACTGTAATTAAGTTACTGTGAAAATCCCCTAGTCACCACGCTCCAGCGCCTGTTCAGGTACACTGAGGCAGAATTCAGAATGTTCAATTCACCTAACCTGCACATCTTTCGGGACTTGTGGGAGGAAACCAGACCACCCGGAGGAAACCCACGCAGACACGGGGAGAACGTGCAGACAGTGACCCAAGCGGAAATGGGCTGGTTTAGCTAGTGGGCTGGTTTAGTTTAGTGGGCTCGACAGCTGGTTTATGATGCAGAACAAGGCCAGCAGCACGGCTTCAATTCCTGTACCAGCTCACCCGAACAGGGGTCGGAATGTGGCGACTAGGGGCTTTTCACAGTAACTTCATACATGTGACAATAAAAGGTTATTATTATTGTTAAATTGAAGCAGGGGCCCTGGCGCTGTGAAGCAATAGTGCTAATGACTGTGATCATTGAGTTCAATACCCTGATTCCGCCTTCCCTCATATCCCTTGATCCCTTTGGCCCCAAGAGCTACATATAATTCTTTCTTGAATATTTTCACCTCAACTACTTTTTGTGGTCGTGAATTCCACAGATTTACCACACTCTCGGTAAAAAAATTTCTCCTCACCTCAGCCCTAAAATGTTTACCTCTTATCCTCAAACTATGACCCCCTAGCCCTGGACTCCTCCACCATTGGGAACATTCTTTCTGAATCTACCCTGTCTAGTCCTGTCAGAATTTTATAAGTTTCTATGAGATTCCCCCCTCATTCTTCTAAACTGACCGCCAATGGATCTACTATTTCGAGGGCTACTTCTTTAATAATAATAATAATTGCTTATTGTCACATGTGGGCTTCAATGATGTTACTGTGAAATGCCCCTAGTCGCCACATTCCAGCACCTGTTCGGGGAGGCCGGTACAGGAATTGAACCCGTGCTGCTGGCCTTGTTCTGCGTTACATGCCAGTTGTTTAGCCCACTGTGTTAAGTACTCTGCGATGAAGATTATCTGGCCCTGAAGATTTATCTGCCTTCAGACCCATTAATTTCCCGAAAATTATTTCCCTACTAATACTAATTTGCCTCACCTCCCCACTAAAACTTGTGTCTCTCAGAACCTCCAGTACATTATTCGTGTCTTCCTTTGTGAAGACAGAAGCAAAGTTGAATTTAGTTCCTCAGCCATTTCTTTGTTCCCCATTATGAATTTCCCAATTTCTGACTAAGTTTTTATCATTCTTTTTCTTTTTACATACCCATAGGAAATTTACATTCAGTTTTTATGTTCCCCCCTAATTTACTTTAATATTGCATTTTCTTAATTAATCCCTTGATCTGCCTTTGCTGAATTTTAAACTGTTCCCAATTCTCGGGTCTATTGCTTTTTCTTGCTAACTTGTATGCCTCTTCTTTGAATCTAATACTGTCTGTAATTTCCTTTTGTATGCCATAGTTTAGCTACGGTTCCATTTCTTGCACCAAATAGAATAAACAACTTTTGGAGTTCAGCCATTCATTCCTTGAATGTCTGATGTTGCCTGGCCACTGTTCCTCTTTCAGTAATGTTTCTCAGTCCGTCATAGCTAACTCATA
Organism: Scyliorhinus torazame; assembly: GCF_047496885.1. Classification (NCBI taxonomy): domain Eukaryota; kingdom Metazoa; phylum Chordata; class Chondrichthyes; order Carcharhiniformes; family Scyliorhinidae; genus Scyliorhinus; species Scyliorhinus torazame. The sequence continues at coordinate 307,974,141 of NC_092708.1, forward strand.
CCTCATACCTTCACAGTTAACTCTATTAAAATTCAGGACCAATGCTGCCCATATTATAAAGAATTCTATCATATAAAGGTCACTCATCCCCAAGATTTCTCTCACAACTAGGTTCCCAACTAATCCTTTCTCAGTCCACAACACCCAGACCAAGATGGCCTTTTCCTTCTTGGTTCCGCAACGTATTGGTGATAAAACCATCCCATGCATGCTCCAGAAATTGCACTGTGACTAATTTGGCTCATCCAATCTATATGCAGATTAAAGTCACCCATAATCACAGATGTTCCTGTAACTCATGCATCTCTTACTTCCTGTCTGATGCTATTTGCAACATTACACTGCAGTTTGGTGGTCTGTACATAAACCCTGTAGATGTTTTTTGCCCTGTGGTTTCTTGACTCAAACCATGCAGATTCCACATCATCTGTGCTTATATCTTTCCTCAATATTGTACCAATATTGTTTTAATCAACAATGTAACTCCACTACCTTTTTCTGTCTATCTGTCCTTCCTAAAATCTCTATAGCCCTCATTGTTTAGTTCCCATCTTTGGTCATCTTGGAGCCATGCCTCTGTAATCCCAATTATATCACACCCCTTTACATCTATCTGCACAACTAATTCATCCATTTTATTTCGAATGCTCCGAGCATTCATGTACAAATCCTTAAGGCTAGTCCTTTTAACATTCCTTGACTGCTCCCTACTATTTTATACAGTGCCGTTATCTGATACAAGCCCTTGGTTTGTCTGCCGATTTGATTTGGCACACTGGGCTAAATCGCTGGCTTGTAATGCAGAACACAGCCAGCAGCGCGGGTTCAATTCCCGTACCAGCCTCCGAACAGGTGCCGGAATGTGGCGACTAGGGGCTTTTCACATTAACTTCACTGAAGCCTACTTGTGACAATAAGTGATTATTATTATCCTCCTTGCTGAGTTTTTCTCTTGTTCTTGGTTTCCCTGATCTGAATCCTTACATATGTTCCCATCCCCCTGCCATGCATATTAGTTTAAACCCTCCTCAACAGCTCTAGCAATTCCCACCCCCTCCCCCAAGGACATCAGTCCCGGTCCTGCCCAGGCGTAACCCGTCCAATTTTTACAGGTCCCAAGGTCCCCAGAAGAAGTCCCAATGTCCCAGGAATCTGAAACCTTCCGGCTCACACTATCACGTCAGCCATGCATTCATTCAACATATCCTGCTGTTTGTACTCTGACTAGCACGTGCACTGGTAGTAATCCTTTTTTTTCCACTCTTTTCATCCCCCTCTGTGTTTGTCTGCCTTGTGTGTGTTGGTTGAGGGTGGGATGGTTAAGGGCATTTAACCAACTTCATTCACTGCATTTTTCAAATTTCTTTTAGTTATAAATAAACAGCAGCGGTGTTTAAACTTACAAACCTGGTGACTGGAATTAATAAAAAGCCAAGAGCTGAAGATTTAGTTTTTTAAAATTAAGAATCATTGGTTAATTTACTCATTTTGTGACTCTGGAGCACGTGGGGCTGGAATCGACCATGCGCTTGCCCAGGACTGAGTAACAATACCAGCATCTGATTTTATCAATCTCCCTGTTCTCTGGCATATGTTTTAGGCTAGCTATGTCAATTCATGACATAGCTATGTCTTTTCAGTGACACTTTTCATAGAGTGGATATTCTCCCAAAGGGAGTTATTGCCGATCCGACACTCAATAGGTACGATTCCCGAATGCCCTGTTCCATTCAAAAGTTCAATATCTACTGCCTCCACTCAGGCCAATGTCTCTGCTGCCAATGTACGTGTTATCACTCTACGCATTTTTTGAATTTTCGAAGCCAAAGGGCAACGTTTTCCTTTCTTTTGGGAGTAAAATTATAAATCCTCCCGCACTTGAAAAGCCAACAGAAAGCTTAGCATAAGAAGCGTCACCATAAACAATTGGTTTCTGTTTTCTAATATGACCGAAAGATGGGAATTTCAAAACACAATTATCCAAGTTTAATTTTGCCAATGTTTTGTTTGCTTGAACAATTTGGCCAAATTTGGGATCGTTCATTTTGGTACTAAATTCAAAAACGTCAAAACTGTTGTCCGGTCTTATTTGTCCAGCTAATCAATTCAGCTGCCCATTAAACTTCGGAGTTCTTCTTTTTCAGAAACCGCCGGATCCTACTGTGAGGCCCCACCACTAGTAATTGCTGTGGGGTTAATATTCTCTAAGTCAGGCTGCTGATGTAGAGTGACTTGTGGAATACTCTGCCTAGTTTATTTTGAAAAAAAATTCCAATTAAGGAGCAATTTAGCGTGGTCAATCCACCTACAACTGCACATCTTTAGTTTGTGGGGGTTGTAATGATTGGTATAGTCCAAGTATAGTAAAGAGTTGACAAGAGAGATTACATTTATATCAACACTAGATGGCGTCATTGAGTGATTGTATAAAAGGCTGCGACTCTAGGCATACTGGGAGAAGCTGATGGAGATGTTGATGTAGAAGGATAGTGTAGAGTTAAAGTTTAGTTTACACATTGGATAGATTATTAATTAATGTATCACAGATTCAGTACTATTATTTTGTTATCTATTACTCAGTAAAGTGTACGAACCTAATCAAGTTAAGTAGTATAAAATAAATTAGTTTTGATTTAAACATATAGTTTTATGTTTTTTGTCAACACTACATCTTTGGCTATCTTGGAGCACAAACCAAAGAACCTAACAAGGTGAGACCCACCCAGCCACGGGGAGAATGTGCAAACTCCACACGGACAGTGACCCGGGGCCAGAATCGAACTCTGGTCTTCGGTGTCGTACTCTGCCCAATTTCTAACCCAATGTATTTGCATGCACCAGATGCCTGACTTCTAATCTTGAACATTCTAAGCCCACTAATGACAATATTTTCAAATTCGCTACTAGCACCCCACAAAATATCATCTGCATGCATCGTGAGGATTGCCGAAAGTTTCCCTCCAAAAACCATTGCAGGGTCTGCTTTCCAGTGACGACAGGCCCATGCTAACAAAAACAACCTCACTGATAAATACCAAACCCTCGAGGTGTTGTTCAACCCACGTTCACATTTATTTAATTCCCTGAGTACCCCTGGCATGGTAGCACAGTGGTTAGCACTGTTGCTTCACAGCGCCAGGTAACCAGGTTCGATTCCTGGCTTGGGTCACTGTCTGTGCTGAGTCTGCACGTTCTCCCCATGTCTGCATGGGTTTCCTCCGGGTGCTCCTGTTTCCTCCCATAAGTCCTGAAAGACGTGCTATTAGGTGAATTGGACATTCTGAATTCTCCGTCTGTGTACCCGAATAGGTGCTGGAATGTGGCGACTAAGGACTTTTCACAATAACTTCCAGGCCCTTTTGGCAAGTATGTCACTTTAGTGCCAACTTTTGGCAGTTGTCCTTTGGGACAAATAAGCTCATCTCGTTCAATCACTATGACCCTCTGCAGACACCCTTTCAATGTCCCCAATATGGTCTTCATAATTTTGTAACATATGTGTTTGAGAAGTATCTGGATCCTCAGCACTTTCAATAATCCCTTTAGAATCTGCAAATTTGTAATCTGTGCCCACTAATCTTGATAAGTGTACCCGAACAGTCTGGTTTCCATGCTGCAAGATGATTGCTTTAACATCTGTACACATAACCTTTCTTGGACCTTTCCATTCATTGTATCCATCTTTTATAATAAGCCATGTCTCCCTGTTTGAAAATAGTTTCCGATGGCTGTACATTGTGGCTCAAAGCTCTCTGAATTCTTTGAGATATCTGCTTTAAGAAATGCTCTCCTGCCTGTGTGCAGTGCATTCAAATGCAAAGTAGCGCTAGTCGCAGTCCCCTCCCAAACTGGAGGATTATCATTCATGACAGAATAATTTTGAGATTTCGCCCCAAAAAAACAACTGAGATGGACTGTAGCCCCTTACCATCAGTAGTGAATACTTTAGATGGACATCCCATGCTAAAGCCCAAGTTAATTTACTACTTGGCACATCTGCTAAAATTTTACAAAGCATTTGATCTATCACGGCAGGATTTATCTTGCAAACGCAAATACTAAATGGGTTTATGGGCTTTCTGCAGCTGTATTCATAACTGTTCTCACACATATCCTGAATTCATAGTTAGCAAAGGCGACCCTTTCCCCCCAATTATTGGTGAGGAAATTTGCTGATGGACTAAACCTGGTTGCTAAGATTACAAAATGTAAAAAGAAAATGTTCTTTTCTTTATCGCACACCTTATAATCCATAACCACAACTTCATAAATCTCTCTCGAAGGGCATACTCACTATGGGTCACGATGGTGTTCTATATTTATTACATATATCACATCTATTGTTTATCCGTTCCATAAACTTGTATATTCTTCATCTCTTATGCACAGTTTCCTGAGAAAATGTTTTAATCTTTGGGAAGACGGATGGGCAAATTGCCACTGCAACTTTAATGCAATCAACAGGCTGGATTCTCCGATTTGCAGACTAAGTGCTGACATCGGCATGGGTACAGTGGCGTTTTATGCCAGAAAAAATGTCGCAAAAGCTGCACTGATCCTCCGTCTAGTGGGGGTAGCAGCCACGCTTTACCTGTGGATATGGCTGGAGAATTGCCGGATCCAGCAGCCATGCTGTGCTACATGGCGGCAGCCGTGCGCGGACCGGGCCTGCCAAAACTTCCCCCCATGTAACCCCCTTCGCCACCCTCGGACCACCTCCTATCAGTCCCCCCAGCCCACGATGAAGGCCCCCCTGCCAGCAGAATGGTGCCCCCCCCCACCCCCCCCCCCCGCAACTGTGGCGGCGCTGTACTCAGTCCACAGCCGCCACGCTGGGTTCATGAAAAAAAAGGATAAGTGTTCCACGCCACCGGGAACTCGGGCCATTAGGGGTGGAGCATTGGGGGAGGTCCGCAGGTGACATCCTGAGGCCAACCTGACGGCATGCGGCATACTCTTTGAGTGCGCCGTTTTTTGAGGGGGCGGGGCAGCGCCGCCCCTGATTTCGGCGCAAACGGGGATTCTACAGCTGATTGCTGAAGGTGATTTTGGCGCCGGCAACGGAAGAATGCTGTTGAACTCTGTTTTATAGACTCCTGGGTCAAAATTCTCCATAATCGGCGCGATATCCGCTGACCGGCGCCAAAAACGGCACAAATCAGTCCGGCATCGCGCCACCCCAACGGTGCGGAATCCTCCGCATCTTGGGGGCTGAGCCCTAACCTTGAGGGGCTGGGCCTGCGCCGGACTGAAAGGCCTTTGGTCCCCGTCAGCTGGCGCGGAAATGACATTACTGGGCAGTGCATGCGCGGGAGCATTAGCGGCCGCTCACGGCAGCCCCACGCATGTGCAGTGGAGGGTGTCTCTTCCGCTTCCGCCATGGTGGAGACCATGGCGAAGGCGGAAGGCAAAGAGTGCCCCCACGGCATCGGCCCGCCCGCGGATCGGTGGGCCCCGATCGCGGGCCAGGCCACGGTGGGGGCAACCCCCTGGACCAGATCGCCCCGCGCTCCCCCCAGGACCCCGGAGCCCGCCCGCGCCGCCTTGTCCCGCCGGTAAGAGAGGTGGTTCAATCCACGCGGGCGGGACAGGCATTCCAGCAGCGGGACTTCGGCCCATCCGTGCCGGAGAATCGCTGGGGGGGGGGTCCCGCCAACCGGCGCGGCGCGATTCCCGCCCCCACCGAATCTCCGGTGCCGAGGAATTCGGCAATCGGCGGGGGCGGGATTCACGCCAGCCCCCGGCGATTCTCCGACCCGGCGGGGGGTCGGAGTATCTCACTCCTGTTCTCTGATGCCAATAGTACTTCCATGATTTCTTCACAAAAAAAAATTAGGATTAATTAATGGAATACAATTAACACAATTCGGACACTGTTGTAACTCCACAGTTTTTCCAAATATGATGGCCTTGTTGTTTTGCATGTAAGTTTCATTTGTGCTTTCTTCATCAATGGTCGGTTGAATAATAAAGTGTTTTTTTTCAATGCTATACCTGTGCTAATAAAATGATTCTTTCTGTTTGTCCAGGAATCTTTTTTTCTGACATTTGTTTGAACAGGGTATGTCTTTCTGCATGTTTAACTCCTGTCAAACCAGAAGCCTATCCATATTTGTAACTTTAGCACAGTACAATAATTGAATTGCCGGTACTGATTGAGGGATTCTTAGGTGGAATTTTTGCAGCCTAGTTTATAGCCTGCTGAATGCTATTAAGTACTCTTTGACTTTCTAAATCTGCCAAAATTGTCCTTTTAGTAAATTTTAATAACCCATGAAAGTTATTAATGTATCCATGTTTATCAAAACCACTCTTTTAGCTTAGAATTCAGAATATAGTCTTTCGCCCAATGAAATCTTAGTTTGCAATCTTACTCTGCTGTCATTGTTAATACCCTATGGTATCTCTGTAATTCGAACTAGAAAGCAAATCTTAACTTTTCTAACTCCAATTTTATTGTGGGCCACGTGCACATCTCCTCCAACACCACAGTGCCAACTGTATCTCCTTTATATTTATGTGCAGTCTTTCAAACAATAAGTGTGATCTATTAAACAATTCAAGTTTCAATTCTAACTTATGCACTGGGGAACATTAACTCGTTTCTAACATCTCGGACCATGTGTCTTCCTCTGTTTCTAGTACTTATATTGTCTGCCCTGTAAAGAAGCAGCCGTCTCCGTCACAACAATAATCTGCAGAGCAATCTGTAGAAAGTTCATTTCCTCTTAGAGACAATATATGGAGAAGATGTTTTTCACTTATGAAAGGGTTCAATTAGGGGTCATAAATATACGATAGTCACAAATAATTCAACAATGGAATCTGAGAGAAACTTCTTTACCCAAAGAGCAATTAGAATATAGAACTTGGAATTGGCACATGGAATAGTGTGATGGCAAATATGCACTTAAGGGAAAGCTGGATTAGAACACGAGACATAAAGGAATTGAAGGATAAGCTGTTAGGATAAAATGAAATAGAGTGGGAGGAGGCATGGGTAGAAAACAAACACCAGCAGAGGCCAAATGGCTTGATTCTGTAATTTCTATGTCATTCGAAGTAAAATCAACAATGTATTAATCACTGAAGAAACAAGTGACAATGATTATAAACATAGAACATAGAACATAGAACAATACAGCGCAGTACAGGCCCTTCGGCCCACGATGTTGCACCGAAACAAAAGCCATCTAACCTACACTATGCCATTATCATCCATATGTTTATCCAATAAACTTTTAAATGCCCTCAATGTTGGCGAGTTCACTACTCTAGCAGGTAGGGCATTCCACGGCCTCACTACTCTTTGCGTAAAGAACCTACCTCTGACCTCTGTCCTATATCTATTACCCCTCAGTTTAAAGTTATGTCCCCTCGTGCCAGCCATATCCATCCGCGGGAGAAGGCTCTCACTGTCCACCCTATCCAACCCCCTGATCATTTTGTATGCCTCTATTAAGTCTCCTCTTAACCTTCTTCTCTCCAACGAAAACAACCTCAAGTCCATCAGCCTTTCCTCATAAGATTTTCCCTCCATACCAGGCAACATCCTGGTAAATCTCCTCTGCACCCGCTCCAAAGCCTCCACGTCCTTCCTATAATACGGTGACCAGAACTGTACGCAATACTCCAAATGCGGCCGTACCAGAGTTCTGTACAGTTGCAACATGACCTCCCGACTCCGGAACTCAATCCCTCTACCAATAAAGGCCAACACTCCATAGGCCTTCTTCACAACCCTATCAACCTGGGTGGCAACTTTCAGGGATCTATGTACATGGACACCTAGATCCCTCTGCTCATCCACACTTTCAAGAACTTTACCATTAGCCAAATATTCCGCATTCCTGTTATTCCTTCCAAAGTGAATCACCTCACACTTCTCTACATTAAACTCCATTTGCCACCTCTCAGCCCAGCTCTGCAGCCTATCTATATCCCTCTGTAACCTGCTACATCCTTCCACACTATCGACAACACCACCGACTTTAGTATCGTCTGCAAATTTACTCACCCACCCTTCTGCGCCTTCCTCTAGGTCATTGATAAAAATGACAAACAGCAACGGCCCCAGAACAGATCCTTGTGGTACTCCACTTGTGACTGTACTCCATTCTGAACATTTCCCATCAACCACCACCCTCTGTCTTCTTTCAGCTAGCCAATTTCTGATCCACATCTCTAAATCACCCTCAATCCCCAGCCTCCGTATTTTTTGCAATAGCCTGCCGTGGGGAACCTTATCAAACGCTTTGCTGAAATCCATATACACCACATCAACTGCTCTACCCTCGTCTACCTGTTCAGCCACCTTCTCAAAGAACTCAATAAGGTTTGTGAGGCATGACCTACCCTTCACAAAGCCATGCTGACTATCCCTGATCATATTATTCCTATCTAGATGATTATAAATCTTGTCTCTTATAATCCCCTCCAAGACTTTACCCACTACAGACGTGAGGCTCACCGGTCTATAGTTGCCGGGGTTGTCTCTGCTCCCCTTTTTGAACAAAGGGACCACATTTGCTGTCCTCCAGTCCTCTGGCACTATTCCTGTAGCCAATGATGACATAAAAATCAAAGCCAAAGGTCCAGCAATCTCTTCCCTGGCCTCCCAGAGAATCCTAGGATAAATCCCATCAGGTCCCGGGGACTTATCTATTTTCAGCCTGTCCAGAATTGCCAACACCTCTTCCCTACGTACCTCAATGCCATCTATTCTATTAGCCTGGGGCTCAGCATTCTCCTCCACAACATTATCTTTTTCCTGAGTGAATACTGACGAAAAATATTCATTTAGTATCTTGCCTATCTCTTGAGACTCCACACACAATTTCCCATCCCTGTCCTTGACTGGTCCTACTCTTTCCCTAGTCATTCGCTTATTCCTGACATACCTATAGAAAGCTTTTGGGTTTTCCTTGATCCTTCCTGCCAAATACTTCTCATGTCCCCTCCTTGCTCGTCTTAGCTCTCTTTTTAGATCCTTCCTCGCTACCTTGTAACTATCCATCGCCCCAACCGAAACTTCACACTTCATCTTCACATAGGCCTCCTTCTTCCTCTTAACAAGAGATTCCACTTCCTTGGTAAACCACGGTTCCCTCGCTCGACGCCTTCCTCCCTGTCTGACCGGTACATACTTATCAAGAACACGCAGTAGCTGATCCTTGAACAAGCCCCACTTATCCAGTGTGCCCAACACTTGCAGCCTACTTCTCCAGCTTATCCCCCCCAAGTCACGTCTAATGGCATCATAATTGCCCTTCCCCCAGCTATAACTCTTGCCCTGCGGTGTATACTTATCCCTTTCCATCATTAACGTAAACGTCACCGAATTGTGGTCACTGTCCCCAAAGTGCTCTCCTACCTCCAAATCCAACACCTGGCCTGGTTCATTACCCAAAACCAAATCCAACGTGGCCTCGCCTCTTGTTGGCCTGTCAACATATTGTTTCAGGAAACCCTCCTGCACACACTGTACAAAAAACGACCCATCTATTGTACTCGAACTATATCTCTTCCAGTCAATATTTGGAAAGTTAAAGTCTCCCATAATAACTACCCTGTTACTTTCGCTCATATCCAGAATCATCTTCGCCATCCTTTCCTCTACATCCCTAGAACTATTAGGAGGCCTATAAAAAACTCCCAACAGGGTGAGCTCTCCTTTCCTGTTTCTAACTTCAGCCCATACTACCTCGGAAGAAGAGTCCCCATCTAGCATCCTCTCCGCCACCGTAATACTGCTCTTGACTAGCAGCGCCACACCTCCCCCTCTTTTGCCTCCTTCTCTGAGCTTACTAAAACACCTAAACCCCGGAACCTGCAACATCCATTCCTGTCCCTGCTCTATCCATGTCTCCGAAATGGCCACAACATCGAAGTCCCAGGTACCAACCCATGCTGCCAGTTCCCCTACCTTGTTTCGTATACTCCTGGCATTGAAGTAGACACACTTCAAACCACCTACCTGAACACTGGCCCCCTCCTGCGACGTCAAATCTGTGCTCCTGACCTCTATACTCTCATTCTCCCTTACCCTAAAACTACAATCCAGGTTCCCATGCCCCTGCTGCATTAGTTTAAACCCCCCCCAAAGAGCACTAACAAATCTCCCCCCCAGGATATTTGTGCCCCTCAGGTTCAGATGTAGACCATCCTGTCTGTAGAGGTCCCACCTTCCCCAGAAAGAGCCCCAGTTATCCAAAAATCTGAATCCCTCCCGCCTGCACCATCCCTGTAGCCACGTGTTTAAATGTTCTCTCTCCCTATTCCTCATCTCACTATCACGTGGCACGGGCAACAACCCAGAGATAACAACTCTGTTTGTTCTAGTTCTGAGCTTCCATCCTAGCTCCCTGAAAGCCTGCCTGACATCCTTGTCCCCTTTCCTACCTATGTCGTTAGTGCCAATGTGGACCACGACTTGGGGCTGCTCCCCCTCCCCCCTAAGGACCCGGAAAACACGATCTGAGACATAAAGATGCCTTAGGTCTGTGCATTTCTTTAACGGATTTAAGAGTCTCTCTCTCTTGCCTTCAGTTTGAATCTGGGTAGTTTCTCCTCAGGACATGCCAAGATATATTGGGCTTTCCATTATTTGTTAATTGTGATTTTAAGATTTTGCAAAAATTATTCATTTAAAATAGTGACATCTTGTCACACTGCAATTCATTCTCCGCTTTTGTAAATTAAGATTTTTTTTAAATACTAGATGATTTCAGAAAATGTAAAAGGATGTTTAAACTTAACCCCTAGGAAAGAATACTGACTGCTTTCCTGAGTAGACGACTAATGACCCTATTTACAGATATTTTTAAAAAGTATTAAATGGCCCATCAAGCAGAAAGGGAGACTTTTATCTCATCAATCGGCACTAGATTCAGAATGAAGTCAGAGATGTGAAAGGGTAATATTCTGATTCATAGCATTTTCACATTCTCTCATAGCCTTTATTTTGCATCCATATTATGAATTCTGATAACTGTGCTATGGGTTAGCAGTGTGCATTAACAATATTGACATTTGTGCACACTGATTTTAAATGCCTTTGAATTATGAGACTATGCTGGTCTGTCCAAAGAGTTTACTCCGAACAATTTCAATTTAAAAGAGATTTCCACATTAACATATTAACAATCGAGTATTTTACAATGTTTTGCAAATGTTGTGTTCTTTATTTCACAATTTCACTGATGTTTTTGTGAGTGAATATATATACTGTCTTTTTAAGCTGTCACTCAACATTCTGATCCTTCGTGGCATTATACATTTATTATACATTCACCCTTTTTCTTTAGAATTAAAAAAATATTTTGAACACATTTACTTATTGACATAAATGTTATGCTTCCCGGGAAGGGTGGGGGTGGGGCGGGGGGGGGGGGGGGGGGGGGGCGGGGAGATTCAGGGTGTATGTGAAATTGCATGGATGGGTTTTCATCTGGGACCCCAGCCACCCAAACCAAGATGCGGGTTTATGGCGACGTGTGCAAGGCCTCTGACAGGAAGTCAACTCTTGCCCTAATTTTCTCACTCAGCCTCAATTTTTAGGCCGGCAAGCGCTGGACAGCTGATGGTGGGAAATAGAATAAACATCACTGGCCTTGATCTCAGCCAGGAAGGTGGGGCGCCACTTCCTTCTTCTGTCCCTCTCTCCTGCATAAACTAGTGCTGCTCTGCCTGGCCTAATCTCCTCCTTCTATCTCTCATCCAGACCAAGGGAAACCTATAGCAAAATGCATATGATAAATGCTCACCTTCTCTTGCTGATCCTTAGAAGGTGCCCAATAAAGTGAAGTAGCACAACACTTTGTCTTTTTTGGTGAGGTCCTGAGAGAATTTCCAGAATATATTTTGCTCAGGTTTTAGATAAAGTCTTGCCAGACAAATTTTCTTCGCAAGTCTTCAGATATATTTTGGAGGTTGTTACGGCACCCTGGGCTAGTGCGCAGTCAATTCCAGCACCACTTGACCCGGAGTCACAACACAAGTGAATGAACCAATAATTCTGAGGCAAATACCCAAAGTCTTTGACACTTGGCTGCCCAATAATTACAGTCATCAGGTTTGTAAATGTAAACACAATTCCTTTTTATTAGTAACAAGAACTTTAATGAAACATGCAGAAAATACAGCTGTTAATTCTTTACTCTACGTCTTTTCCCAAGTCTTTATCCCTACTTTATTATGTATACATCTTCTTATACTTCCCCCCCAGAGTCTCTGCTTTTAAAGGGATAAACTCCCTGGTGGTTTTACTAGTTTTCCTGAATGAGTGATGATCTGTTTCTGAGTTGATGTGAGTATGTTCACTCTGAATTAAATTCCTGGGGTTGTCATGCCTGGTTTCCCTTGTTTCTGGTTCTGTAGGTGGAACACTGTTAGGGCCCTCCTGTTTGTTCCGGTCTATACCCTTATTTTTTCCTTCCTTTTAGTTTTTGCAATTATCATTTTGATTACTGGATGATTAATGGACCTGTGACTTTGAGGAAAAACAGCTTGTATGTGGCCTGTGTCTTTAATACAAGCAGAGGGTTGTAGCAGCAGGAGAGATTAGTGATGACTCACTTAGACTGACTTGGCTGGTGGCCAATGAACTGGCTCAAAATGTTGTGCTTTGCCCAGTAACCAGTAGTGATTGGTTCTGATCACACTGAGATGTTTTTTCAGAGAAACAGCAGGGTTTCTAGTTTTGCTTTTGGTTCTGAGGCATGGTAGGAACAGCTCGAAGTCTCTCTCCCTCTGATTTGATGTATTGTTCCCCAAACATCCAGTGTATGAGCTCTTTTCTCACCTCAGTAAGACTGGATGTCATTCTTTGGAGAATACAAAGCATCTGTGGGCTGGAAGCCTGGTTTGATCTGAGACAAAGGGTTTCAAAAAAGATACACACCTGAAGATAAACCTGTCTCTCCAGAAGAAAACCTACTAGTTGTGAGCACTGAACAATTGACTCTGCAAGAAGACCACCACCAACTGTAAAGCAGAGGCTTTGATCAACCAGCATGTTGGGAGGAAAGCCTACTGCAACAAACTCATCATCTGAAGTAAGGACTATTTTTTTTTGCCTTTATCCCTTATTATTTTTACCCCTTTCCACCATTCTGTGTTTGTCTGTCCTGTGTGTGGGTAGAGGGTGGAACAGTTAAGGTGGTGGTGGGGCTAGTAGGTTAGATTTCCTGTTATCCAGCTGAAATTACTGCATGTTTCATCTTTATTTCTGTTATAAATAAGCATTAATTGTGTTTCAACTTACACACCTGGTGACTGTAAATACTGGGTAGCCAAAGGCCAAAGATTTCAAGAGTTTTGTTGCTCTGTTTCTCTGGTTATAATATGGCGGTCAATATGGTCGCCTTCCTTAATCCTAATTATGTTTGCTTTAGAGTCACCAGGTATCTCTCGATACCGCCACAAGGGTCAAACCTGAATACTGATCAAAGAGCCAATACACCAGTTAGTTAGTTCCAAGTCAATACTATTTATTTACACACACAGTAATATCTACTCATGCACAAATTACTACAAACGAAACTATCTCTAATGCTAATGCCAATACTTAGCTTCAGGTGCCCACTCAGTCAGAGGAACAATGGCCGTTGTTCGGATCTGAGGTTGTTGGGTTCGAAGTGGTACAGGAGAACAGCTAAGGTCGTCCATCTGGTAGCAAGCGTTGACCTTGGACTTACTTGCTTCTGGTGCAGCTGGTGGATGGGTCTCTCCGCTTTGAGAGCCAATTCCAAGAGAGCGAATCTCTCAAGGGGGTTTCTTCTTATACCCGGAGGGGCTTTGTGCACTTTTAGGCGGGCCTTAAACTTGGCCCCAATTAATTGGGCTGCTTCTTGATCACTGATATTGATCTTGACCAATAAAGGGGTGGGTGCCCTGATGGCTGGGCATATCTTTGGGGGCCATTGGCCTGGCTTGGTTTGTGCTTTCGGTTTGGGGAACTGGTGCCGGGATGTCTGGAGCAGTATCAGTTGCTTGAGTGTCTTTCCTTTGTTCCTGGAGATGGGCCATCAATATATTAATTGACCGGTAGTTTCAATTCCGTCTGGGAGCTGTCTCTCCAATATGCATACAGGCTCTGTGCCTGCTTGTTTTCCTAACATTGTCCACAGTTCCCTACAGTCTTTGCGAGCATCAATTTTGTATTCTGGAAGTGGCCATCCCAGATGGCGACTGTTTGTATACAAATTATTGGTTAATTCACCTGTGTTGGGACTCCGGGGCTGAGTGGGGCTGGAATTGACCAAGCACTAGCCCAGGGTGTTGTAACAACGTTCTCCTGAGGATCAGGGTATGCAGCCCATTCCGCTGAATGAACTCAGGTCAGGTTTGTTCCTTCCAATGATACCTGACTGCATTTGGACCAAATACAATGGCAGTTGCTGTAACTTCTCTATTTCAGTACATTTTCATTGCTCGTCTCTCGTCCATGCTACCTCTCCCTTTTCAAGATTAGAAAGGTCATGAATCATATATCTTTGATTAAATTTCTAGGCATGACATGTTTCCTCCCTTTTTCAGACCTGACCCGGTGATCTTCCACCGTGACATTTGGTGTCAACCTGTGGGTGGCATGGTGGAACAATGGTAAGCATTGCTGCCTCACTGTGCCAAGGACGCGGATTCAATTCCGGCCTGGGGTGACTGTCGGAGTGGAGTTTGCACTTTCTCACCGTGTTTGCGTGGGTTTCCTCCGGGTGCTCTGGTTTCCTCTCACGGTATAAAGATGGGCAGATTAGGTGGATAGGCCATGACCAATGCACGGGGGTCACGGGGGTAGGGTGGGGGAGTGGGTCTACGTAAAGTGCTCTTTTGAAAGGTTGGTGCATATTCCATGGGGTGAGTGGCTTCCTTCTACACTGTAGGGGTTTTATGGATTCCATGTGAAGAAGGAAAGGAAGTAGGCTTCTTAGCCTACATCCCATGAGAGGCTCACATGGGACGAAACCATTCAACAATGGTGTAGAGTGATAACTGAGCAGAGTGATCTGAAAGTCATAATTTTTCTTCAGTCGATCTTTTATAGTGCGTACTCCACTATCTCTGCGAGACTGAGGGTACTTTGGCAAACTCCCGAAGTGGACAAATGCTGCGAAGGTTAGGAAACACCCGGCAAATTGTGACCCATTGTCAGAGATGGCAACATCTGGGAATGCCATGTGTGGAGAACATTCCCTTCATGGCGGTAATAACAGCTTCAGGCACGAGAACATCCAGCTGTTGCACCTCAAACCAATGGGAATAATAGTCTACTACTATGAGAAGTACTTCCCCATTGAATTCAAACAAGCCTATATCAAGGTGCTCAGAAGGCTTGGATGGGAAGGAGGAGGGCAGAAGTGACTATCTCTTGTCTGTGAATCATGCAGGTGTTGCAGTTGGTCGCTATCTCTTCAATAGAGTGAAAAATACCTTGCCACCACTTGGACTGTTGTGCCCTGGCTCAACACTTAGCACAAGATGTCCTTGGTGGATTTTCTGGAGGACTTCCAGGTGGAGAACACAAACTACTTTCAGTTTTTCATTGTGTACAAAAAGATCATCTGTCACATTAATATGGTGACATCGTCCAAAGTATTGCCTCTCGACAAGGTTGCTTGGAAGGTGCTGTGGCCACCTGTCCAGAAAGTATGTGTGAATCTGAATGCACTCTTCATCTTGCTTTTGAGCCTCATGAAATTCTTGCAACTTTTGCTCTATCGCAGGTAAACATTGAGTAGCTGAGGTCGTGAGGGCTTCATTTGGAAAGGTGATGCACCATAACAATTCTGTGATTCTGTGATTCAAGATCCTGAATGAAGGTTTTATCTTTTTCTGCTGGGTAAGTGGTGAGACTTTACCTAAACCTCTGGATCCTGAGTGGCAGCTTTGTGATTTATTTTGTGTTTAACAAGGTTATGAGCAGCTTAGATCAGTTTCAATCTCATACTGTAAGCCCAGGATGTAATCAAAGCCCAAGTCACTGCGACGGCTTATTTATCTATGGCAGCATAGCACTGTTAAGTTCAGGTTACCGACCTGAATGCATGGTGGACAGGCCTTCATGTCCCATCATTTTGGACCTGGAATAACACAGCTTTCAGTCCTGTTGCAGATGCATCCACCAATACAGTTGTTTGGCTCTAGATTCCGTGGTTCCTTACTCCAGAACAGATCTTGCTGCAGGCAATGATCTTTGATTCAAAATATCTTTCTTTACCATACTATTTGTATGATTTGAGAATGTCAGGACATATCTGCAGCTCCTCTCTATGGTGCTTCTCACTCAAGTTCCCTGAGTGAGTGACAGCCTGTTGACATAGCTCCTTATGCACGTGCTCAGTAGAGTTAACCCTTTACTCTCTGTTCCTTTTACAAGTATACCTAAACCTCACTGAAGACCAACATTTAAAAGGTTCAGACTTTTGCAAACAAATTCTGTTCTTACAATAAAGTGAATAACCTCACACTTCTCGCATTATATTCCTACCTGCCACCCTGTTGCCTACTCATTTAACGGGCTGAATTTTTCGATAGCCGCCGCTGAAATCACATTCAGCGATCGGCCGGCGAATTCACGTTTACGCCGGAATCGGGGCCACCCGATGTTCCACCCCCTCAAAAATGGTGTACTCCACGTTGCCTGAGGCCCTCCCCTGATGCTCCGCCGCTCACACCGTTCGGGGTCCTCGTGTGGCGGCTGCGGGGGTGGGGAGCTGTTCCGCTGGCAGGGTGCCGGGGGGCCGGGGGGACTGGTGGGGGGTGGCCCGGGGTTGGCGAGGCTGGTTACAAGGAGGCAGTTTTTGGCAGGGCGGGTCCACATATGGTCGGCGCCATGCTGCACGCCGTGGCCCCCACCGTGTGCGTGCGCGGCCACAGACCCGGCCATTCTCTGGCCGTATCCAAAAGTAAAGCCAGGGGCTTTACGCTGCATGGCTGCTAGCCCCCCACCAGATAGAGGATCGGTGCAGGGTCGAAGCCGACTTTCTGTTGATGCAACAAGGGCACCTTGGTACTGGCATTCTGGCAGTGTCACCTGAGTGCAAGCCTGGTACTGCCAGTGTCCTCAGGTGGCACACTCAAGGTGCCAGACTGGCAGTACGAAGGTGCCCAGGTGGAAATTTGCCCACGCCGGGAATTGGGCCTGGGTGTGACCTCCATATATGATATGGGGTGCAGGGGGGGGGGGGTCCGAGGACTCCCCAACAGGTAACCTGGGTAGTTGGAGGAGTCCAGGCGTCATGTCAGAGGGGGTCGAGAGATAATGGCACCATATGACTGAGTGCGGCCTCGGTGGGACATTCACTGCTAATGTCAGAAAAAAAAGAGTGCCGTTCGTTAGCAGGGTCTTTCCCAATGCTTGGACCCCGCGAATCCTACTCAGAATGGAATGTGTCTATTAACCCTGCCTCAATGCATAATACTCGATCTGAAATAGCTTCATCCCTAACTTGTCCCATAACATGGGCCTCCAGGAAACTGCGCTGAAACCATTACTCAAACCTATATTTCAGACTACCTTTGAAAATTTGGTTGGTCCAGTCTATATGAAGATTAAAGTCGCTCCCAATTATTACATTACCTTTGTTACAAACTCTAATTATTTCTTGCCTAACATCGTGTCCAGCAGTAACAGGCACCGGAATGTGGCGACGAGGAACTTTTCACAGTAAATTCATTGCAGTGTTAATGTAAGCCTACTTGTGACAATTAAAGATTATGTATTTATTTATAACCTCCGATAGGTACTCTTAGGGAACCTGTAAATTAATCCAACCAGTGTTTTCTGACCCTCATTATTCCTAATCACCACACATACTGGGCACTATACTAAATCTCATGAAAGGGCCATAACAGAATGTGTGGCGGTGTGATCTCAGTTTGAGATCTTCCCTGCAGCACCCTGCTGACAACGTAATCAAGTTCACACCATGATTTCCATCAATTTAGATGTATTTTAATATCATTATACTGCTCAATGTCATTGCTCCCAAGTGCATTAGATGTTCCCCCCACCAGCATAACTCACACCGGCGGGAATCACCACTGGTTTTCAAAATCGAAGGCAACTCATGGTGACCATGCCATGGATGCAGAAGTGCCTGGATGCCAAGGTTGCGGGCCGAGGCTGGGCAGTGCCCCCTGGAGGCTCTGAGAGAGGGAACTGAGAGGGGAGAGCAGGAACATCCTTCTCCTTTGGGGGAGGGGGGCTTCCCCTTATGTGTGGTGGAGGGGTGCATGCCAGAAAATGCTCAGAGCTTTGAGGGAGTGGAGGGAGAGTATCCTCAAATACTCACATGGTGGTGGAGTCACCATGAAGCTTGTGGTGGGGTCCTCTATTGTTACAGGAGGCTGCCTGCACCAAAGGTGGCGGCAGCCAATTTATATATTCAATGGTACAGTTAGGGACAATTTTAAGATGCCATCAGTGTTTTACCACATGGAAGGCCGGCAACTAAATGAAGCTGGCATCCCTGCTATTGTCCCTGCGAGTGTCAGCATGTGAAGCTGCCAATCATCCTTACTAGGACAGTGGGCCAATTAGGAGGCCGCCTGTTATAATATTACTGAGAAGGTCTCAGTGCCGCTAGTGTAGGTTTGGGTCCAGCTTTTTACACAGCCATCTCGTGCAATTAACTTCATAAAATTTAGCCAATTTCTCTGTAATGGAAATTAGATCAAAACCATTTATCTTTATTTGACCGCTCGTTCATCTAACTTGTTATCAATTCTTCATGTATTCAGATAGAAAGCATTTAAGTTGATATTTTTACTACTATTCCTTTTTAAAAATAAATTTAGTGTACCCAATTCATTTTTTTTCAATTAAGGGGCAATATAGTGTGTTCAATCCACCTATCCTGCACATCTTTGGGTTGTGGGGGCGAAACCCACGCAAACACGGGGAGAATGTGCAAACGCCACACGGACAGTGGCCCAGAGCCGGGATCGAACCTGGGACCTCGGCGCCATGATTTACTACTATTCCTGACGGATACATTATTACCATCACAATCTTTCTCTTTTTCTCTCTCATTCTGCCTGTCTTTACCCAGATTGCTACACTTCTGTGTTGCCTTGCCTTTACTGTAAATCTCCCTTCACCTGACCCCTGCCACCATGTTTGGTTTAAAGTCTTATCCACAGCCCTTGTTGTATGATTCACCAGAACACTGATGCCAGCCCTGTTCAAATGGAGCCTATCCCAATGGAACAGCTCTTACCTTTCCAGCACTGGTGCAAATAACCCCTGATGAAAACCTCTTCCTCCCACTCCACATTTTAGACCACGGATTTAATTCACTAAACTGACCCTAAGCCACTTTTTTCAGTGATCAAGGAACAATCCTTGATCACAGAACAAACTGTGGTTTTGCAGTGTTATTTGGATCCTCAGTCCTCTAGCACTCTCTGAAGAACATACCTCATTCTACGTATGTCATTGATTTTGTCATGGGCCACATTAACTGGATCCTACCTCTTTAAGTTAATCTCCGGCCACAAGGGATTGACTTTAACCATAGAACCAGGCAGGCAACACAACCTTCAGAACTTCCAGTCACAACTGTATCGATCCCCTTGTCACTACCACATTAATACTCTCCCCCCTCCCCCCCCGCCCCCCCCTCCCCCCCCCCCCCCCCCACCCCCCACACACACACAACTTTAATGGTTTCTTGCACCATTTTGCACTGGCCAGTGTGCTCAATCATCCTGCAGTCCTTGTTTTCATCGCTACAGGCAGAGAATATCTCATACCTAATTGTCAAAGTCAAGGGCTAAGGGACTTCCATCACTACCTGTTGGATTTCGATACCTGCCTGACTTACAGTCATGCCATCCTGTCCCTTACCATTGACCAAGTCTAAAGCTTTCCTGAATCTAAGGGGTGTGAATGCCTCCAGAACAAGTGTCCAAGCAACTCTTACTCCTCCTGATGCCCCATGATGTTTGCAGCTCCACAGCCCTGTGCTGAATTTGTTCAAGCTGCCAACAGTTGCCACAGATATGATTGTCCAGGAATGCAAAGCATTCTCCAAACTCCCACCAATTGCGCTGCCATGTCTGTCCAACCTTATTTATTTGATTAATTAATTTGTTAATAATTAGTAATGTAAAGCAATAGCCAGTTACCGTCTCCTAGCTTGGAACAAAAGGTGCTCACTCCCCCCCCCCCCCAATGCCCCAAACCCCCACTTGTACCAAATGCTTAGCTTTCACATTTGCCTCTCTGTTCCCCATTCATTCTGTGCTTCCAACCTGCTGCAGTGGTAAACACTGTCTACTTATATGGAGAATGCAAGACTCGTACCCAAGTTACAACTGCAAAGTCAGTTTCCTGCTACACTTATTCAGGCAACCACATTCAGCTGATTGACAGTTAACTGCCATTGCCACTGAGAGGTTTGTGAAACATTCTTTTCCTCTTCACAGTCAGAACCAGTCACTCAGGACCTCTTCACAGTTTCAGAAGCAAGGGCTATGAAACATTGAGCACCCCTTCAAACGTTGAGTATCTCTTTAAGTAGTGCTTGAAATCAACATCAATTAATCAAATAAATATGTAAGGTTAGACAGAGATGGCAGGGCAGGTGGTGTGCTGTGACTGTGGCATTTACTCCCAAAGAGCTCATTGCTATTAGAAAGTATTAGTTGGGTTGTGAGCCTCCAAAATGCCTTGCAGCCTCTTTATTACATGCTAGCAGGCGGGTTCAGTGGAAATCAGCTGTATAACAAGTGCCTGGATGGTCGTTCTGGCACCAGGTTCAGCTCCGTGATCAAGATGGTGTCTTCTGCTGAACATGGGCTAAGCCAGTGCTTCAGTTTAATACCCGATCTTGGCCTTGTTTTTATCTCTTTAGCCTGCAGAGTCGGTGCACCCTGGCTAAGTTGTTGATGCACCATCAGCACTCTCCTTCTCAATGTTGACCCCTGTGGTTCAGCGTTAGTATGTAACTGAGTGGTCTTGGAGAGGATTGCACTCCCTAACAGGCTTTCCAAAGATTTCCCTACCACCAATTTCTGCTGCTTTCCTCTGCGAGCTCTAGGTGAAAATCCAACTAACTGCCCAAATGGGCTCCCTGAAATGTGAATGTCCATGCTGATGCATGGTGGCACATCCTATGATGGGGCCTACTAACAAAGAATGGGCTTATCTCCAGAGACTCTTACTCAACAACAATTCATAGTTATTTTCCATCCCCAAGGCTCTTCACAGTTATAAAGCAAAGTCTAATGCTTAAGCCATGGAAGGAGGCATTTGGTCAGATGACCAAATGTTTCGACAAAGTTGTAGGTTTTAAGGAGCGTCTTAAAGGAAGAAATTGAGGCCAAGAGGTGAGTCCCACCTCAGGGTGGGAATTTCAGAGCTTGTGGCCTTGGCAACTGAAGGCAGGGTGACCAATGAATGATTCAAATCATGGATGTTCGAAAAACTAGAATTGGAAGAGTGTAACATGTTGGAGGTTTGTGGGGCTGGAGTAGATTACAAGAGGGGATTTTAAAAATCAAGATGTTGTTCCACAATGAGCCAACGTCAGTCTGCAAGCACTGGGGTGATATGGGGAACGGATCTTGGAGCAGGTTAAACTCGGGCAGCAGTCTTTTGGATGATCTCAAGCTCACAGACTGGGAGAATGTAGAAGATCCGCCACGGGTGTGTTGGAATAGGTGAGACTAAAGGTAACAAAGGCATGAATGAGGCTTTCAGCAACAGATGAGGTGAGGTGGGGCAAATTCAAATGACGTAATAGTAGTGGAATCAGGTGATCTTAGTGATGGCATGGGCATATGGTTGAAAGTTCATCTCAGGATAGAATGTGACACGAAGGTTGCAAACAAACTGGCTGAATCTCAAACTGTTGCCAGAGGAAGGGAGAGAGTCGGTGGCTGGCGGATCGCTTGGTGTGGGGACCAAAGTCAATGGCATTAGTTTTCCCAATATTTACTTTGAGGGCATTCTCTTCTGGATGTTGGATAAAAGCCTGGCTTATCGCTCCCAAGGTGGATGCACAGAATTGACAAATTCTTGGCTTGCCGAACTTGCCGCAGGAGAAACTGCCCCCGTGGCCAGATTTTCAATCCAAGAAAGTGGATCAGTGGGTGCCTGATCGAATCAGGCCCACTGACCCCTGAAGCAGTAGCTATGAAGAGGCAGACCCTGCACGGGGAACATGTCTCGGATGGACTATGAAAGCGTGTGCACTAAGAGGCTTCTGCGATTACCTCAATCTGTAAGAAATCTGTCATAGTCACAGTAGCCTGCCACTGAGGTGGTCTTCTTTTGCTGCCCTCTTCCTCCTTCTGTGTGTCAATTCCATAACCCTGCACATGGGCTTCTTCCTCCGCATCTTTCTCAATGTCCTCTTCCTTAGATATCATAACTATACTGCCAATTTCTATCTCCTTAGGTTGTAAGTTCCTCCACTCATGCTCATGCAGCACACAATGACTTCTGGAGCCTTTATAAGTGAATAGAAATGTACTGCAGCAGTCAAGAAGGCAGCTCACTTCCACTTTCATAATAGCAATTAGAAATGGGCAGTGATTGCTGGCCGAGCCAGCAAAGCCCACATTCCTTGATTGAGATCCTCTAGAACGGCTACAGCATCTGTCACAGTCATAACATATTTGCTCTAGTACTGCCAGGATTGGGATGTTTTATATGAAAAGAGGTGCGACTTTTCTTACGCTTGTATTCCAATTAAATAATTCTGCAGCAAGCTTTCATGAGTGTTAAATAAGGATGATTATTTATTCTCACTCAAAATTAGCACAATTTCACACAGTCACAGTCTCACACATAGGTACATACACAAAAGGAATTGATAAAGATGGAAAAATACACACTTTTACAGATTACAGTTAATTTGATCTCTAATTTATGATTTCCTGTCTCCTACTTGGTAAGGCATGTTGTTTCTTGAATGGATTTGATTATTTAAATTTGAAAGGAAGGTCATGTAAAACAAAGGGTTCACAGCAGGTTGTGATAGTGCAGTTCAGTATCGAGGAGGTTTGTTCTCAGTGAACGTTGGAACTGGATCAGTTTAAGGACTTTCTGCTTGATGACTTGCAGCTGATTTCTGAGTCTGGGTCTCTGATGGGGTAACAACTGATGGTTCTTAAAAGGGAAAGATGGTACAACCTTTCTCTACAACTGTTGTGTCAGTGTTCTTCTGCAGTCTGTGCTGGACTCTTCTGGGTCTTGCGATAATAAAGCATCTCAGTATTATCATCCAGTTTCAGTCACATGGTCAACAGCCATTGTCCACCCATGATGGCTGAAAGCTAAAAGGACATTTATATGCAGTAGGATGTGAATGGTGGTCTTTCATGCTTGATCGATCAATCATTGGTCGCATCAGCTTTCCTTTGAGAATCCCCGGGGGAACGCGAGAATCGCCCCCCGCCGCCCCGATGCCGGCTTCCCCATTCTCCGGCGCCGATTCTCAAGCGCCCGTGGGATTCCCGCCGTGCCGGTCGGGGGACGATGACAGCGGCACCCCCCAGTAATACTCCGGGACCCGATGGGCCGAGTGGCCGACGAGTTTGGCCGAGTCCTGCCAGCGTGGGTTACTCAGGTCCTACACGGCGGGACCTGGAAGGTGAGTCTGCGGGGGTGGGCGGGGGGGATCCGACCCCCGGGGGGGGGGGGGGGGGGCACGGTGGCCTGGCCCGCGATCGGGGCCGACCGATCGGTGGGCGGGCTGGTTCCGTGAGGCCTATTTTACTCCGCACCGGGCCTCTGTAGGGCTCTGCCATGCGCAGAAATACGCTGGGCGTAGCGCGCATGAGCAGAAATACGCCGGCCGTTCCATGTCGGCTTGAGCTGCAGGTGCCACTCCAGCGCCAACCTAGCCCCCTAGGAAGGGAAGATTTCCTCACTTTCGGGGAACGTTGATGCCGGAGTGGTTGGCACCGCGTTTCACACCGGCGTGGGGACATAGCCCCATTATTAGAGAATTTCTCCCATTGACTCTGTGTTTTGAGTGAGCTTTGAAGAATTGCAGTTATGAATTCCACAGATAACATTTGTCTTGGCATGGGGCAGACCCGCACTCATGGTTAATCCATTTGGAATTTTCCAGAATCTTGATAATGTGTGGTGAATGAGCACAGGTCACCTGATCCTCTGGTGGCCACTTTACAGTTCAGCAATGTCCGTTTTAAACAAATGAAAGGCAATCCAGAAACCTGCACACAAGCTCAGTTCATGTGCAAAGTTATGAATATGACATACCTTTTGCGAAGTAAGAAACATCTAACGAACACCTTCAAGGTGCCAATAACCTGCTCAGTTGTGTTGCGGGTAAGCACATGGTGTTGTAATACTGCCTTTCAGGCTTTGTGTGCAGCCACCTAAATGGGGTCATCAGTCACTGCATAATTGTTACTCCTTGTCCCCCAGAAGCCTACCACAGACTTGGGTTGGGTCTGAAAAAGGTGAGGCATCTGCAAATTCCTCAGTATAAAAGATTCATGGCACTTCTAGGATAATGTGTCCATACATTGAGGAACAACGTGACGTGGTCACACATCAACTTGACATTCAAGAATTGGAAGGATTTCCTATTGATCAAGGTCTCCATTTGATTACTTGGTGCCCTTATGGTGATGTGGGTTCAGTCTGTGGCTCCCTATGCTTGAGGAAAGCATACTATTTTTGTGAAGTGTCTGGCCCTCTGTGTCAGTGTCGATATATCTATTGGGAAGTTTATGTACTTCCCCACCCAAGCAAAGAGGGCATTTAAAATAACCTTGATGCACATGAAAGCAGTTAATTGTAAAATGCTACAGACATCTGATCGCTGGAACAAAGGGGCAGGATAAGAATTTAGAACCACTGTCAAGTGTCATTCACAGGATCTGAGAATTTAGGACTGTGGTGCTAGATTCCATGGTGCATATCACTTCAACCATTTCTCAATGTAAGCTCAGCCTTCTACTACACTGGTTTTCCGCCACGTCTTGATGTGCCCTTCAGAGTTGATATACCCCTTACCTCGGGGTAATACTTTGTGGTCCGCCTCCTCCTCCTGTCTGGTGCATCCTGCAATTCCTCCAATTCCTGACCTTGTCCCCTCTTCTGGGCGCACGTTGATTATACTCATTGGTCTCTATCGCCCGTAAATGTAATTGTGACAGCCCCATTCCAGCAGCTTGTCAGGTACAATGCACGCTCTTTATCTGGTACACTATCCTTCTTCCCACCTTGATGCCCGGACAAGGAGAGCTGAAGGGATATGCTCTTCCAAGGTCACAGGTCTCACTCTCAAACTCCACCAGGTGTCAATCTGTATCTTTGCTGAGGGACCTTTTGTGGCACTTTCCTAAAAGATTTTGCACTCTCCAAAAATTGTACTCATGTTTCCAAAGACCTTTGGCTCACTTTAGTTTTGCACAAAGTCACATGAGCCAGGTTTCTGGCAATGGCAATGTTGAAAATTGCTCAGTGAAACGTTCGCATGTGAAGTCCGTCAGAGCCCTTTTACCCCTTCGGCAAAAATGATTTGTGCTGGATATGGAGACAGTAATTCCATATCAGGGGTCCCGATGCCATTTTGGATAAGGTGCAAAGACTCCACAAAAGTCTCGGCCAGTAAGTTTGATAATTGAGCAAGAGTGGAGGAGTTGAGAGAAGTAAAGGTGATGTCGGGTTGGGTTTCATCAGCGTATATGTGAAAACTAACATCATGTATTTGGATGATATCTCTGGGCAGCATGTAGAAAAATAAGGATAGATTCTTGAGGGACACCAGAGGTACAAATGTGGGAGTAGGAAGAGAAGCCATTGCAAGTGATTCTCTGGCTATTATTGGATCTGCATCAAGGTTCTGGAGGACAACAGGTATGAATGCTTCACCTGATGCCAGTGTTTTTGTAGCTACATTGTGTACCTTGTGTTGCCCTATTATGTATTTTATTTTATTTTGTTTTCCTTTCATGTACTTGATGATCTATTGAGATGCTTGCAGAAAAATACTTTTCACTGTACCTCGGTACACATGACAATAACCAAAACAAAATCCAAATTTGTCTTGGCAAAGGAACAATTGCGATGGATAGATTCCTGGGGAACACCAGAGATAACAATGAAGGACCAGGAAGGGATACCATTGTACATGGTTCCTCAGCTATTATTAGATAGATAGGCATGGAACCAGACCCACATCAGGTGATATAGAAGACAAAATATATGAAAATGAATTTGTTTTAACATAGGTACATTCTTGACAATCACTGGACTTAGCTTTCCCATAGTTCAGTCATTGATGGAATAAATTATCTCTCTCTTGCACTCGCAGTTTGTTTCTTTGACAATTTGCAGTAATGTTAACTGTCTGTTCAATTCTGTAATCTGTTCTTTTTCTTAAATTAATTCCATTGTCAGCCATAGTTGCTTGACAGCCACAAATAATGATGTCATCCAGCACTTGTGATCGTGGTGTTGAAGGAAAAATAATAATTTTGTGATCCTTTTGTCAGTATTCTGTAACCCCAAATTTTGGGGGAAATTTACAGAATTTTATGGCTTTTTATTTCTCCATTAACTGTTTGCTACTGCTTAAAATGTTCTCAATTATCAGAACTTGCCCTTCCTTTGTTCAAATTGTTTTCCTCATTGGTAGGAAGGTCACAAGCAACATGCGCAACAAGGAGATCTGAGGATTCTTTCCTTGTGAATGGAAAGGGAAAATTAAGGCCAATTTATTGGCATTGTTCATGGGACTGAGCATAATTCCATCAATCAACTTAATTTCTAAAACATCCAAGAGTGTTTGGAAAATAATTGAGGAAGGTAAAATAATGCGTGCC
This sequence comes from Scyliorhinus torazame, assembly GCF_047496885.1. Taxonomy (NCBI): domain Eukaryota; kingdom Metazoa; phylum Chordata; class Chondrichthyes; order Carcharhiniformes; family Scyliorhinidae; genus Scyliorhinus; species Scyliorhinus torazame. The sequence goes on from NC_092708.1 coordinate 308,000,955, forward strand.
ACAGAAGGTAGCAATGATTAAATATCACTTCACCTGCTCCTGGATTGTGCAAGCAGCTGTATATACATGTGGATTATTTTTCACACAAAAGTGAATGGAACCAAAATTGTTTCTAAAATAATACTGCAACTTGTATTATCTGAAAAACATAGGGTGTCCTTTTGTTTTATATGTGAAAGGTATTATTTCTGCCCCCGCTATTGCACTGGATTCTATCAAAGAAAGAAAAGAATGATTTGCATTTATCTAGTTCTTTTCAAAACCTTGGCATGTTACAAAGTGTTTTAAAGCCAACTAAGTACATTTGAAGACCAATCACTGTTGTAATGTAGGGGGCACAGCAACCAATTTACATACGGTAAGGTTCCAAAAGCAGCAAAGTGATAAATGACCAAATAATACACTCGTCAGCAATGTAGGTAGAGGGATAATTATTAGCCAGGTTATGAGATAAAGCTTCTCTGCTCCTGTTCAAGATGGTACCATGGGACCTTTTATGTCGAGGTGATAGGGAAGACATGACCTCAGTTTAATGTCATACCTGAAACACGCAGGCTCTTTTCACAGTAACTTCATTGCAGTGTTAATGTAAGCCAACTTCTGATACTAATAAAGATTATTGTCATTAAGTGTCAGCTTGGAAACTGTACTCAAATCTCGGGGGCTTGATTTTATGTTGTGCAAGTGGGTCACATGAACAGAAGCAGACGCAGGCACCTTTTCCGCTTCCATCCCAGATCATTGATCCCACAGTAGTCACACGTTAGCTGGTATATTAGCTATATATACCAGGATTTCCAGAAACAGTGACACTCAGAGCGGCTGAAAGTCGGTGACGAGGTGAGCGTATAGGTCGAATTACCTGCTGATATCCGAGTTAAAGTGGTGCTGCCAATTGCTGAAAGTCAGTACTTGAATGGCCTATGTGTCAGAAGGGTCCAGTGAAAGAAGGGATGTGGCTATTGTGGGATGTGCAGAAAAAATAAGTTTAAATATTGGTCAAATATTCAGGATGTTGGCCAAGAAATGAAGTCCATGGACTAGCAGAATAGGGGAAAAAAAATGGAAAGTAAGAAAGCACAGAGCGAATTATAATGATGGTCTGAAAGTGACCCTTTTGGTAGAAAATCATTACTTTTCAGAGAAAGAGTTGCCAACCGCATGAGCGAGATCTTACAGTAGTCACCCAAAAAGAGAGCAAAGTAAAGTAGAGAATACACACAGCGGCTCAGCGGTTAACACTGTTGCATCACAGCACCAGGGACCCGGGGTCGATTCCGACCTTGAATGGCTGATTGTGCGGAGATTGAAGTATTCCCCCGATGTGTGCATCGATTTCCTCTGGGTGCTCCGGTTTTCTACCACAGTTCAAAGATGTGCAGGTTCAGTGGATTGGTCACGCTAAATTGCCTCTTCATGTCCAAAAGGTGAGGTGGGGTTACTGTGTTATGGAAATCGGATGGGGCATGGGCCTGGGTAGGGTGCTTTTTCGGAGGTTCGATGCAGACTCGATGGGCAAAATGGTCTCTTCTGCACTGTGGTGATTCTATGAATAGATTACAGAATTAAATGAGGGCAGAATAGTCTTGAGATGGGACTAGAAGCAGAAGTCCTCATGAACGCAATGTTTTGGTGGCTTGCCCTAAACTCGAGAGGATGTTTCCACTAGTAGGAAAAACTAGAACCCGAGGGCACAGCATCAGGCTGAAGGGACGATCCTTGAAAACTGAGATGGGGAGGAATTTCTTCAGCAAGAGGGTCGTGAAACTGTGGAACTCATTACCGCAGAAGGCTGTGGAGGTCACTGAGTGTCTTTAAGACAGAGATAAATAGGTTCTTGATTAATAAGGGGATCGGGGTTATGGGAAGAGGGCAGGAGAATGCGGATGAGAAACATCAGCCACGATTGAATGGCGAGAGCAGACCCAATGGGCTGAATGGCCTAAATCCGCTGCTATGTCTTATGGTCTTATGCTAGTTTTGATGTATTGGAACTATGATGAACGACGATGAAGCTATGATGAACTATGATGAAGCTTTGATAAATTATCTTGAAGCTATGATGACACTATGGTGAACCTATGATGAACTGTGATGAACGATGATGAAGCTATGATGAAGCTATAATGAACTATGATGAAGCTATGATGAAGCTGTAATGCACTAGGATGAGCTCTGATTAAGCTATGATGAACTCTAATGAATTAGAATAAACTATGATGAACAACAATGAAACTATGATGAAGCTACAATGAACTATGATGAAGCTATGATGAAGCTACGATGGAGCTATGATGAACTTTGATGATTCTTTGATGAAGCTATGATGATGCTATAATGAAGCTAGGATATGATGCGAATTCTGGTCGTCACATTATAGGAAGGATGTGATTGTCCTGGAGGGGTTGCAGAGGCGATTCACCAGGATGTTGCCTGGGATGGAACATTTAAGTTATGAAGAGAGGTTGAAAAGGCTGGGGTTGTTTTCGCTGGAGCAGAGAAAACTGAGGGGTGACTGATTGAGGTGAACAAGATTATGAGGGGCATGGACTGGGTGGATAGGGAGCAGCTTGTTCCCCTTAGTTGAAGGGTCAGTTATGAGGGGACACGAGTTTAAGGTGAGGGGCAGGAGGTTTAGAGGTGATTTGAGGAAAACTTTTTTTACCCAGGGTGGTGACGGTCTGAAATGCACGGCGTGGGAGGGTGGTAGAGGCGGGTTGCCTCACATCCTTTAAAAAGCACCTGGATGAGCACTTGACACATCATAACATTCAAGGCTATGGGCCAAGTGCTAGAAAATGCTTGGGCTTGGGTGGGGGGCTCTTTGCAAGAGCTGGTGTAGACTCAATAGGCCAGGTGGCCTCCTTCTGCACTGTAAATTCTATGATTCTATGATCTGAAAATAGGATTAGATAGGCAGGTTAGGTAATTCTCATGCACGATGTGCAGACTCGATGGGACAAAGGGCTTCTTCTGCACTATATCTGTGATTCAGTGAACTATGATGAAGCTCTGATGATCTATGAGGAAGCTATGATGAACCTATGGTAAAGGTATGATGAAGTATGATGAGACTGATAAACTATGATGAAGCTTTGATGAACTGCGTCAAAGCTATGATGAAGCTATGATGGAGCTATGGTGTGGGCAGCACGGTAGCACAAGTGGGTTTCCTCTGGATGCCCCGGTTTCCTCCCACAATCCAAAGACGTGCAGGTTAGGTGGATTGGCCATGATAAATTGCCCTAAGTGACCAAAAAGGTTAGGAGCAGTTATTGGGTTATGGGGAGAGGGTGGAAGTGAGGGCTTAAGTGGGTCGGTGCAGACTCGATGGGCCAAATGGCCTCCTTCTGCACTGTATGTTCTATGTTCTATGATGAACAATGATGAAGCAATGATGACGCATCTTAAAATCAAGGAATGTTTAAGGGAAAAGTAAATTAGAAAAAATAAATAAATATGGAGCAATCCATGCTTAAATTTCATTTTTGAGAAAGTAGTACATTTTTAGTGGTGTTTTTAAAGTCAATCTTCCTGATGGGTATACAAATGCAGCAGGTTTCAGAACATTTTTGCTGCACAAAAATGGGAAATGTTGTCTGTTAGCCTGGGAAGCAAAGGAAATAAAAAGTACTTTCACTGCATAAACCCTGGGTCTTGAGGCAGCAGTGGATATGGAATTTTACTTGGAAAATATTTTAGCAGAAATTCTACACACTGAAAAAATGGAAATGCCCATTGAACGTCACATAGATCATCCTTCCTTTGGGATAACATACACTCAACAAAGAGTGCAACTGAAGAAGATTCACCTTGCTAGCATGGAGCAAATATTATAGAAAAGGAAACCTCCAAGATCAAAAGCATTGATCAATTATCCATCATCAATTATCTGTTTTGTTCAACCAAGGGAGTGTTGTTACCGAAAGATTACTTGGGTCCTAGAACAGGGCTGTTTTGTCATGTAATGCTTCAGAGAGAATATGGAAAATCATATTTCCTTCTGAGATTTGTTTTCAAATATTGTTTGTGAATATTATTTGTTAAGCTTTATCGAAAGAAAGAATTAAAATTTAACCTTTTATCATGTAAATTAAGTTTCAATGTCTACACCGTACACTCTATGGACAATTACTCATACACATATCAGGGTGCACTTCAATACAAAATATTATTTTAATTTTTATGTTTTCGTGACAGTGCTCCTTTAAGTGGTTGTTAATTTATTAATTTGATTATTAGTTCATTTGTTTTATTATGATCCTAGTTGATGTTATAACTGGACGGGAAGATCCCAGATTGGAACACTGGCTCAAAAGGCTGTAATCATTACTTCTGTTTAGAAAACGTGGCTCAACAGAGTCACAGGACTGCTAATTACTTTTAACAATAAGAAAAAAAAACATTTATTAAACATGATAAAGTTGATTATGAAACAATATTCCTTTACTCCTTCCTTAGCTTCAAAATATACACAGGTTTTAAGGTTAACATGGATTACAAAGTATATCTTAGACTACAGTGGTCTCAGTAACAAAAAGTTCCTTTAAGCACAGGTCGACTGTGGTCAGGCCCACTCTACTCTGAACCCAAGTGAATATCTGTGGATTTATCCTCAAAACCCCCTTCAGATGATTTTTATACCCTGAGCCGTTTAGTTTCACTGAACTCTGGCTTCCATACAAGTGACTTAAAATTCTGCTTTCAAAAAAGAACAGGTTTAAACTCTTCTTTTAAACAATGCTTTGCTCCAGCTGCTTCCATCAAAAATTCACTTCTAGGTTTGCATGTTTGCATTCTCCCCTCCATCCCTTTCAGGATTTCTTTGTCTTCAGAGTTGCTTTGACTATCGATTTCTCGACTGCATTAAGATGGTGCCAAGCTTTTGATTTACCTCTGAAGTCTGCTTTCCCACATCTGTCTTTTAAACTCAGAACACTTTATTTGCTTTCGCCTTGAATTCTCCTGAATAGTACCTTGTTCACCTTCTTGGTCTCTGTTCCCTTAACTTCAGTCTTCATGCGATATTCCTTCTGTCTCAATCTCCTGGAGGTAAAGACTTTATCTGGTTCTTTGGAAAAGCTGCCTTTTTTGCATCCTCCTTGTCCCGTCCAGCTTTTCTCCTTCTGGCAGAGCTGAGAGATTTTTACTCACCAGCATCCTACCTCCAGATGGCCTGGCTTCCAGTTTAACAAAGAGAAAAGCAAATCTCTTCCCGTTGGAAAGTGGCCCTGGTTACGAAGCAATGACTTCTCCTTCTCCAACCTCATGCTTACTTTTCACGTTATAACCCTCCCTAAGCATAATGGAAGCATAAGTTAATTGATCCCAACCCCCACACATACAAACAACTTGGTCCAGCAGGAGTCTAACTTTTTCTTTCCTACACAGAAGCACTAAATTAAACTCACTTAAAACTATACCTTATTTCTAATATTTACCAAAACAAAGAGATCTCTTAAAACTACCTCTGCTTTCCTGACAGTTTACTTTATTGTTGTACTCAAAAGAGTACAAAGAGACATTTGACTTCAAACAAGGTTTGCAACATGGTTGCCTCCCACTGGAGCTCTCTCTCATGAGTAGCAGTAATCGTCACAGAGTTGCTGCTCAGGATTCCATACCTCCATCATTAGGAATCCATGTAGCAGGCAGAACAGAGGGCTTGGGTTTCTGGGTTTACCAGAGTTGTGGACATGCTGGATGGTGGAGGAGCAGGCTGGATAATGCCACAAGAACTTACAGATTATGCGTTTGCTGTCATCCAGCTCATGGCCAAAGCCGCCCAGAGTCTTAAAGACATGGTGCTCTGCCCCAGGGTCAAATGGATATTTGATGTGAAAAGATGGTTCAAGCATGTGGTGGACTCCTGTCAGAACGAACCCCCATTCATGTGCAATTTTACACTGACCCCGGATCCGGAAACTTCCCTGGGAACCCCAGCCCCACAATTTGAGCCGTCGTGCGGAGGTTCCTTCCCTGCCATTCCATTCTGCATTGAGGGGTTTCCTCTGCAGTCTGCTGCTGTATACTCTCTACCTCCTTGCCCTCATCAACTATTCCCTGGTGAGAGGCTCTTTATGTGGGAGTCCTCTCTTTTACCAACAGGGATTTGGTGTGGATGTTGTTATGCCCAGCAGTCCCATGTGAAAGAAGTCTAAATTGGTTCATAGTCTCCCAGGCCACCTGGAACACCTGTAGCCTTGAGGAGTTACTGGTCCTTGTTATATAGATTAAGCTCCTGAACTTTGGCCACACAAAGTGGGCTGGGCAGGGTAGAGGACTTCCTCCTTAGTTTGCTCCTTGGCTTGGCTTGAGACCTTTTGTGAACAGCACCATCAATAATGTTTTTTTAAATTAAATTTTTATAAATTTCCTTCAAAGTGTTGTTCTTGCTGCAGTGCTCATTTAAGGGGTTGATCATTTGATTTATTTATTAATTTGCTTATGGGTGCAAAAGTTACAAAGCAGTTATAATGGGGGACCTTATTATCTAAATATAGGGCTGGATTCTCCTTCCCTGACGCCGAAATCACGTTCGGCGACAGGGCAGAAAATCCGTATTGGCGCACGAAATCAGGACTTGTGCCAGTTACGCAATTCCCGCCCCCCAAAAATTGCCATATTCATGGAGTATGCCGCGCCGAGTAACCACCGCCTCAGGCCATTGCCTGAGGCCCGCCCAGCAATAATGCTCTGTCCCCGACCGGCTGAATTCCTGACGGCGTGATTCTAACAAGGTCCCACCGTCCATGATCCTCGCGTGGTGGCTGCGGACTCAGTCCGTGGCCGCCACAGTCGGGGAAGGGCCAATTGGCGGGCTGGGGGGCTAGAGTTGCGAGCTCTACGATAGCTGCCTGCTAGCCCCCAGCAAATCGGGGAATCTGTGGCCTTTTGATGCCAGTTTTCCTGGCTTAAAAGACCACAGTTTTCCCAACAGCATGGGGACATAGACCCAAAAACGGAGAATCCAGCCCATAGACTGGGATAGTGGTAGTGTAAGTGTAAAGGTCAAAAAAGGGTAAGAGGTGGCGCAGCGGGTTAGCCCTGCTGCCTCACGGCGCTGAGGTCCCAGGTTTGATCCTGGCTCTGGGTCACTGTCCATGTGGAGTTTGCACATTCTTCCCGTGTTTGCGTGGGTTTCGCCCCCACAACCCAAAGATGTGCAGGTTAGGTGGATTGGACACACTAAATTGCCCCTTAATTGGAAAAAATGAATTGGGTGCTCTAAATTTATTTTAAATAAGGGCAAGAGCTTTCTGCAGCAGTATGTGGAAATCCAATGAGAAAAGCAACACTACAAGATCAGGTTCCTGGGAATGAGGAATGGACTACCTGATAGTGGGAGAGAAAATTTAGGGGACATTGATTATTGGTATCATAAGGTCTAATATGACGATTGAACAGGATAATGAATAATCCAGAGGAAGACTAAGTAACTGGGGGAAAACCAGCTTCAATGGGGGAAATAACGGACCTGAGCTAAATAAATTGGAGCCCAAGGTTGGCTGGAAGAATTGTTGCTGAATAATCGGCTACTTTCAAAGAAGAGATAGTCAAGATATATTCCCGTGAAGCGGAAAGGGAGGGCAAACAAATCCAGAGTTCCCTGAGTGACCAAGGAGATAGAAATTAAGATGAAGAATAAAAGGTGTGCTTACAAGTAGAAAATACAATTGAGAACCAGGCTATCTACAGAAAGTTCAGAGGGTAGGTGACTAAGCAAATTAGAAAAGCAAAGCGGGAGTATGAAAAGAGGTGGCAACTAAAGAAAGTCTTTAGGCATATAACTAGCAAAAAGGTAGTAAAAAGGGGTAGGGTCGATTAGGGACGAAAAAGAGGATTTACAATGGGGAGCAGGAGGCATGGCTGAGGTATTATATGAATATTTTACATCTGTCTTTACCCAGGAAGAAGATGTTACCCAGTCCATAATGAAAATTCAGTCACTCGAAGGGTTCAAGTTGATAATGAGGAGGTACTGGATAGGCTATCTGTACTTAAAGTTGTCAAGATACCAGGACCTGATGAGATGTACCCAAGGATACTGAGAGAAGTGAGAGTAGGAATTGGAGAGGCACTGGCTATAATTTTTTCATCTTCCTTAGACTTGGGCGCTGCCAGATAACCAGAAAACTGCAGGCATTAAATCCTTGTTCAAAAAAGGGGGTAAGACAAGCCCAGCAACTATAGGCCAATCAGTTTAACTTCAGTTTAACTTCACTTTGTGCCTCCTTTATTTCAGCCGACCCTGTGATGGTCCCTCTTTGGCTGCAGCCCCTCTTTCCAGTGACTCCCTTGCAGCTGAACCCTTAATATCAGACATTTGCTCAGAAAACTATTTCCCTCACCTCTCCTGCAGTCTCAGCTGCAGTCATCAACTCCTCAATGTGCCCCGCTGATGAAGTTGTTTATCCTGCCCCTTGCGCTCTTTGTATGTTCCTTGCTGCAAACACGGAGGTGGTGGCTGAGTGGTATTGTCGCTGGATTAACAAACCAGAGACCCAAAGTAATGCTCTGGGGATCCAGGTTCAAATCTTGCCACTGTAGATGGTGAAATTTGAATTCAATAAAAATCTGGAATTAAAAGTCCAATGATTACCATGAAAGCATTGTCAATTGTCGTACAAAAATACCCATCTGGTTCACTAACGTCCTTTCAGAAAGGAAATCTGCCATCCTTACACGGTCTGGTCCACATGTGACTCCAGACCCACAGCAATGTGGTTGACACTTAACTACCAACTCAAGGGCAATTAGGGATGGGTAATAAATGCTGGCACAGCCTGCGACACCCATGTCCCATGAATGATTTAAAAACCAAATTCCAACCGCCCAGGCACCCCCTGTGATTAATGTAAAGGCACACGGACAGCAAAGAAAATCAGTGAATTGACAATTTAAATGCCACAACCAGTTGCGAATTGGCCAGTAATGGAAGGCAGACAGGTTTCTGACTTTTTGACCCACTCGCCTTTCATGGTATTGCTTTTGAAATGTAATGGTGTCGGGATCTGACCTGACATCACTACGCCTTATTTCACAGCAGATCAGGAGAGACACCCACCTGTTGTCCGACTGTAAAAGTCTGACCTGGCTGTGCAACTTGAACACTCAACCTTCTGATTCAGTGAGGATGTACATTGGCCTGTCAAACTGGGTTGATTAAAGCCTTTTATTCAACTCTAGAACCTGAAAACAAAACTGTGCCAGGTTATAGATTTAATCGTACATATGCAATGATGATCTAGATCATTATGTCTTCAGGTATACTGGCATAAATAGATGTTGTCCGTAATGCTTGGTCATAAGAAACAAATATTCGTAAGAAACAGGAGTATATGGTATTTGCAAATGCCCTAAAGTGGTCAAACGATCTTGAACATATAAATAAAGTGCTGCTTAAAATAGGAAACATTTGGTCACAGCTCTTGTAATAATTTATCAGCAGATTTCAATAAGAGTGCTAGCAAATGAACAGCCAAAGGGTCATTGAAGAGATTTCCAACTGAATAAATCGGCAAGGTACCTGAACAATTTAATGAACAGGGGCTCAACTGAATACCCACGGGATCTGTCTGGCATAAGATGAACTAAAGTTTTGCACAAATGGTCCCTTATATTTTCATCGTAATGGACAGTAGCCTAGTGTTTGTTCAAAACAAGATCCACAGAGACTTCTTTTGGTTTGCCTTGCTCATCAATCTGGACTATACTCTGGCAGCAAAAATAAGCAGCAGAAGTTTGGGTCTTATGGGAGAAAGGGGGAGAACCCTAATGTCAACAAGATGACAATTCAATTCTGATATGAGATATATCACTGAGATCATTAAAATTGCCTCATGTGTTGTCACACTTCCTTCTCGGAGAAATGATGGACACGCGACAAACAATCCATCTACAAAGGGAATTTTCATTTGGTGCAGCTTTTGCTAATGGTTGTGAAAGCCAATTCTTGAAGGGCCACAAGTAGCGCACATGAACTTACCAAGTGACATTGTGGGTTGTTGTTTATGGCATTGGTGCCTTTAATAACCCTCACAAGACCCATGGGGACATCAAAATTGATATCCCTGTGGGACACATGGACTACGAGCTTGCCCGCTCGTGGGTGGAGGCCCATCAGCTGGGCCTCGTAGAAGTCATCCCAGAAAAGCCGGCCTGTCCTGGGATCGGAGTGAATGGTAGTCGCGTGTGGGATCTTACAACTGTAAAGCCGCGTTGCGACCTTTACTTTCGTTGTTGAATTAAACTTCTTTTGGATTTACCTTGTCATGCCCCCTGAGCTTTTTTTAAAATTTAGAGCACCCAATTATTTTTTTTCTAATTAAGGGGCAATTTAGCATGTCCAATCCACCTAACCTGCACATATTTGGGTTGTGGGGGTGAAACCCACACAGACATGGGGAGAATGTGCAAACTCCTCACAGACAGTGACCCATGGCCAGGGTTCAAACCCAGGACCTCAGCACTGCAGTCCCAGTGCTAACCACTGTGCCACATACCGCCCTTGGGCCCCCTGAGCCTTTGTAGCGCCTATTGCCAAACTGTTGTAGCCACTGGTTGTTGTGCATACCATCCCACAGGAGGTGTCGCCCTTTACCTCTTCGGCAAGTGACTGCTAGATGCAACAGTCAATGTTCGGGACCTTGATGCTGTGCTTGAAAGTATCCTTGAAATGGAGTCATGGGCACCCCACTGGTTGAATGGTTCTGGCTACCTCACTTCGCAGAATGTCCTTGAGGATTTGGCTGCCTTCCATCCTGCAGAGGTAGTCAATCCACCAAAGTTAACTCTCATTGATTAGTGCCAACACACTCCGGAGCTCTGTCTTTGAGAGGACTGATGCATTTGTGATTTTGTCCTGAAAGGATTGTCATGATTATGGAGAACAAAGTGACGGAATTGCGCCTGAAATATTGAACTTTAAAAAATAGCTGAGTTTTATATTATAGAATGGACACATACCCCCAAAATGACTAAGAATGTACAGTCAGCCACTGTCAGGAACTGCTGTAGGTTTTTTCTCTAAGGGACAATAGAAACCCTCACTCTTTCCAGACAAGTACTTCTAAAAGCATCCAGAGACTGATTACCATCTTCGGTAAAGACATAATGACCATCTCATCTCATAGGATACTGTCGGTAATGCCTAGACTGACTTGTAGATTCTCCATCCATTTGGAATATCCAAATAATAGGTTTAAGACAGCAAAGAAAGTCTCCCAGGGTCTGTCTGCGTGTGGTCTGAAAAGATAAGCAGCTGTATATCTCAAATCTCTCTCTCTGACTGTGGAAGCGAGCTCCAAGCAGCAAAAGGAACCCAGCAGGAAAAGAGAACTGGGGAATTACTGCACAAAACTGTTATAATGCCCACAAGGCCCCCGGGGATACCCAGGGTGACCTCCCCATGGGACTTGTGGAATATGAGTTTCTCCATTATTGGCAGAGGGCCGCCAAGCTGGGACTCAGAACAATCTAGTATAATGACCGGCCTGGACAGGGAGCGACACGTTGATGGTACCAACGGGACATATGTGTATGTATTTACTGCCATCGGCAGATTTCTTATGACAGGTAATAACCCAGCCTTCACCCTACCATGTGGCCCCCTGGGTTTTAAACTGCCAATGAGGTAAAGAAAACTGTTATTTTGGTTCTGGATGTCCCAGCCGCTCTGGGATATTGCCATGCAGCAATGTATAGACAGACCTTTTAACAATTCTTTGGGAAGTTCGAGGCCATTGATGCAGGCCCTGAAGATTGGGCCCAGCACGCTGAGCGAATTAGAGACATTTTTCAGGCTAACGGCATCAGTGGAAAGCAGCAGAAACTTCCTCCTTAGGCTTCACTTCACCCCTGGGAATGGCAGTTGCATACAGACTTCGATGGACCTTTCATGGGTCCATGTTTTTGATCCTTATGGACGCCCATTCTAAGGACCTGGATATACACAGGATGACCCCCACCGCCTGGAGAGCCGCTATTGAAAAATCAAGGTACCCGTTAAGTACCCATGGGATACTAGAGGTGATGGCTTCAGATAACTGGACCCTATTCATGAGTGAGGAGTTCATGGCACAAACGGGGTAAGACACATCCGGACCACCCCATACCACCCATCCTCAAATGGTTTGGCAGAGAGAGTGCAAGCGTTCAAGCGAGGCCTGCGGATGCAGACCACGGGCTCCCTGGTCAAAGAAGTGGCAAGATTCCTTTTTCATAATCGGACCAGGCTGCATGTCACAACAGGGATATCACTGTCAGAGCTGCGAACGCGCTTAAAACTGAATTTCCGAAGCTGGGGCAGGAGGGTCAACTACAGTAAGATATTCAAAATAAGGATCATGAGCACAGGATGTCTGGGAGAACTTTTCAACTGGGGGGCTCTGTTTATGTCCTGAATTTTGGAGATAGTGCCCTTTGGCTCCTGGGGATCATGTTGGAGAAAACGTTTCTTACAAGGTCAAGACACAAGGGACACCTTGTGAAAGCATATTGACCACCTTAAAAGAAGAGAGCTCGCCTCCGAGGATGCCCAGCCAGTGACGTTGGTAGTTCCTCTGCCTCTTGGACCACTCCATAAGAGTGCAATCTTCCGTGGTCCAAGGCCTGGACCGTCAAGGTGATGGCAACTCAGTCTTGGAGATAGACACCAAAGCATCCATGCGCACAGACAATGTCATGTCCGGAGCTGAACCCCGGCAGTGTCCCTGCGGCAATCGACAAATCGCTGTACGCCACCATAACCCAGACCCTCCGCTGGCAGAAGCACACCCATGTGCAAAGTGGTGCAGAAGGCTTCCTGAGATGGTTACAGAGGGGAACGTTTCAGACTTGAGCTAGCAGGGATGAAACAATCCCTACGAGGTTCATGTGGATACCCAGATTGAACTCCCCATGGAACTCGTGGAATATGAACTTCCCCGCTAGTGGACAGAGGCCCACCCAGCTGGGGATCTTAATAATCTAGTATAAAGGCCGGCCCAGACAGTGCCCATCATGTTGGTTGCCACAACAGGGCTTATTCTGTGTGTGTATTTACTGCCGTAAACAGATTTGGTATGACATGAATAATCTGACTTTCACTCTACCGTTCAGCTTCTTGGGTCTCTCTAAAAATCAAACTACACTGGAGTCAAAGAATCAACTATTGCCTGCTGAAGTCAACTCTATTGGAACCAAATTGTAACGGCCGCATGCTCCATCATCCACTCCTCACAAGTGAAGGGCTGTTCGATATACGTTTTAACTTATATTTACTGACTATTTGGACTCAATTCTTACTTCTAATCGGTATGAATGTAAATGCATGTGTTTTGTCATTTTTATCCTTACCCTTTTAGTAGTTAATAAACTTACGCTGTCTTTAACTCAAGAAATCCTGTTAAATTGGCTCCTTTTTGAGCATAATTATTCGACCTAGGAAATGTACCCACAGGGAAGTGAACCTTGCTAGATTAAACCTTGAAGCTACCAGCAGGGAGGGTTGAATAAAGATGGTGCCAATCACTCCTCCTCGCCCAGCTTTGTAAATACACCATCTGAGGGTCGGAAGAAGGCTTCCTCAAAGCATGGGGACAATTCGTCAGCCTGTTTCAAGACTTGTTAGAAGCCAACAACGAGCAGGGAAAAAAGTGTGAGATGGGAGAAGACAGACAGCAACACACAATTCTGGGATGAGGGGAGAGGCTGGAGGAGAGGAGATAACGCGAGGGAACTACAGGAAGATGCACGGAGGGAGGGGGCACAGAGGGAGGGGGAGAGGCCCCCCCCCCCAAATCCGCAAGGCAGGCAGCAGAAAACATAAAGGGAAAGGGGGAGGTAAAGGGGAAAATAGGAGCCAGGCGACAGTACACCCTGAACGAGAAAGGGGGATACCAAGGAGGGGCCTGGGGGGAGTGGGGGGGGGGGGGGGAGAAGGGAAGGGGGAGGGAAGAAGACACACCAAGACAGATAATATCAATATGTATCTAAGAGCCACACGTGCTGTAAATATTAAACATAAAGTGTTACTGTGTATAAATTGAAAATACCAATAAAAATATTTTTAATAAGGTTTGTAACAATCTTGGGTTACTGTAGTTGGACAGTGACAAATCGAGGGAGTCTCGCCTGGATCAACAAAGTTGGGGTATCTCACCTGGGTGTGGTCATAACTAGATATACTCATAATGCTTTGTGGACAAATATAAAGATTATTTTCCTGGTAACTGTAAGTCACCCATGTTTCACAGACATAAAAGATATATTGAGATCTTTAAATTTATTTCTTAGTGCAACACTGATATGTTTAATTATTGAACACAGATTCATAGAATCTCTACTGTACAGAAGGCCAACATAAATATGTTGGTGTTTGATGGATCACTGGCAGGAACATATTTGAGGCTTGTCTAAATTAGTCCAGTTAGTAATGTTTTTTGATAAATTTGCTCAGCTGAGTTTTCAAATTCATAAAAAAATAGAAATGCTCTGCCTCGGAATACAATTAACGAAGAATAAATATTGTGGTTTCAATAAATTTACTTTTGGTGGCAAGGGAAAAAAATAATTAACCTTTCGCCTTGTGACTAACGGATTGAACCTATGATACGTCAGTTTGCATGTGGTCTGTGGGAAAAATGGGCTAACTAAAAGTATTTCCCTGTTCTCTCCTTTCTTGTGTCCAAACTGAAAAATGTGGGAGCTTGTGGAAAGTGAGACTGTGCCGAGCAAATATGTCTGCCCCCTTGAAGATAGAATTCCAGGGGCTAATTATAGCTAGGCATTGATGAGATAGCAAATGCCCTCTCTTGTGTGCGAATTGCTTCACCGGGCAAAGACCATCTCCAACAAAAGAGAATCTACCCATCGCCCCCTTGACATTCAATGATGTAACACATTGGCTGCAGTAGTTCAAGAAGACAACTCACCATCACCTCCTCAAGGGCAATTTGGGATGTCCACATTCCGTGAATGAATAAAAAAATGAAGTTCCACAGAGGTAAATGTGAGGTTGCACTTGTGGTAGGAAGAATAGGAAAGTCCTTTATTACATGGAAGATGTGAGACACAGAGTACAACTGCACTAATGACCAAAATTATTACAGCTTTTTAAAAACAGAAACCATGAACAATGCGATCTCCCTCTCCCTCAGAGAAGGAGGAAGGAGGTCAGCCCCACTGTCTGCAGTTGCTGGCCAGCTCCAGAGGGGCAGCGAGTGCGGGGGGGAGGGGGGGGAGCGGGAGGTGTCAGTGTTCCTGGAATCTGCCTTCAGTGCTGTGTAAGTCTGCTGTTGATGGAGTGGGAGTCTGGAGTGTTGGTGGCTGCAGGGCACATGAGGTGGCGGGGGAGAGGGGGCGGGGCGGTCGGTGGGGGTGGGGGTGGGGATGGGGGGGAGGGGGGGGGCGTGTGATGAGAGTCAAGGAGCTGAGCCTAATGGGCTGGGTGGATGAGACGGAGAAATAAAAAGTAATATGGTGGCCACCCGGGGGTGGGTGGGGGAGGGGGAGTGGGAGGCAGGGTTAGATGGTGGGATGGGGTGGGGGTCAACCTAATATTTTGCTGTCCAGGAGGCACGGCAGCAATGAAATCTCTGAATGATGCAGCCTGAATAAGATGGTTGACTACGAATACCTTCCTCAGCCAGTCGCAGATCCCTGGAATATTTGAGAGTCTCCCCCGCTTGCATTGATGGTTCCTTGGGGACAAGGGATATCCCCTCAGCTCGTGGCTGATAATGCTGGTGCGGAGCCCTAGACTGTAACAGAGGCCATGTACAGTGAGGCGCACATTGAGACACGAGCTGTCATTGATTGGTGCATCGGCCTGTTGAAGATCTGGTTCCGCCTCCTCGACAGGTCCGGTGGGACACCTACAATCCAGACAACTCGCATCAAGGAGTGTTGTGTGATGCTCCTCAGCTGCTGCTTATGTACAACTTCTGTCTGTCTGCTGCCAGCTTGAAGACTCCCTAGCTCATGTCTGAGTGAAGTTCAATCCAATATTCCTTTGTCTCTTTGCTCTAGGGAGGGATTAGAACCAAGGGTCTAAGGTTCACTGAATCATACCTGAGTGTTAACTCAGCGAATTAACCATTCACACAGAGAACCATCTGGCGGGCATGGAGAGCCAGTGAGAATAACTGTGCCATGCCACTGGGAGGAGGGTTAAAGATTCTAAGGCATTGACATGGTGAGCAATAAGAATATTTAATTCAGTGACATATCCATATGTTACAAGTGACAATGCCCCCCCAGCCACAAGTGCCTAACTTCACCCGTGCCCCTACAATTCCTTAGCCTTGCAAACTCTCCCACAATGTCTACGTGTGTTCCCAGGATGCACATCAGAGGTGAAGGCAGCCAGCTGGTGGAGGATGCCCTTGGCGGGCGTCCTCTGGAGGCTTGAGACCTAAAGGGTCCCAGCCTACATTTGCGTGACACTGGTGTTGTCGCATCACCCTGTTCTGCCCACTGTGCCTGACTTGTGCCAGTCTCAGGTAGGGGAGATTCAGATTGGCTGGTCACTCCCAGGGTATACTAGATGGAAGACCCCAGGCTGTGGTCTGATGGATCCACCTCCCTCTGGATGCTCGTGGGACCCTGGGATGGAGGGCCAGCTGGCGTGAGAAATGAAAGCTCTGAATGATGCAGCCTGAGTAAGAAGGTTGCCTATGAACGATTTCCTTGACCAGTCGCAGATCCCTGGAATATTTGAGAGGCATCACAGAAGGCTCAACAGCATCAAGCACTGCCAGTCCTGGAGGCCCGCCATTGTCTGAAGCATGTAGTTGAGCCACTCAGCAATGGTCCTCAGGGACTGAGCCATTCTTTGGAGTTCTCCAGTCATGGATATGACCTTGAGGCCCAGGTTTTCCACTGTGGACTCCACCCTCGCAATGTTGGTCTGGTGGTAAGCATTTCCAGCACCATCCCCTGCAACAGGTGGCTGTGGGACTCACCCATTCTGCTTTGCAGACGCAGGAGTGTCGCTGACACTCTCTCCAGGTATACCTGGCTCTGTCCTTACATCTCAAGCAGCTGAGGGACGAACGTGTCCAGAGGCACAACACCTGGCTGGGGCACAGCTGAGTCCTGAGTTTCAGCAGAACTGTGATTGTCCGATCCCTGGAACATTCTTGCCTCCAGCTGATGTAAATCAGAAGCAATATAGTGCTCACCAGAAAGTGGCCTGCCTGCTAAAGGCACCCACGAAGGTGTGTCGCTGCACCCGTGGATGGTGTGGATGATAGCCGTGACGCTTCTTCAGTGTACTCCTCCGACATCTTCTCCGAGGTCGTGCCGAGGATGGGTAGTGGGTCAATGCTGGTGGCTGGGACTGGCTGATCGGGTTCTGCAAGGCAAATTAACATGGTAGTACATGGCCAGGTCAAAGATTTAGAATAGACATCTCACTTGAGTTTGGTCATCTGGATGAATGTGCAATGGGCTCCTCACTTTTCTCTCGCAGGCCCAACTCACTCTCAGTACAGGCCCACTCCTCCTCCTCCCCTATGAGCTCCAGAGCTCTTTCCTTGAAAGGAGTCAGGATTCTCAGCTCGGGCATCCCACGTCCTCTCTTCACTCGCTCACAGTTGTGGGCAAGCTTCTCCTGCAGGAACAAAAATGGACTAGATGTGAGCTGACCGCCTGGCAGGTCAGATGTCAATGATACCTGGCATGTGTGGGCACTGCTCATAAGCAGGGAGGGGTTTTGATGAGGAGTAATGGGATACGAGGAAGCTTGTGGGAGTTCAGGTGCTGGGGCCCTGCGAGGGGGCAGCATGTGGTATTGAAGTGACATTCCGAGGGGTGACAGCAAGGTGAAGTGCAGTGAGGAGAGAGGAAACACGTACCTGACAGAACAGAGTAGGTCATTCACCTTCTTGCAGCACTGTAACACCGTTGTCTTGTGCAGGCTGCTGACACTGACCAGTGCTGCGACTGTTTGCCAGGCAGAGGTTTTTTCCTTGTTGGAGGGGCTCCTGTCAGCCTGAGGATATATTGTTGCCTATCTATCCTCCATGGCATCCGGCATATGGGTGAGGGTGAGGAGCAGGTTTTGGGCTGGTTCAGCACAGGGCTAAATTGCTGGCTTTGAAAGCAGACCAAGGCAGGCCAGCAGCACGGTTCAATTCCCGTATCAGCCTCCCCGAACAGGCGCCAGAATGTGGCGACTAGGGGCTTTTCACAGTAACTTCATTTGAAGCCGACTTGTGACAATAAGCGATTTTCATTTCATTTTCATTTCATTTCCCTACCATCCTGTGGCTTGAACGAGAGCAAATGCTGTGGAGCCATTTAAATGCAGTCCACTTCATTGAAATGCTTCGGTGACCCCTGGGCAGGCGAATCAGACACTTCCTCAGATGTGGCGTTTTATATGTGGGGAAATAATTCTTTTTCTTAGTGCCTAAAAATTGCAGCCAGTGCATGCACCCTGGGCAGACGGAAATCGCACCGGTTTTTGCACCGAGTTTGACTCTTTGCCATTTTTGGGGAAAATTTCACCCGTTGTCTTGAATTTTGTGTCCAAATTCAATAGCTACACACTCCATTAGGGTGGCACTGTATTTACAATTTAAAAGATATTCGGAATACATTCAGCTGGTTGCCAAATTTACTTTGTGTGCATTTAATTCCCCATAAAAATGTTCAGAATGACATATAGCACCATAGTAGGAGGCGATATTAACTTCAGAAAATAGGTTCGTTCTACTTGTAGGTGTGTAATGATCATCTGTTCGAATTTGAATGGTGCACCTGTAGTTGAAGGTAATAATGCTTACTTACAGGAACCATTGTGACCAAAATGGCTCAATAAATCCAAAATTGTAACTGGTGTATTCCTGGTGAGAAAAAGGATTGAGTGAAAAGTGGAGAGGTTTTTGTATCAATCATAGAATCATGACCTTGCCCACATTTGGGCGTACCTTATTCAGAACAGGAGTTAGAATGGTGAGGTCCAAGATATTTGGCTTCCATTGAATAGAGCTGAGAAGGACTGCTTGACAGACTCTTCTGCTTGACTAATATTGAAATTGGCGTATTTCTGACTGGAGTTATGTGTATTCCTGACCACCATTTTACGATGTCCTTTCAGCATCTAAAAAATGGGCAGTGTGTGATGAAATTTCCAGCTGAATATCTTTTTTTTTTTGTCTATGTTATAACCCCAATGGAAGTCCCGGGATCAGGAACATACGGTTTCCAATAATATGAACTTCCCGGAATATGAACTCCCCCTTTAAGGGAGCAGGGCTTCCCCAGTTTTTACAAAACCCCTGACCTCCCTTCGGGGAGTGGCGGAGTTTTGGATTTGTCTTGCAATAAACCTTGTTTGTTGATTTCTACTCATCATCTACGCGTTCTGCTTACCGCAGATTCAACAGTCTGTATTTGTCTCTGCTACAATAAAATCGAGGACTGGCCATTTTCTTCTTAATTTATGGCTTGTTAAATTGATATTTTATTATCTGGACAAAAAATAACATCAGAAAGAGCTCCATGAATATTCGGAGGAATGACAATTGCTGTTCGATCGCCGCTCTGCTCCAACTTTCCCGTGACATGCCACAGCTCCGCATTTCTCGCTGAATCTTCTGATTTGGGCGTCTTCAGAAATGTGGTTTCAATCCAGCTGCTTCCTCATAGTGCTGGATATGTAGTGATATGCATCACTTTATACGCAAGGGGTTAAGGTAAATACACTACAACTAAGTAACCACTAGAGGGAGCACCAGAGATGTATATATACATAGACAAACAGGAAGTCAATCTCTCTCTTCACAGGAACAGCAGCTGGTGAACAGGACACAGACAGGCAGCTCAGATGTAACATAGTATAAGCGCTGGAGAGAGAACAAACTCATAGAAATAAAGCATCTACTTCAACTGGAAGACTACGAGCTTTATTTAGACACAAGGAATAATACATAGTACCAGGTGACTTCAGAACGCTTACCAGAAAAGTTACACAAGATGCAGACAAAGCAAGATCGAAAACAGACGGGGGGAGACTTCGCTGAGTCGATCAAACTCGTTGGAACTCCACCGCAGCTGAAAACAACCGGTAATTTAAGTCATAGATGGAAAATCTTTAAACAAACATTCAAAACTATATATCGTAGCTAATGAGTTGAGGGCGGCCTCAGAAGAAATGAAAATAGCACTTCTACTAGCAGGACATGAAGCTAGAGGAATATATAACTGCTTTAATTACTTGAAAGGTGAAGACAACACCAAAATTAGAAGTAATACTTAAAAATTTTGAAGCTTACTGTAACACCAGTAACAATGCTGTTTTAAGACATTCAATGCTCAGAGACCAAATTGCACAGGGCATGAGTGTTGCAAAACTCAAACAATCATCAGAACAATAAGGTTTAATGCTAGAAATCACGATTGACAAGTGCAGATCGCAAGAAAAAAATAACTTTAAGTTTTTAACAAGAAGAAATGGCAAAAAAATTATCTTCCACGGGTCTGAAGAACTTAAAATGGCGTCTGAGCACATTTTACACTGCTCGGGGAACAAAAGACTCAAATCTGGGTCTGCGTGTGCGCAGGAAATGGCAGCCGCGCATGCGCAATTTAAAAAAAAGTTTTGGGCGCAAATCTTTCTGCTCGAAGAGGGATCTGCGCATGCGCAGTTTACGAAGAAGCGCACAGTAAAGGAAAATCGATTTGCGCATGCACAATCGATTCCTATGCTTTACGTCATGAGCGCCTTGGCGTCAGAGGCCCCGGACAACACCCACTTAATGGGGAAATGTCCGAAAATTGAAAAAAAGAGTTTTAAAGCTACGAAACACAATTTGTTTCACCTCGAAAGCTGAACTTCTATCAGCAGTTGCAAATAACCTCTGCAGCACTCTGGAACAAGCAGTTTGCACCACCCAAAGTGAAGAGCACAATGACAAATCCGAAACAAAAGAAGATGATTTGTTTATCGAAGAATACTACTTAGACATGGCTGAGTTATTCGGATATGATGATCATAAAAGCATCAGCGTCGCAGTTGAAAAGCTCAACACGACCCTACTCATGGTAGATGAATCCAATACCATGATGCAATGGCAGATCATCGATACATTGGATGACAGCAACCTGTCAAATACCCAAGAAGAAAACGATGCCACACAGCGAGTACTGAACAACTCCGTTGAGAGACCACAGATCGACTCCACAGAGAGTACACTGCATGACTCCACACAGAGAGCGATGAAA
The DNA here is from genome assembly GCF_047496885.1 of Scyliorhinus torazame. Classification (NCBI taxonomy): domain Eukaryota; kingdom Metazoa; phylum Chordata; class Chondrichthyes; order Carcharhiniformes; family Scyliorhinidae; genus Scyliorhinus; species Scyliorhinus torazame. The sequence goes on from NC_092708.1 coordinate 308,022,168, forward strand.
GACTTCACACAGAGAGTGACGCAAGCCTCCACAGAGAGCTTGTTGACAGACTCCACAATGGAAGCAACTCAAGACTCCACAGCAAAGTCCATGCATGAACAAGACCATGAAGGTCTATCAACCTTATTTGAGCAACCAGCAGCAGACTATGAAAGTCTACTAAGCTCACGTGAACAACAAAAAGACTATGAAAGTCTACCCAGCTTATTTGAGCCACCAGAAGAAGACTATGAAAGTCCACCCAGCTCATTTACCCAACAAGAAGACACTGAATGTCTACCCACTGTATGTGAGACAGGTGACAAAGAAATCACAATTCCCATACAGGATGTGCAAGATCACAGCGAGACTGACAGATCTCAGCTCGTAAATACAGAAGCACTCAACAATCAAAGTGAAACTACTCCTGAGTCCAGTGAGACCACGTCAATTAAAACCTCATCTACTCTTAACTACCCACAAGAAAATGAAATCTTGAAGATTTTGACTCCAGAAGAGGAGCACCAAGAAACCAAAGGTGATTCAAATGAACCAGAAATGACTCCAAAAGAGGAGCACCAAGAAATCAATGATGATTCAAGTGAACCTGAAATGACTCCAGAAGAGGAGCACCAAGGAATCAAAGAGGAATCACATCAACCACAAAAGAGTGATGTCACCAAGATCAATGCAACATCAAGTCATTCTCACAATCCTCAAGAAGATGAAATGAAACATCAGATACCACAAAGGACACTGACACAAATAACTTTGAGAATGACTCGAATTATCCACACGGAACAGTCATTGAGCGCAACAAAAACAACAAAAACCACAAGAAGCACAACAGAAACAAGAACAACAACAGCAACAACAAAAACAACAAGAAGCGCAACAAGAACAACAACAAAAACAGAAACAACAAGCATGACAAAAACAACAACAAGTACGACAACAAAAACAACAAAGACAGAAGCAACAAAAACAACAATGAAACAACAACTTGTACGACATGTTACAACTCTGCACATGAAGGCCAATGTAACAGCACATCTCAAAACAATGGCAAGAGTACAAACATACCATGGCATGACAACGCATCTCACAAATTCACATTTGCTCCACTACAGACAAGCAAACCAGCTTTCAAGGCAGATGAAATACAACATCAGTACCGCAAACACCGAAAAAAGTCCAGGTCAGCCAACAAAGATGACATACAGAATCAATACCGCAAGCACAGAAAAAAGTCCAGGTCAGCCAACAAAGATGCCATACAGAATCGCTACCACAAGCATAGAAAAAAAAGTCTAAATCAGCCAACAAAGTGATTTGACCATTCGAACACCACATGATGACTTCTTGCTTACTTAAACACAAGAACACTGACGATGTGCACAAAGAAATGACAACATCAACATCACCACTTCAACAACAGAAGAAGAAAGCAACTCAACTGAACAAATTCATAAAGTTTGGACTCAAATTTTTTAAATTAAGATTGGACTCATAAATATTAATTGCCAATGTATAATCATCAATATCAGTGCAACTTGTGCATATCATCATTTATCCATCTGTTTTGTACAATTTTCTTCAACAAAGTACAGAAGATATGTAAAAAGAAAAAAGGGTGGGACGTAGTGATATGCATCACTGTATATACACAAGAGGTTAAGGTAAATACACTGCAACTAGGTAGCCACTAGAGTGAGCACCAGAGATGTATATATACATAGACAAATAGGAAGTCAGTCTCTCTCTTCACAGGAACGGCAGCTGGTGAGCAGGACACAGACAGGCAGCTCAGATGTAACATAATATAAGCGCTGGAGAGAGAACAAACTCATAGAAATAAAGCATCTACACCAACTGTAAGACTACGAGCTTTATTCAGCCACAAGGAATAATACAGGATTGTCAGGGGATGAAAAGTCACACCCGCTTTTTACAGCACTGGCTGCGGACTTCTGGTGAATGTACACAAACATTCTGAATAGTTCAGGCATTTAAACAACTTTTCAGTGTGTTGGTCTATTTGGGGAATAAAGTAAAGTCGCTCTAGTCCCAGATAACCACAGGTTACATACCCATTTGAGAGGAGGAGCTGACTGGTGATGATTTAACCTGAGGATCACCACACCTCAGGCAATGGCATTCATGAATAACCTCAGACGGTATGGGAATTGAACCCATGCTGTTGGCCTCGCTCGGCATCATGAACCAGTTGTCCAGGCCAACTGAGCTAAATCGGTCTCCAGTGAATGAGTGTCTAAGTGAATGTATAGGTGAGACAGGAAGTGAGGTGGGTGAGATAAGTGGTTGAGGGAGTAGGGTGGCAGGTGGTAAAGGTGGGTGTTGGTATATGGACAGGGTGATATGTGGGTACAGTGGCAGGTAGATTGAGTATTTAGGTGTCAGGTATGTAGGATGTTAAATGGGTAGATTGGTAGGTGGGTAGGGTGATCGTTAGGTAAGGTGACAGGTAGGTAGGGTGGCAGGTGCATAGAGTGGTAAGTGGGTAAGGAGACAGGTGGGTAAAGTGGCAGGTAGGTGAGATGGTAGCTGGGTAGGGTGGCAGTTGGGTGAGGTGGTAGCTGTGTAGGGTGGTAGGTGTGTAGGATGGCAGGTGGGCAGTGTGACATGTGAGTAGGCTGGTATGGTCAGATCAGTTCAGGTTGGAGGGGAGTCAGGGGGCCATGGGAGAGTCAGCTGGTCAGTGGCAGAGTTAGGTGGATGAGTTAGGGTTGGGCCACGGGGAGTCGGGGATCTAGGGAATGTTGGGGGAGTTGATTTGAATTTGTTGGGATAATCAGGAGTACAGTTACTCAGAAGTCAGATTTGAATTTTTCAGTCTAACATTTCTTGGGCAATCATCCAATTAAGTAAGTCAGGAAAGTCTGAAGATTTTAGATAGGATGTTCCAGGCAACCCGTCGTCTGTTTTGCAGCAGTGGATGCGGCCCACCAATTGGCCAATGGCAGGATCTTCTGGTCCCTCTGTTGTCAACGGGGCTTCCCGTTGAATGCAACCCTCGGCACTTAGAAACCCATGGCAGGGGTGTGCCATTGGCAGGACTGGAAGATCCTACCCATGTGAACGATGAGAAAATTCCAGCCTCTGACTTTAACTCAGAGTTGGGAACATTTTTGGAGAGTCCCGGGAGAAGGTGAATTACCCATTGGATATTCAAGCTTACAGGGAAATTTCCATGGAGTCATTGGGTTGGGACTTCCGAGGGGTCCCAATCTGTGTCTTGGGCGGTACATCCAGTCTCCACGGATCAGGTGACTGGAATATCTAGGCCCATGTTTCTCATATTGAAAACACGCTGGTATGAATTCTCTACAGTTCATCCTCTTCTGCAATATTCAATTTTAGTGGTAAATCGCTGAAATAAATTTTTTAATGTTCTTAACTATGCAACCATTTCCAGGCAACCATCCGCTACCTTCAAAAAAAAAATCTTAATCTGTTATTTTGTAAAAGTAATCGGTTGCAAGTATTCACAACTGCCTTTCAATGAGAACTGTACTCTCTTTAATCCCTACACACTCATTCACCACACGCAGCACTTAATTCCTAGCTTTAATAATGGTATTGCCACATAATCTACAACAGAGGTTTATTATTATTATCAGAAAGCTATATCCTATTGTTGCGAAAATCCCTTAATACTTCTGGGTCGCATTCTCCTTTGAAAAAATTAAAATAAAGCGGCAAGCAATGTAAAATAGCAAAAGCTGCTAAATCTTTGCACCCTATTACTTGCCAATGTCTGTCAACCATTTTCTATTTCTCATTTCATATTGTCCTGAGAGAGAGATAAAATCAGATTCCCCCAGATAAAAGAATCTGGACATTGCATGTTACTGACATACTCAGTTGTCCTGTATTTAGTGCGAGAGGCTCTTGTTAATAATAATTAATTATTTCATGGTGATACAAATATAAATTTACCCTCAAGGATTTGTGCAGACCAACAAAATTTAACATTGGTTACTGACAACTTGATTCATTGTTGAATGTACTCCACAAGCCAAGTTTCTTTCTTTGGCTATTAGCACACACACAATGAAGAAAGTCAGCACGGCGGCAGGGTGGTTAGCACTGCTGCCTCACAGCTCCAGGGACCCGGGTTCAATTCCGGCCTCATGTGACTGACTGTGTGGAGTTTTCACTTTCTGGCTTCCTCCCACAGTCCAAAGATGTTCAGGTTAGGTGGATTGGCCATGCTAAATTGCCCCTAAATATCCAAAAGGGTTAGTTAGGGTTATGGGATAGGGTGGAACAAAGAACAATCAAAGAACCAGGAACAGAGAACAAAGAAACGTACAGCACAGGAACAGGCCCTTTGGCCCTCCAAGCCCGTGCCGACCATGCTGCCCGACTAAACTACAATCTTTTACACTTCCTGGGTCCGTATCCCTCTATTCCCATCCTATTCATGTATTTGTCAAGATGCCCCTTAAATGTCACTATCGTCCCTGTTTCCACCACCTCCTCCAGCAGCGAGTTCCAGGCACCCACTTCCCTCTGTGTAAAAAAATTGCCTCGTACATCGACTCTAAACCTTGCCCCTCGCACCTTAAATCTATGCCCCCTAGTAATTGACCCCTCTACCCTGGGGAAAAGCCTCTGACTATCCACTCTGTCTATGCCCCTCATAATTTTAGAGACCTCTATCAGGTTGCCCATCAACCTTCGTTGTTCCAGTGAGAACAAACCGAGTTTATTCAACCGTTCCTCATACCTAATGCCCTCCATACCAGGCAACATCCTGGTAAATCTCTTCTGCACCCTCTCTAAAGCCTCCACATCATTCTGGTACTGTGGCGACCAGAATTGAACACTATACTCCAAGTGTGGCCTAACCTAGGTTCTATACAGCTGCAACATGACTTGCCAATTCTTAAACTCAATGCCCCGGACAATGAAGGCAAGTATGCCTTCTTGACTACCTTCTCCACCTGTGTTGCCCCTTTCAGTGACCTGTGGACCTGTACACCTAGATCTCTCTGACTTTCAATACTTTTGAGGGTTCTACCAGTCACTGTATATTCCCTACCTGCATTAGGCCTTCCAAAATGCATTACCTCACATTTGTCCGGATTAAACTCCATCTGCCATCTCTCCGCCCAAGTCTCTAAATGATCTAAATCCTGCTGTATCCTCTGACAGTCCTCATCGCTATCCGCAATTCCACCAACTTTTGTGTCGTCTGCAAACTTACTAATCAGACCAGTTACATTTTCCTCCAAATCATTTATATATACTACGAACAGCAAAGGTCCCAGCACTGATCCCTGCGGAACACCACTAGTCACAGCCCTCCAATGAGAAAAGCACCCTTCCATTGCTACTCTCTGCCTTCTATGACCTAGCCAGTTCTGTATCCACCTTGCCAGCTCACCCCTGATCCCGTGTGACTTCACCTTTTGTACCAGTCTACCATGAGGGACTTTGTCAAAGGCCTTACTGAAGTCCATATAGACAATATCCACTGCCCTACCTGCATCAATCATCTTTGTGACCTCTTCGAAAAACTTTATCAAGTTAGTGAGACACGACCCCCCCTTCACAAAACCATGCTTCCTCTCACTAATACGTCCATTTGCTTCCAAATGGGAGTAGATCCTGTCTCGAAGAATTCTCTCCAGTAATTTCCCTACCACTGATGTAAGGCTCACCAGCCTGTAGATCCCTGGATTATCCTTGCTACCCTTCTTAAACAAAGGAACAACATTGGCTATTCTCCAGTCCTCCGGGACATCACCTGAAGACAATGGGGATCCAAAGATTTCTGTCAAGGCCTCAGCAATTTCCTCTCTAGCCTCCCTCAGTATTCTGGGGTAGATCCCATCAGGCCCTGGGGACTTAACTACCTTAATATTTTCCAAGACGCCCAACACCTCGCCTTTTTGGATCTCAATGGAACCCAGGCTATCTACACACCCTTCTCTAGACTCAACATCCACTAATTCCTTCTCTTTGGTGAATACTGATGCAAAATATTCATTTAGTACCTCGCCCATTTCCTCTGGCTCCACACATAGATTCCCTTGCCTATCTTCAGTGGGCCAACCCTTTCCCTAGCTACCCTCTTCCTTTTTATGTACGTGTAAAAAGCCTTGGGATTTTCCTTAACCCTATTTGCCAATGGCTTTTAGTGACCCCTTCTAGCCCTCCTGACTCCTTGCTTAAGTTCCTTCCTACTTTCCTTATATTCCACACAGGCTTCGTCTGTTCCTCGCCTTCTAGCCCTGACAAATGCCTCGTTTTTCTTTTTGACGAGGCCTACAATATCTCTCGTTATCCAAGGTTCCTGAAATTTGCCGTATTTATCCTTCTTCCTCACAGGAACATGCCGGTCCTGAATTCCTTTCAACTGACACTTAAAAGCCTCCCACATGTCAGATGTTGATTTACCCTCAAACATCCGCCCCCAATCTAGGTTCTTCAGTTCCCGCCTAATATTGTTATAATTAGCCTTCCCCCAATTTAGCACATTCATCCTAGGACCACTCTTATCCTTGTCCACCAGCACTTTAAAACTTACTGAATTGTGGTCACTGTTCCCGAAATGCTCCCCTACTGAAACTTCTACCATCTGGCCGGGCTCATTCCCCAATACCAGGTCCAGTACAGTCCCTTCCCTATTTGGACTGTCTACATATTGTTTTAAGAAGCCCTCCTGGATGGTCCTTACAAACTCTGTCCCGTCAAAGCCCCTGGCACTAAGCGAGTCCCAGTCAATATTGGGGAAGTTGAAGTCTCCCTTCACAACAACCCTCTTGTTTTTACTCTTTTCCAAAATCTGTCTACCTATCTGCTCCTCTATTTCCCGTTGGCTGTTGGGAGGCCTGTAGTAAACCCCCAACATTGTGACTGCACCCTTCTTATTCCTGATCACTACCCATATAGCCTCACTGCCCTCTGAGGTGTCCTCCCGTAGTACAGCTGTGATATTCTCCCTCACAAGTAGCGCAACTCCGCCACCCCTTTTACATCCCCCTCTATCCTGCCTGAAACATCTAAATCCTGGAACGTTTAGCTGCCAATCCTGTCCTTCCCTCAACCAGGTCTCTGTAATGGCAACAACATCATAGTTCCAAGTACTAATCCAAGCTCTAAGTTCATCTGCCTTACCCGTAATACTTCTTGCATTAAATCATATGCACTTCAGGCCACCAGACCCGCTGTATTCAGCAATTTCTCCCTGTCTGCTCTGCCTCAGAGCCATACTGTCCCTATTCCGTAGTTCTTCCTCAATGCTTTCACCTTCTGACCTATTGCCCCGGTGCCCACCCCCTGCCATACTAGTTTAAACCCTCCCGTGTGACACTAGCAAACCTCGCGGCCAGGACATTTATGTCTCTCCAGTTTAGATGTAACCCGTCCTTCTTATACAGGTCACACCTGCCCCGGAAGAGCTCCAGATAACGGAACCCTCGCTCCTACACCAGCTGTTTTGCTACGTGTTTAGTTGCTCTATCTTCCTATTTCTAGCCTCACTGGCACGTGGCACAGGGAGTAATCCCGAGATTACAACCCTAGAGGTCCTGTCTTTTAACTTTCTGCCTAGCTCCCTGAACTCCTACAGCAGGACCTCATGCCCCTTCCTGCCTATGTCGTTACTAGCAATATGTACAACGACCTCTGCCTGTTTGCCCTCCCCCTTTAGGATGCCCGCTACCCATTCGGAGACATCCTGGACCCTGGCACCAGGGAGGCAACATACCATCCTGGAGTCTCTTTCATATCCACAGAAGCGCCTATCTGTGCCCCTGACTATAGAGTCCCCTATGACTATTGCTCTTCTGCGCTTTGACCCTCCCTTCTGAACATCAGAGCCAGCCGTGGTGCCACTGCTCTGGCTGCTGCTGTTTTCCCCTGATAGGCTATCTCCCCCCGACAGTATCCAAAGGGGTATACCTGTTCGAGAGGGGGACAACCACAGGGGATTCCTGCGCTGACTGCCTGCCCTTTCTGGTGGTCACCCATTTCTCTGCCTGCAACTTGGGTGTGCCCACATTTATATAACTGCTATGTATGATGCTTTCCGCCACCTGCATGCTCCTAAGTGCATCCAACTGCTGCTCCAACCGAACCATGCAGTCTGTGAGGAGCTCCAGTTGGGTGCACTTTCTGCAGATGAAGACACCCGGGACGCTGGAAGCCTTCCTGACCTGCCAGATCTCACAGTCAGAGCACTGCACCCCGCTAATTGACATTGTGTCAATTAATTCGTAAATTACATTTAAAAGTTTTTTAAAAAGTTACTGTTAACTATATGTTTCTTAGCACTAGTTTCTACTATAAATGTGAAAGCTAAATACAGTACTCTCCGATCTCTGGCTTAGATACCCCTCTAAATTATAATTAAGTAATAAATAATTCTGTTGAATTAGTTTAACAATGCTAATTTTTTTAATTTAGTGTAGATTCCCAACCAGCCAATCAGATCACAGCTTTTCTGTGATGTCACTTCAGTTCCCCCCCCCCCCCCCCACACAATTTGAAAAGGTAATAAAAGTAAAAATGAATAAAAATCACTTACTTACCTTCCGAGGGTCTCAGATGCTCTCTGATTCTCTCCCTGCAGATTAAAGGTTGCAGGCCAGAAGAAAGAGAGAGAACAAAACAGTAGGGAAAAAGCACCTTCTCCCAGACTGCTCTGAATTACCTCATTGCACCAAATTACCAAGTTCCAAATTCCCACTCTGGATATGCCTCACTCCGGCTGTGTCTCCTTGACTTGCGCAAAGCTGGAGGTGTGAGCTTAAGTAGGGTGCACGTTCCAAGGACTGGTGCAGGGCTGAATGACTTCCTTTTGCACTGTAGGGATCTAATCTATGACATGTTACCTTTGCAATTTAATCTTGAACTCCTTTGTTTATGATGTGGAGATGCATTCAAAGTATCGTCTTGCATCTTTGACTTTGTCTCTATCTATGTTTCTGGAACCTACCTCTTCATTCACCTGAGGAAGGAGCAGTGCTCCGAAAGCTAGTGATTTGAAACAAACTTTTTGGACTTTAACCTGGTGTTGTAAGACTGCTTACTGTCCATTGTTTATATTTGTTGTTGCGAAAAGCAGCTACCAATCCATCATCAATTACTCCTTACCATTTAAGCTACTGTTCATGACTTTTGGGCTCTTCGGAAATCTAAGTTTGCTTTTACATTTTTGACTGGTTTTGAGCACAAATCACGCAGATACAGTGAGGGGGCTTTTGAGGCCTCCTGCAGGGTGGAAACACTGTGGTGGCGCTTTAAAAGTTGAGCGTTTATTGGCCTTTCCCATTGCTTTTCTGGCCTTCTTCACTTTTCTGGAGTTCTCTGGGTGGCTATCGGGAAAGGGAACACAACAAAGTTAGACACTCAAATTGGGGTCGGAGAGTGTGATAAGCACCCTGATCCCAACTGTCCAAAGTCTTCTTCGGGGGAAAATGTACCACAGCAAATCAGATTTTATTTTAAAAATGTACCAAATGCGTCAGGCAGGATTTTCTGGCCTTGCCCACCATTGGGATCTTCCGGTCCTTCTAGAGTCAATGGACCATTGGCTGGCTCACTCCATCCGCCCCAGCGTGAGCCACCATGCCAAGGCTGGAAAATTCCAACCTTCATACTGGCACATTTATGATTTTTTTACCCACTGTTCATGTCATAATATACACATCAGTATATGATGATGCAGAGACACACACTGACTGACACACTGCAAGACCAATCAACACACACAACACAGCAGCCAATCACCAGTTAGGGCATGGTCACTATAAAGACAGAGGGCACTAGTTTTCCCGCTCATTCGGGATGCAGCCTCTGAGACAGACAGAGCCCGCAGTCAGTAGCACAAACATCCACCATGTGCTAGCAGTATAGGCTGGTCAAGTTAGGCATAGGTCTTCAGTCAATCTCACATAGTCTCGACCCACAGTGCAAGTATGTTTAACAGCTCTTAGTCAAATAAAATAGAGTTGTACTATTACAAGTGTTGGTAGCCTGTCCTTGTTACCTCTAAGGTAAACGCAGTCTCCACAGATCCAGAGTACCCAACACATCAGGGTACCAGTATGTGATGTTAGAGTTTAATAGACCTGCCTTCAAGTGATCTGCCTTTGACCAGCAATCAGCCATCCGGTAGTATGGACAGCGTCCGCCCTCCCCCGCCGCTCCGCATCACCGGCAACCTCAGTGCGAACTGGAAAATCTTTAAACAACGATTCCAGCTATACCTCAAAGCTACAGACCTGGAAGCTGCTTCAGATGCCAGGAAGATTGCTCTCTTCCTTTCCACTGCCGGGGACCACGCCATCCATATCTTCAACTCTCTCACTTTCGCTGAAAGTGAAGACAAGTCCAAGTTCAAGACAGTCCTGCTCAAATTCAACAGTCACTGTGACATCGAGGTAAATTAAAGTTTTGAGCGCTATGTCTTTCAACACCGTCTGCAGGGTAAGGATGAACCTTTTCAATCTTTCCTCACCCACCTTCGCATCCTCGCGCAGTCCTGCAATTACGGCTCCACCTCCGGCTCGATGATCCGTGACCAGATCGTTTTCGATGTGCAATCGGACCCCCTACGCCAGCAGCTCCTCAAGGTTAAACAGCTCACCCTTGCGATAGCCATCGAGACCTTCGTTCTGCATGAACACGCCACTAACCAAAACTCGCACATTCAAGCAGCTGAAACGGCGCGGCAAGGGCCCCATGAGGCAGAGCGGGTGCAAGCCATTAAACAACTCCAGGGCCTAAGCCTGGATGAGAGCGGCCATTTCGCGCGCTTTTCGCGGGCTCCCATGCATGCGCGCACTGACCGAGGGGACGGCAAGGCTAAAGACCACACTGCGCTGGCGCACACTACGTACGACCTCACCGCACATGTGCGGTGGCATACTGAATGTCACGACGTGCGGCAACTGTGGCTCCTCCCACTTAAAGCGGCAATGTTCTGCAAAATCCCGACGCTGTCTCCAATGTGGCAAGCTTGGCCATTATGCAGCCCTATGCAGGTCTGCTCAACCTAATACCTCTTGTCACTCCAACCAGCCACGCAGGGATGTCCGAACCATCCAGCCACCGGTCACCGATTCCGACTCCGACTTGATTCCGGACTTTGACACCGAGGACCCTAAAGCACCATTTCGGGTGGGCATCATCACCAAACACAAGATGCTCCAGAAGACAAAAGCCAAGTGTCTCCCAATATTCTGCATTGATCCGGATGACGAGTGGTGTGCCACCTTCACGGTCAACCGATCCCGCATCCGATTCCACCTGGACGCCGGCGCTTCAGCCAACCTCATTGCGCGGTCTGACCTCGAAAGCCTCCATGTCAAGCCTACCATCCTGCCATCCGCCTGCCAGCTTCTGGACTATAATGGTAATGCCATTGCTGCCAGTGGCTCTTGCCAGCTTGAAGTGTCGCACCGGTCATTAAAGGCTAACCTGCCATTCGAAATAGTGGGATCCACTAAAGCCTCCCTGCTTGGTGCTCAGGTGTGCAAACTTCTAAACCTTGTCCAAAGGGTTCGCTCCCTGTCACCCGCTGACGCTTACGCATCTCAGGACGTTGACTTTCGGACACAGCTGAACGCCATCATCACCCGATACCATGGTGTATTCGAGGGCATGGGCACACTCCCATACACTTATAAAATCTTGTTAAAACCAAATGCCACGCCTGTGGTGCACGCACCTTGCAGGGTACCAGCGCCCCTCAAGGACCGCCTCAAGCAGCAGCTGCAGGACCTCCAGGACCAGGGCGTAATTTCGTAAGTTACAGAACCGACTGACTGGGTCAGCTCTATGGTGTGCGTGGAAAAAACATCCGGCGAATTACACATATGTATTGATCCCAAGGACCTCAACCGCAGTATTATGAGAGAACACTATCCCATTCCAAAGCGCAAAGAACTCACCTGCGAGATGGCTCGCGCCAAATTTTTCACCCCGCTAGATGCATCCAAGGGGTTCTGGCAGATCCAACTCGACGCATCCAGTCGGACGTTCTGCACCTTTAACACCCCATTTGGCCGTTATTGCTGCAACCGGATGCCGTTTGGCATCATCTCTGCATCGGAACTGTTCCACAGAATAATGGAGCAGATGATGGAAGGTATCGAAGGGGTTCGCGAATATGTGGACGACATCATTGTCTGGTCTACCACACCGCAGGAGCACATTGATCGCCTCCAACGTGTCTTCCGATGAATCCATGAGCATGGCCTCCGCCTCAACAGGGTCAAATGCTCCTTTGGTCAACCAGAATTCGTCGCCCACCTCAGAGACTGAATTTATGAACTGCCTGAATTCATGGACTCTTTGAACTCATGAACTGATTGTTTCATTACCCTGTTTGATTAACTCACTGGTTTGTACATACAGTTGTTCTAGTTATATTTTGTGGTACATACTGTCCATCTGCACTAGACACCTTCTAATGTAAATATCTTAGAGTTTCTGTACATAGTCCTGTAAATATGCTCGCATGTGCCACACATAGTTAGGAACATTCGCATACTACATTATTTATTGCCACGAACACACATTTCTTTAGAAAAGAGGGGATGTCATAACATACACATCAGTATATGATGGTGCAGAGACACACACTGACTGACACACTGCAAGACCAATCAACACACACAACACAGCAGCCAATCACCAGTTAGGGCACGCTCACTATAAAGACAGAGGGCACTAGTTTTCCCGCTCATTCGGGATGCAGCCTCTGAGACAGACAGAGCCCGCAGTCAGTAGCACACACATCCACCATGTGCTAGCAGTATAGGCTGGTCAGGTTAGGCATAGGTCTTCAGTCAATCTCACATAGTGCCGACCCACAGTGCAAGTATGTTTAACAGCTCTTAGTTAAATAAAATAAAGTTGTACTATAACAAGTGTGTAGCCTGTCTATGTTCCTGCTAAGGTAAACGCAGTCTCCACAGATCCAGAGTACCCAACACATCAGTTCATAAAGTCAAAACTGCATATTTCACAAACAACTTAAATTGTGATGTGCGTAATAAAGTGGAAAGATTGTGTGCTGTCCCGTTCTGTTCATAAACAGGGCATATATAGCAGATTTGCCCTTCTTGGTTTCTTTTGTGAAACTTAAATATTTCTTCTGTCATCAGTGATTTAAGGGAAAAATGCATCTCCAGTGCTAGAATTTGAACGAAGGCGAACGATCGGCGCTCATCATTCCAACAGTCCGTGCCTAACATGTAGCCGTTGGTTGTCAAACTCCTGCTGCCAATTCATGCTCATTTGAACATTGATTGGCAGTGAGTGAGAATTCCGGCCACCCTTGGAAGCAAGACCCACACATTAGAGCTGCCGGCCATTCAGATTGACTGACAGCTCTTCGACCCAGCCAGGCACAGTGCTGCAGTGGCCAAAAGTGGTATTGCCGTGCTCTGCTGGGACCAAGTCCTGGGACTTTTGCAACGTTAAGTCCCAGGACCCTGGGGCAGAAGGATAGGGAATGCCCAGGAGGGTCAGGAGGTGGGCGACCGAGGCATCGGGGGTAGACCGGGGGGAGGGTGCCCTAACTGTGAGGGAGCCTTCAAAGTGATATGCTCCATGCCCTCCCCACTCGAGATGAGGAAAAGTGTAAATGTCACTTTGCCACCCTACAACCACCCACTCCTGGCAGCCTAGAAATTGAGGCAGAGCGGGATAAGGCCCACAAGTGACTATTGAGAGGCCATTTAAGGACCTTAATAGGTGAATGGGTGGGTTTCCCGTCCGGGTCCTGCCCAAGCATGAAATTGCATCTGGGTTTTGGTGGGAGTGGTCCCAGGGGCATTCCTATCCATTTAATTTTACGCTCCCATCCCCGCCTCAGAACCTGCCTTGAGGGGAGCATAAAGGTATGCCCTTTTACAATAGCCTTTTATAATTCTGTGCGAGGTTTGTCAGGCTTCTTAATAAGCTGACAGTTTTACCTCCTATCACACTGAGGAACATTTCCACCTTTCCATCATTTTCAATTCCATCTGCAAGGAAAAAAGACTCAAAACGTTCAGTGTCGGAGTTCCACAGTTCAACAGTCTTGTCAAAATGTTTCACAGGTCCGGTGTGTCACATCATTTTCATCCTTTTTATTTTCTCTTCTTCGACAGTAACTGTGTTGATGTTTTAAACATATTGCCACTTTAAGAGCTGTCGGTGCTCTCACTGATATTTTTCACTTGCCTGCTCTGCAGTTGTCAGCTTTCTGTGCTGTGAGTTTGCCCAGCTTTACAGATTTTGGAGGACTCACCAGCAATGTGGCTGTTTTGCTTCCCTTTAAGGTTTAAATGTTTTCTTCCTTTAAAAAACCTGCAGAGATCCTGGGTGGGATTCTCTGATCCTGAGGCTAAGTGTTGATGCCGTCGTAAACGCTGTCACATTTTACAACGGCGTCAACAGGCCCCCAGGAGCAGCGATCCTGAGCCCTACAGGAGGCCAGCACGGCACTGGAGCGACCCACACCGCTTCAGCTGCCGATACCAGCGTCAAATGAGCATGGGTTTGTACATGCGCTCTGCAATCGGCCCGAATGCACGCTTGCGCACTGCGACCGGCGCGATTGCGCACATGCACGGTAGCCCCCTTCTCCTCGCCGGCCCCGACACAACATGGCGTAGGGCTACAGGGGCCAGCGCAGAGCAAAAGAGGCCCCCACCACGAGAGACGGGCCCGCCGATTGGTAGGCCCGGATCGCGGGGCCAGACCACGGTGGAGGCCCCCCTGGGGTCGGACCCCCCTACCCCATCCCACCAGGTCACCCCCTGCAGGATGGATGCCGAGGTCACGCCGGATAAGACCAGGGGCGTCATTCTCCGACCCCCCAGTGGGTCGGAGAATGGCCGTTGGCCGCCGTGAATCCCGCCCCCGCCGGTTGACGAAGTCTCCGAAGGGAGAAAAGTCGGCGGGGCGTTAATGGCGCCGCTGACGTCGGAGAATGGCACGGGTCTGCGCAAGGCAGCCCATTTTGGGCCTGTCGATATTCTCCCTTCCGGATGGACCGAAGTCCCGTCGACGTGATGACCATTCAAGTCGATGTAAATCAAACCTCCTTTTCATCGGAGTGAACCTGTGCTCCAGGTTCGCGCCGACGAGCGTGGAGGTGAGTGACGGCCTGGGGGGGTTGGCCGCTGGGCAGGCAATGGCGTGGCCGCAGTCTGAATGTGTGGGGAGAGGTGTGTCTCGGGGTGTGTGTGTGTGCGGCGGCGGGGGGGGGGGGGTTAGAGTGGGCTGGGCTCCAGGGGAGTGCCGGGAGGGGGGTCCGTGCCGGGGAGGGGATGGGGGGGTGGTCCGTGCCGGGGAGGAGGTTGGGGTCCGTGCCGGGGAGGGGGATGGGGGGTCTGTGCCGGGGAGGAGGATGGGGGGGGGGTCCGTGCCGGGGAGGAGGTTGGGGTCCGTGCCGGGTAGGAGGATGGGGGGGGTGGGGAGGGTTTGTGCCGGGGAGGAGGTTGGGGCCCGTGCCAGGGAGGAGGAGGGGGGGGGGGTCCGTGCCGGGGAGGAGGTTGGGGTCCGTGCCGGGGGAGGGGGATGGGGGGGTCCGTGCCGGGGAGGAGGATGTGAGGGGGGTCCGTGCTGGGGAGGAGGTTGGGGTCCGTGCCGGGGAGGGGGATGGGGGGGTCCGTGCCGGGGAGGAGGTTGGGGTCCGTGCCGGGGAGGAGGATGGGGGGGGCGGGGTCCGTGCCGGGGAGGAGGTTGGGGTCCGTGCCGGGGAGGGGGATGGAGGGGGTCCGTGCCGGGGAGGGGACGGGGGGGTCCGTGCCGGGGAGGAGGTTGGGGTCCGTGCCGGGGAGGGGGATGGAGGGGGTCCGTGCCGGGGAGGGGACGGGGGGGTCCGTGCCAGGGAGGAGTATGGGGGGTCCGTGCCGGGGAGGAGGTTGGGGTCCGTGCCGGGGAGGGGGATGGGGGGGTCCGTGCCGGGGAGGAGGATGGGGGGGGGGGTCTGTGCCGGGGAGGAGGTTGGGATCCGTGCCGGGGAGGAGGATGGGGGGGGGGGTCCGTGCCGGGGAGGAGGTTGGGGTCCGGGCCGGGGAGGGGGATGGGGGGGGTCCGTGCCGGGGAGGGGGGATGCGAGGGCAAGTGAGTTGGTCCACCTGGCCAGGTGCCAGCGTCCAACAGTTGGACTCATGCGGTCCATGCCACCTGGCTGGGGGGAAGGAGGGGATATGGGCAATGATGACATGTCGTCGTTCCGCACCCCCCCCGCCCCCCCACCAGGCCGTCATGATTTCCGATCATCCAGCGATGTTGGCCGCCATGGCGGCAGCTGCTAATGTCCATGTTGCCCTGGATGAGGAGGAGGAGGAGGAGCGTGTCAGAGAGGCGGCGCAGGCTGCCGCAGAGGGGCAGGCGGCAGCCGCCCAGGCTGGAGGGACACCTGACCGACAGGACGAGGAGAGGGAGGAGGACGTCGCGGCCCCACGGCAACGGAGGCACCCGAGGGCGCCCCGTGTGTACCGGCCCCGGCAGTCATACCAGGACCTCACGGACCGGGAATGCAGGAGGAGACTCCGGATGAGGCGGGAAACCGTGGCACATATCTGCCACCTGCTGGCACACCTGTCACCGCGTAGCATTGGCGGGGGACACCCTCTCCCCGTGTCCGTCAAGGTTACGGTGGCCCTGAACTTTTATGCAACGGGGTCATTCCAGGCACAGAGTGGGGACCTGTCCGGCATATCGCAGACATCGGTGCATCGGTGCATCCGGGCAATGACAGATGCCCTATATGCCATGGCGCACCGCTACATCCGCTTCCCTGTGGACCGGGCCAGCCAAGATGCCCGGGCCGTGGGCTTCTCTGCCGTGGCCGGGTTCCCCATGGTCCAGGGCGTGATCGATGGGATGCAGGTCGCCGTGCGGCCACCTGCAGATAACAGGGCCGTATTCACCAATAGGAAGGGGACCTATTCGATGAACGTACAGGTGGTCTGCGACCACCTCATGATGATCCTGCACGTCTGCGCCCGTTACCCAGGCAGTGTACACGACTCATTCGTGTTGTCGCGGTCATCCATCCCCAGCATGTACGAGGGACGCCATCCCCGGCTGAGGGGCTGGTTGCTGGGCGGCAGGGGCTACCCATTGCGATCGTGGCTGATGACGCCTATACGGAGGCCACGCAATGAGGCGGAGAACCGCTACAATGATGCCCATGTAGCAACAAGGGGAGTGATAGAGAGGTGCTTTGGCGTGCTGAAGATGCATTTCAGGTGCCTGGACCTCTCTGGGGGTGCCCTCCAGCATCGGTCAGATAGGGTCGGCCGCATCATTGTGGTGTGCTGCGTCCTGCACAACATAGCCCAGCAGAGGGGCGATGTGCCGCAGGCAGAGGAGGGCGGAGTGGAGGAGCAGCAGGAAGAGGCGCAGTCCTCCCCAGATGAGGGGGATGGGGGCAATGGTCAGGACAGACGGGGTAGACACAGGCGGGTGGCTGCCCACCGTTACCGGCTGGCCCAGCGGGCACGGGACAGACTGATAGCCGCCCGCTTCACTGACTAGATGGGCGTGGGAATCGGGTAGTATGGCCACAGACCGCACACCATGGCAACAGCCGACCACCCACACCCCCCACCCATCCACCCACCCAGCACCCTCACCCCCCTCCCCAACCCCACCCACCCCACCCGCATGCACACCACCCCCCCCCCCCCCATTGCCGATCCACCTGCGGCACAACGGGCCGGGCTCACACAGTTGCGGGTGGACGCGTGTCTATTGCAGGCCATGGAGGATGATGACAACCCGCCCTGCTGTGAGCTCCTGGCTCCACATCGTTGGACTATGTCTGACCCATGGCCACAGTACCACCATCCACCCGGACCATCCCTGCATGCGGCTGTGACACTGCAGCGCACGGTCCCGTCCTCTGCCCGGGGGGATGTTGATGGCGGCCCAGGGGGAAGGGGGCAGACTCACCTGGGGCTGAGGTAAGACCAGCCCTCACACACACACTTGCGCTCAATGTACATGACACCCCCGCACGCTTTGGACAGAGCACAAAGGCAGCTTCTGTAGGTGTAACATTGACTTTAATAACCAAAGGAGTTCATGCACATGCCCTAGCCCCTAAAACACATCTGTACCCTGCACCCGTGCCAACTTACTCAGTGTCTAATTGTTTGGCCTTACGGGCCCTTTGACTACGTCTACGTGGTTCCCCAGACGGTACAGCAGAACTGGAGGTGGACTCCTGTGATTCCTGCCCTCTGACACGGGATCCCTTTGGCGGCCGTTTCCTGGGGCGTCCTGGCCTAGATGGGCCAGGCTGCGGCCCGGGCTACTGGGATGGCGAGCTGCCTGCCTGTCCTGCCCGTTGCCCACCCGATGCATCTGGGACGGAAGGGGGGGAGTCCGAGGTGTCGCGGTGTTCCGGGACCTCCCCTACAGGAGGAGCCGGGATGGACCACACCACCTCCTCCTCCCTCGGGGTGCCCGATGGCCCCCAGGCCTCTACATGGGTGGGGGATGAGAACGGACTGGCCGGCCGACGCCCCCCCGACATCTGGCGCTGCCAGTCCTGCGGGCCCGTGCTGGTATCGACAAGGGTCTGCAGGTTTGCAGCCATAGAGCCCAGGGGGTTGGCAAACCCTGTCTGTGACAGTGCGACGCCGGCTCGCACATGGCCACTGGCGCCGATGCCCTCAGCGATGGCCTGCTGAGACTGGGCTATGGTGTTGAGCGCTTCTGCCATCTGGCGTTGGCACTGGCTCATGGCCTCCTGTGAGAGGGCAGCCGTGTCCTGGGCCACAGACGCCGCCTGCACGGTAAGCCCCAGGCCTCGCAAACCGTTCCCCATGTCTGACACCGTCGCACCCATTGCCTCCACCGCGGACGCCACCCGTGCGGTGTCGGCCTGGGTGGCACGCATGACCGGCACTACTTCCAGCTCCTGGACGTGGGTGGACTCCTCCACCTGCGACTGCAGCCGCCACAAGCTGGCCGTCACCCTCTTTGCTCGTCTCCGGGTCGGTGGTTGCATCGGATCTATGTGTGGGTGTGGTAACTCCAGGAACCCGGGATCCATCTGGGTGGCAGATGTTCGCTTGGCCTGGGCTGCCCTCCGACCGCCCGGCCCCTCTGCTGCTCCTACCTCCACCTGCTGTACCAGGACGGCTGTGTTGTGTACCAGTGAGTGTACCAGACGCCTCATCACTAAAGTGCCCAACCGAGGTGAGTGTTTCTGCGATGATGGAGGGTGTTGGTGACAGCAGTGGCGTTGTGTCGTGCTCTTCGTCCCACTCTGAGTCCATGGCACTTTGGGGTGGGGGTTCGTCTCCACCCATCCACTCTGAGTCACTGTCCGGTATTTTGTCTTCCTGGGTAGAGCTGTCCCGGGTAGGGGTGTCCTGGGTAGTGCTGTCCCGGGTAGTGCTGTCCCGGGTAGGGGTGTCCTGGGTAGTGCTGTCCCGGGTAGGGGTGTCCTGGGTAGTGGTGTCCTGGATAGTGGTGTCCTGGGTAGTGGTGACCTGGGTAGTGGTGTCTTGGGTAGTGGTGTCCTGGGTAGTGGTGTCCTGGGTAGTGGTGTCCTGGGTAGTGGTGTCCTGTCTCGGATGTGATGGGGGCCTGTGGCTGCCCCCCTCATCGCTGGGTGGTCGCTCCCGCACGTGACGGGGGTGTCGTCTCCCTGTTGCTCCAGGTCTCTCCGTCTCCCGTGGCCTCCGAGGGGCATCCTGCGGGCGTCGCATGCTGGAGGGTCCGGGTCTCTCTGTCTCCCGTGGCCTCCGAGGGGCATCCTGCGGGCGTCGCATGCTGGAGGGTCCGGGTCTCTCTGTTTCCCGTGGCCTCCGAGGGTCATCCTGCGGGCGTCGCATGCTGGAGGGTCCGGGTCTCTCTGTCTCCCGTGGCCTCCGAGGGGCATCCTGCAGGCGGTCTGCATCTGCGGGGATGGGTGCCTGGACGTTTGGTCCTGCGATACACAATGAAGCATGCATGGTTAGACACGCAGGCAGTGATCAGGTGATATGGGGGAGGGGGGATATGGGGGAGCCAGGAAATGGGGACGGGCTGTCGGTGGCTCACTTGCTAGTACGCCCCCGACCTCTGCATCAGCAACCTCCCGGTCCTCAGGTCCGCCAGCCAGTTCCAGGGCCCTTTCCTCGTGTTCGGTCAGTGGCCTCTCATTAGCGGGGCCTCCTCCAGTCCTCACATGCTCCCTATTGTTGTGTGCGCGCTTCTCCTGTTGGGGGGGTGGGTGGGGGGTGGCAGGGGTAAAAGGCAACACTGTTAGGCAGGTATATGAATGCACGCCATCGGTTGTGTGTGCATTGCAGAGGTTAAGGTTAGGGCCGGATTCACTTGGGGATATGGGGGATGTGGGGGATATGGGGGAGGGGGGATATGGGGGAGGGGGAATATGGGGGAGGGGGATATGGGGAGGGGAATATGGGGAGGGGGGATATGGGGGATATGGGGGATATGGGGGAGGGGGGATATGGGGAGGGGGGATATGGGGGAGGGGGGATATGGGGGAGGGGGGACATGGGGAGGGGGGATATGGGGGATATGGGGGAGGGGAGATATGGGGAGGGGGGATATGGTGGATATGGGGGAGGGGGGATATGGGCGAGGGGTGGATATTGGGGAGGGGGGATATGGGGGATATGGGGGAGGGGTTGGATATGGGGGATATGGGGTATATGGGGGAGGGGGGCTATGGGGGAGGGGGGATATGGGGGATATGGGGGAGGGGGATATGAGGGAGGGGGGAATATGGGGGATATGGGGGAGGGGGGATTTGGGGAGGGGGGATATGGGGAGGGGGTATATGGGGGATATGGGGGAGGGGGATATGGGGAGGGGGGATATGGAGGATATGGGGGATATGGGGGAGGGGGGATATGGGGGAGGGGGATATGGGGATATGGAGAGGGGGGATATGGGGGAGGGTGGGTATTGGGGATATGGGGGAGGGGTGATATGGGGGATATGGGGAGGGGGATATGGGGGAGGGGGGATATGGGGGTTATGGGGGAGGGGGGATATGGGGGATATGGGGGTGGGGGGATATGGGGGAGGGGGGATATGGGGAGGGGGGATATGGGGGAGGGGGGATATGGGGGAGGGGGTATATGGGGGAGGGGGGGATATGGGGGAGGCTCACCCTGCCTGCTCAGACGAGGTTGTTCACCTTCTTGTGGCACTGGGTGCCTGTCCGTAGCGTCAGGGCCACAGCGGTGACGGCCTCTGCCACCTCCCTCCACAGACGCCGGCTGTGGCGTGGGGCAACTCTGCGGCCGTGCCCGGGATACAGGGCATTCCTCCTCTGCTCCACTGCGTCCAGGAGCGCCTCCACATCCCGTGACTGGAACCTCGGGGCTGAGCGGCGGCCAGCCATCCAGTCGGGTGTTCCGGTCGGGTGTTCCGGTCGGGTGGTGGGGAGCAGCGCGGCATTATGAGCCGTCAGGCCGTGCGGCGCGTATGACGCTGCATGGCGTGAACCACGTGCGCAAGCGCCGATCCCGTTACGTCGCTGCTAGCCCATTTCGGGCTGGAGACTTTTGACCCATTTTTCCGACGTGACGCAAGTCGGATTTGCGCCGATCGGCGGACTTTGCGCCGATAACGGGGAATTTCGCCCCATAGATGTGAACGGTGCCGGTGGGACTCGGGCTTTTTTGGGCGGCCACTTGGCCCATCCTGGCGGAGAGTCGCCGGGGGGGGGGGCAGCGTAGAGCGGCCCCCGAGCAGCGTTGCGCCGCCCACGCAGGTGCCAATGGCGCCGATTCTCCGCTCACCGGAGAATCGGCAGACCGGCGGCGGGGCGGCGCCGGCCCGGCGATTTTACCACCCGGCGTGGGCTGAGAGAATCCCGCCCCCTGTTCTCTGGTGCCAAAAATCGACTTCAGTTCAAATCTTCCTTTTTTCTTAAAATCCTGGTGCGGGATTCTCCATTGGCTGACGCCAAAATAAGTAAACGCGATTGGGTGGAGAATAGGTTCATTCGCCAAAATCGAGACGGGCGGCGATTGGATGCCAAATCACAATTTTCCATAACCTCGACAGTGTTGTCAATGCGACCCGGAACGCACGTACAGTAAAATACCTTTCTATATCATTAGCGGGCCTGACCCGGTATTCTCCAGGGCCTCCTGAATTCTCCGCCTCTGATGGGCCGAGTTCCCGATGGCGCGGTTCTCTTGTGCTTTTAAAAATCGTGAAACCGCGTCGTGGCTGCTGAGGGAGAGAGTGGGTGTACAGAAAGTGTCCAACATCGTCATAATTTGCTGCCAGTTGTGCCACTGGCCGGGGGCTTCTGCCAGGGCTGGTTGGAGGAGCGGGGGATGGCCAGGAGGTGGGCTGTGGGATCTGGGTAGATGGGCAAGGAACACCATTGCCACTGCCAGCAAGGCAGCCATGCAGCTGCGCACGCTGCTAATAGCCCACTGTGAACTTAGGGTCAAGGGTCGTTCCCCCAGGCCACTCTCCCTTGGTGCCCCCTAGCCTCAGCCGACCCATCAACTGTATGGGCGCGCTCCAGCATAACCAGAGCCATCTTGTTGGCTGGGATGAGTGTGTGTGAGGATTGTAATGTGTTCATGCGGCTGCAGCTTGTCATCCTGCCGAGTGTCAATCGCAGACATGGCAAATCCCGTACTGTTTTTCATTGGAATCGATTGTGTTCCACCTGGCACTGGTGTTAGCCCCTCCACAATCGCCGAATCGGCCCAGGGTCGGCGTCAATTTTGCTGCCATGAAAGTCCACAAATTCTGCGCTGGCGTCAACAGTTAGTCTCAGAAATGGTGAATCCCGCCCCAGGCTTTTTTCTTCCTTAAAGCAACGATGCTACTGATTGCCCTTCCTTTTTCCCAAATCTTCCAAATGTCAGCAATTCGTTTGTTGTGCTCTGCAGCTTTCTTTTATTTTTAAAGTCTGAGGATTCTTTATTTAACTCTGCCAGTCTTTGTCTGCAATGCAGTCCAAATCCAATGCATTTTCGCAGTTGAAAAAATAAGTTTCCTTACTTTAGGTTCGTTTTTTGAGTGACATTACCGCAAAGGTCCGTCATCCTTGTTGCCAGTTTGTTATGTTTTATTACGGGCAGAGTAATCAATACACGTTGGCATGGAGATGATTCAACATTGCACCTTCTCTTTATTTTTCTTCAACAATTGTACGAGCAGCAACATGAATTCTGAAATCCCACAATGCACTGGCTTGCAAAGTATGGCAAGACAAACAAGACATCACAGCAGTCTACAGGCCAGAATATCACGCATGAACTTCCTGTAGATTCTGGTCCTGAAGTCTGTCCCATCGTTGATGATGGTGCAATCCTACTTTCTGCAGCTGACCCCAAGATATCATTGTCTGCGGCAGAGCAAGCACATGCTGGTGCAAATGTGGAATTAATGCCACTACCCTCAGAAAGAGAAATTCCCAGTAGGAGGGAATTCCTTCTTTCCTCAGCCCCAGCAGTGTCTTTAGAATGTTCTTCATTCTTCCTTTCATTTATCAGACACAGTCCTCGCTCAGGAATTGGATGTTTCTCTTGTTGCCATGGCAGTGGCGAATGGTACAGCTGCAATGTTCTTCAAGGGGGTTGGAAGTGCTTTGTTTTATCAAGCCGGGTCTTTCACCTTTCACCACTGGTAGAATTCCAGTTCAAGGGGTTGTGGCCGTTTGAGTCCTGAGGTGTTCTCTCTTGAATCAATTTTTGCTTGTTTGATCTTGGCTGCCTATACATTCAGATCATTGTAAGAGTCACCGCCCAGGAGCAGGCTGTCAGGAGAAGCGGCTACTCCAGTCCACCAATATGTTTGCCTTCCAAGGAGATGATAATGGGACACATATAGCCTCCATCATTTCCAGCCTCCATCATTTCCAAAAGAGTCGAGAGCACTGTTGAGAATTGATGATTTTGGGAAAGTGACTTGGAAGGGGTGGGTGTCTGGCTGCAGAAGCTGCATGGAAACTATACATAGTACATGTACTTAACAGGTTGTAGGAAGAGTGAACTGGGGTGGGGGTGGCATTTGATTCAGTTGAAAGGGTTAGCTCTGATGATGACTACTGAGCATGTTCATAAGGAGCTATGACACTAACTGAGAGAACATGACTGAGAAGCATCTTGAAGAGTCGCTCCAGCTTTATCTTGGTCATACTTAACATTTGTAAGTAGTTAATATGTCAATACATGTGTTTTCAACAAAAGTCCGTTGCCTCCAGCAAGATCTCTTCTCGAGTAAAAAGCTAATGATTCCCAAGATAAAATGATGCTAAACGAATTACTGCTTGGGCAGAAAGTTGGCCCTGATTTTTCTCATCATGTTTAATGCTGAGCTGAATTTCTTTTGAAAAGAACTTTGTTTTTCACTAGCACATTTTGTTGCGTTCCATTATAACATTGCACTGTACATCCATGATGCACGAACAATGACCACTAAAGTGAGGTTGTAGTCCAACTGAAGGCTTTAATAAGTTAGATGTTTCCCCCAGCAGCTCAGGTATAGAATGAAGGCTGCTGGGGCGGCATGGGTTTTATATCCCACCTAGCAGGGCGGAGCTATCATACATTCTCACCAATAGAAAGCATACAGTTTCCACCAATGGTGCTTTAGCCTATCAGGTACCGTAATACCTATAATACCACATTCACCCCCTGTTAAAAAAGAGTCCGGCAGGGGTGGTGGCCTGAAACTACAAAACATGGCAACATGGTATGATTAGTTATGGAGGTACCGTAATACCTCCGTACAGTGTTTAGTAACTATTTACAATTCTGATAGCTATGTACATTTGATGGTTTATATTTACAGTTTACAATTAAAATGAAGCAATCAGTCGATCCGGGGCCCTGGCCATCCTCTGTGATCGTCGGAGCTTCGGTGGTGACTCTGGTGGAGGCTCGGGCGTCTGTGACTCCGGGAGCATGGCTTCAATCTCCATGGCAGCTTCGGCATCCCTAGACGGCGCTGGTGGGGAAAATGGTTGACCTGGGAAGGAAGCGCCTGCGGAGGGCGTCGGTGGGTGGGGGGGGCCTGGACGGGGCCGGCGGAAGGACCAATCCTCCTGCAAGGTGCTGCGGTGGAGGGGAGGGTGGGACTGGTGGCTGGGATGTGCGTGGGGTTCCGGTGGGCGCCAGGTTCCATAGGTAGACCGTATCTTGTCGGCCGTCAGGGTACGCCAAGTAGGCGTACTGGGGGTTAGCTTGGAGCAGATGGACCCTCTCGACCAAGGGTCCAACTTGTGCGCCCGCACGTGTTTTCGGAGCAGGCTGGGTCCGGGTGCTGCCAGCCAGGTCGGGAGCGAGGTCCCGGAGGAGGACTTCCTAGGGAAGACAAGGAGACGTTCGTGGGGTGTCTGATTGGTGGTCGTACAAAGCAGTGACCGGATGTAGTGGAGGGCATCCGGGAGGACTTCTTGCCAGCGGGAGACTGGGAGGTTCCTGGACCGTAGGGCCAGTAGGACGGTCTTCCAGACTGTTCCGTTCTCCCTCTCTACCTGTCCGTTACCCCGGGGATTGTAACTGGTCGTCCTGCTCGAGGCGATGAGCAGGAATTGACGCAGTTCGTCGCTCATAATGGAGGACCCCCTGTCACTGTGTATGTAAGTGGGGAACCCGGACAGTGCAAAGATGCTATGGAGGGCCTTGATGACGGTAGTTGCGGTCATGTCGGGGCAGGGGATAGCGAATGCGAACCGGGAGTACTCGTCAATCATGTTCAGGAAGTACGTGTTGTGGTTGATGGAGGGGAGGGGGCCTTTGAAGTCCATGCTGAGGCGTTCAAAGGGACGGGAAGCCTTTATCAGGTGCCCTTTCTCTGGTCGGTAGAAGTGCGGCTTGCACTCCGCGCAGATTTGGCAGTCCCTGGTGGCTGTCCTGACCTCCTCGATGGAGTAGGACAGGTTGCGGGTCTTGACAAAATGGAAAAAGCGAGTGACCCCCCGGGTGGCAGAGGTCCTCGTGGAGGGCTCGGAGGCGGTCCACTTGTGCGGTGGCACATGTGCTGCGGGACAGGGTGTCAGGAGGCTTGTTTAGCTTCCTGGGACGATACAAGATCTCGTAGTTGTAGGTGGAGAGTTCGATCATCCACCGCAAGATCTTGTCGTTTTTTTATCTTGCCCCGCTGTGCAGTATCAAACATGAAAGCAACCGATCATTGGTCCGTGAGGAGAGTGAACCTCCTGCCGGCCAGGTAATGCCTCCAATGTCGCACAGCTTCTACTATGGCCTGGGCCTCCTTTTCGACTGAGGAGTGGCGGATTTCGGAAGCATGCATGGTACGAGGGAAGAAGGCCACGGGTCTGAGGGTTGCCGCCAGAGCTACGTCGGACGCATCGCTCTCGACCTGGAAGGGAAGGGACTCGTCGATGGCGCGCATCGTGGCCTTTGCAATGTCTGCTTTGATGCGGCTGAAGGCCTGGCGGGCCTCTATCGACAGGGGAAAAGCTGTGGATTGGATCAGGGGACGGGCCTCGTCCGCGTAGTTGGGGACCCACTGGGCGTAGTAGCTAAAAAACCCTAGGCAACATTTCAGGGCCTTGGAGCAGTGAGGGAGGGGGAACTCCATAAGGGGGCGCATGCGTTCAGGGTCGGGGCCTATAACTCCATTTCGCACTACGTAGCCGAGGATGGCAAGGTGGTCGGTGCTAAACATGCATTTATCCTTGTTGTATGTAAGGTTAAGGATTTTAGCGGTCTGGAGAAATTTTCGAAGGTTGGTGTCGTGGTCCTGCTGGTCATGGCCGCAAATGATGACATTATCGAGATACGGGAATGTTGCCCGTAAACCGTACCGGTCAACCATTTGGTCCATCTCACGCTGGAAGACCGAAACCCCGTTGGTGACACCGAAGGGAACCCTTAAGAAGTGATAGAGCCGCCCATCTGCCTCAAAGACAGTGTATTTGCGGTCACTAGTACGGATGGGGAGCTAGTGGTAGGCGGACTTGAGATCCACCGTGGAGAAGACCTTATAATGCGCGATCCTGTTTACCAGGTCGGATATGCGGGGGAGAGGGTATGCGTCCAGCTGTGTAAACCTGTTGATGGTCTGACTGTAGTCGATGACCATCCTATGCTTCTCCCCGGTCTTTACACCACTACTTGAGCTCACCAGGGGCTGTTACTGGCTTCAATGACCCCTCCCCTCCGTAGCCTTTGGACCTCTGACCTAATAAAGATCCGGTCCTGGGCACTGTAGCATCTGCTCCTGGTGGCGACGGGTTTGCAATCCATGGTGAGGTTCGCAAACAGGGAAGGCGGATCGACCTTAAGGGTTGTGAGGCCGCAGACAGTAAGGGGGGTAAAGGGCCGCCGAATTTGAAGGTCAGACTTTGAAGGTTACACTGGAAGTCTAAACCCAGGAGTGTAGCCGCGCAGAGGTGGGGAAGGACATAGAGACGGAAATTTTTGAACTCCCTTCCCTGGACTGTGAGGTTTGCGACACAAAACCCCTTTATCTCCACGGAGTGTGAACCGGAAGCCAGGGAGATTTTTTGATTAATGGGGTGGATGAGGACAGCGCCTTACCGTATTGGGGTGTATGAAGCTCTCCGTGCTCCCAGAGTCGATTAGGCAGGACGTCTCGTGCCCGTTGATGAATACGGTCGTCATAGCAGTTGAGAGTGTTCGAGGCCGAGACTGAACCAGAGTCACCGAGGCTATTCGCAGCAGTTGAGAGTTCTCTTCGGGCAGTGCGTGGTCAGCCGAGCTGGGGTCCTGGGGGTTCATCCAAGTTGGCGGCTCCCATTTGTCGCACATGGCTGGGGATGCACAAAATGGCGGCGTCCATCCCTCCAACGTGGCGTCCGTGGAACAAGATGGTGGTGCACGGTGTCCGCATGGGGCCCGGGAATATGAAGATGGCGGCGACCTCTGGCCGCACGGGGCCCGTGGAGAAGTTTGTGGTTGCGGTCCGCATTCGCCGCCGGAGACCGCAGCAACCGCACGGGCCTGGCATACTCCCACAAAATGGCCGTTTTTGCTGCATCCATTGCAGGTGGATGCACGGGTTGGGCAACGCTGGCGGGGGTGCTTGGCCTGCCCGCAAAAGTAGCAGCGGGGCCCCTCGGGGTTGCCAGGCTGCCTTGCAGTGCAGGCCTATGGGGGAATGGGGGAAGCCTCGGGGTCGGCCGTGGAGGGGTTCCACGCTGCCCAGGGGGCTGCCGCGCGGTCGGGAACGTAAGCGTGGGCGTTCCTGGAGGCCATGTCCAGGGTGCCTGCAAGGGCTCGTGCCTCCCTGAGACCCAGGGTGTCCTTTTCTAACAGACGCTGGCGGATTTATGAAGATAGCATACCTGCCACAAAAGCGTCCCGGACTAAGAGTTCCGTGTGTTCGCTCGCCGAAACCTGCGAGCAGCTGCAGCTTCTTCCCAACACCAGGTGTGCACGGTAGAATTCCTCCAGCGATTCACCAGGGGTTTGTCGCCTTGTTGCAAGCAGGTGCCGGGCGTAGAACTGGTTTACCGGGCGAATATAATGCTGCATCGAAGTCTTCCGCTTCCTCGATGAGGGTGTAAATCTCCGGGCTCACCCTTGAGTGCAGGACGTGCAGTTTCTGCTCTCCCGTGGGTGCGTTTTCGGCCGTCCCGAGATACCCTTTAGAGCACGCCAGCCAGTGCTTAAAGATTGCCGCTGAGTTCGCCGTGTGGGGGCTAAGTTGCAGACACTCCGGCTTGATTCGGAGCTCCATCCTTTCGTCATAAAAAACTAGCTTATTAAATTGATGCACGATCTATGACCACTAAAGCGAGGTTGTAGTCCAACTGAAGGCTTTAATAAGCTGGATGTTTCCCCCAGCAGCTCAGGTACAGAATGAAGGCGGCTGGGGTGGCACGGGTCCTTATACCCCGCCTAGCAGGGCGGAGCTATCATACATTATAACCAATAGAAAGCATACAGTTTCCATCAATGGTGCTTTAGCCTATAAGGTACTGTAATACCTATAAAACCACACTCCACACATGGAAAATAATGCCTCAAGCAACGAGTGACACGGCAAGAAAGTTTTTGATGACTTGATTGATGTGTGGATTCTCTGTGTTGCCACACCCGTTTTCTGGTGCGACACGCCCCCGCCGACAGCAAGATTCTCGGTCCCGCCAGCTAGCCAATGGGGTTTCCCATTGTAGGCAACCCTACGGTGTCGAGAAATCCACGGGCAAGAGTGCGCCGCTGGCGAAATGTAGGATCCCACCGACAAAGAATCCAGCCCGTGGTATTTACTCAAGTTTCAACAAAGTATTTTTAAAATTTGTGGAGAACATGGCATCAAGAGCAGGGATATGAATCTTCGTGAAAGAATTTAAACTTCAATTCTGTGATAAATTGTCATGAAATCAATGTGAGCCATCACATTGCTGCGCTGTTCTTCATAACTTAAGCCTGCTGTTATTCACAACAGGACATATTTGTTCATCATTTGATGGTAATGTGATCGTGGATCCAATTCACTTTTTTATTGTAAAGTTATAAAAGGAAGAGGAGGAGAGCACTATGAAAATGGAATATGTAGGAGAAGCTATTGAAAAGGAAGAATTCATTTGGCGGTTTCCATTTAATAATTAACATTTTATGCTGATTGAGTGTTGTAGTGACTTAGCAGAGCATCTTTGATGTTTGTATTTTGGGTTTAAATCAAGTCACATGGATGGTTTGATGGAACTCTAAAATGAGATGACTGTGTTCAGTCTCATCCCACATCTGAGTAGATGTAAGCATGTAAATCCATCAGTGACTCTGCATGACTGCCAATCCAATGACTTGTCTCAATTAGGAAACCTAACACAGATGGATCAAATGAGAGATGGAGGCATTCATCCTGCTCAAACAATGGAATATATATTTCATTCAGGGGGGTTCTTCTCCGCGCCGGCCATGGCGGAGGTTGACAGCAACTGACACGGCGGGCACGAGTGCCCCCACGGCACAGGCCCGCCTGCAGATCGGTGGGCCCCGATCGCAGGTCAGGCCACGTGGGGGCACCTCCTGGGGCCAGATCCCCCGCGCCACCCCGAGGACTCTACAGGTCGCCCGTCGAGACAGGTCCCACCGGCGTAAATCAAACAAGGTCCTTACCGGAGGGACTGGCCGAAAACGGGCAGCCACTCGGCCCATCGCGGGCCGGGAATCGCCGGGGGGGCCGTCCAAAATACCAGCACCGGAGAATTAGGCAACCGGCGCCGGGGTGGCGGGGCAGGATTCATGCCGTCCCCTGGCAATTCTCCGGCCCGGCGGGGGGGTCGTAGAATCCCGCCCATGGTCTCAGAATAAGGGGTTAGCCACCTAGGACTGAGATGAAAAATGTCTTCACTTAGTGGGTTGAAAATGTTAGGAATTTTCTATCTCTGAGACTTGCTAATGCCAGGTCATTGACTATAAAGAGATATTTGGAATCTGGGGTTATGAGATCAAGCAGGGAAGTGGAGCTGAAGGCGATGACCAGCCATGATTGGATTGAATGTTGGAGCAGGTTTTATGTGTTGTATGACCTCCAGCTCCTATTTCTTCTGTTTTTATGTCCTCCTGAGCAAGGTAACATTCAATTGAGGTTGGAGTTAAGATGGGGAATGACTGGGTACAATATTTACTTTTTCTCTGTCTTGTAATGGGCAAGATCTCGCTGGGCTTGATTTTGCTTCTTGGTGCCAAAATTGGAAAAAAGTGGGCATGATTCTCCGTCCCGTCAGTCCGTTTTCTGGTGCGGGCGTGCCCCCGTCGGCATGGGTTCCTATGTTCCGGGAGCCAGATAATGGGGTTTCCCATTGTGGCCATCCCACGTTGTCTGTAAACCCGTTGGCATGGGTGCGCTGTCGTCGAAGAGGAGGATCCCGCTGATGGAGAACCCCTGTTTCCACTGAGAAGAATCACAGCAAAAGTATGAATGACGACAAAAATAAGTAATACACAAAAATAGCACACATAAACTGCCAAAATATTTATTCACCACATTTATTTGACACTAAATTCTGCTACAGCTGACGTTAAAATGGCGAGCGATAAATGGGCTGCATATTGTAACAGAGCTAAATCTGTCACTCTTGGAATTAGGAAGTTGCTTTAAAAGTCTTACAATATCTGAAGATAATGTTATGTTAACATAAGCAGACTTCGACAAAAGGCCTTTAAGTTTCTTATGGGAAGCTGCAACATTGATAATCGTGTCTTTTGAGGATAGCTGCTTGATTTATTGCCAAGGCCTTTCTTGGATGTCTTATATGTGGGCGACATGGTGGCTCAGTGGCTAGCACTGCTGCCTCACAGCGCCAGGGACCTGGGTTCAATTCCGGCCTTGGGTGACTATCTGTGCTGAGTCTGCACTTTCTCCCCGTGTCAGCGTGGGTTTCCTGCAGGTGCTCCGGCTTCCTCCCACAGTCCAAAGATGTGCAGGTGAGATAGATTGGCTATGCTAACATTGTCCCTTAGTATTCAAAGCTGGGCAGGTTAGCTGGCGCTACAGGAATAGGGCAGGGGAGTGGGGCTAGCTAGGGCGCACTTTCAGAGGGTTAGTGCAGAGTCGATGGGCCCGAATGGCCTTCTGCACTGTTGGGATTCTAATATTCCACAATAAAGACTGAAACAGCTCATACAAACCTTTTACTAGATTAATTTAGCTCTGTTGATATGCTGTCATCTCTGTGAGGTTAAGGAATTATTGTTGGCAATGTTGTCTTTTCGATTAAGCCTCATCTGTCTGAATGTAAAAGATTATTTGAAGGAAAACAGAACAGTCAATCAGTGTCCTGGGCAAACACCTGTTGTGTGGTGTCCATGATATCATTGTCAATCTCTCTTTAGCTCTGGCTTAGAAATGATAGAAATCATAATCCTGACCTTCTATTTCGCTCCACTTCCTCTCCAACTATATAATCCATCTCATTTCTACACCTCTTCAGCGTTGAAGTGTCATATGGATTCAGAACGATACCTCTGTTTCTCTGTCCACAGGAGCTGCCAGACCTGCGGAGTTTACCCAGCATGCTCAGTTTTTATTTCAGATTTCCAGCACCCACAGTATTTTGCTTATGTTACCCGGCCAACATTCGTCCTTCAGCCAGTTTCACCAAAACAGGATGGCTGGGTAGTTATCTCATTTGCTATTGTAATGCATTATTATGTAATGTGTGATATGTAAGTTGGCTTCTGCATATAGATAACAGGAACTTCAGTTCCAAAAGTACCTAACTGGGTATCAAGTATCACGACACCTGCGCTAGGACACAGTCAATTCCAGCCCCACTTGACCCAGGGGTGCTACACAGGTGAAATTAAAGTGACTGAAACATCCAATGTCTTTGGTTTGATCACTATTAACCACCGTACCGGGTTTGTAAATTTAAACACAAATAATCTTTCATAATATAACAGTAATCAGTATTAAATAGGCAATAATGCTACTTGTTAACTATTAATTCCTAACAGCTCCCTTTCTAACTTGCTCCACTCTACACACACCCACCCTCCACACACACACACACCGCACACCCACACATGCACACACCATACACCCCCCACACACACATACACTACACACACCCACACACACATCACACACCACACACCCCCACACACACACCCACCACCACACACAACACACTCACACACACTCCTCACAAACTCTTCGCACACCCACCACACACCCCACACACACTCACACACACACAAACACACACACAGAGACACCACAAACACTCACACAGAGACACCACAAACACTCACACTCACACACACAACCACACCACACACACAACACTCACATCACACACCCACATACACCAACGCACCACATACACACACACATCACACTCACACATACACACACAAATGCCACACACACACAGATACACACCACACATCTCACAAACGAATACATGCACATACCACACATACACACCACACATACACACTCACGCACATAGACATTCACTCACACACTCACACACACACCACACACACACAGCACCCACATCACACACCCACACCGCACACACCCACACACTTACATACACACAATTACATACACACACCACAAACACTCACGCTCACACAACCATACCACACACACCCCGCACACACAACACCCACATCACACACCGCACGCACATACACACATTTACATACACACACCATACACACACACATCACACTCACACATACACACATCACACCATACAACACAAATACACCCACACACATACACACACACAAACACACCACACACATACTTACACACACACCACACACACACCACACATGACACACACAACACACACACTCAAACACACACAGCACACTCACAGTTGCACACACATATACACACACACACCATACACACGCACCACACACACACTGCACATACCACACACACACACACCACACACGACACCCACCCACTCACCCACCACACAAGCATGCACCCACACACTGAAACACACACAGCACTCACAGTTGCACACACATATACAACCACACACACTCACACACACACATACTATATACACACACACCACACACATGCCACAGATACACAACTTAGAGGGAAAGGATGGTGGAGAGGGAAACAAATAAAGATAAAAAAAGTTTGGAATCTTTGAATTCAGATGGTTATCTTCCAGTTAAGAGTCTTTCTCCAGTTTAGGTTTTTGATTGGATGTCATCTTTTCCTTCAGTTTGTAATGGTCTTCACTGTTGACTCGCCAAGACAACAGGCAGCCAGCAGCCGAGAAATCCCAGCTTCTTACTTTGAGGGTCTCATGTCTTCTGCTCTGTTCTCTCTGAAAGAACCCAATTGGCAGGAAGCAATTGCTGTCTGTTGCCAGGCAGAACACTGTCCATGGCCAATTGATTGGCTGCCAACTAACCAATCGAACCAAATCCCTCCAATCTGCTGGGTGCCTGAAAGTCAGGGATTTCCTTTCCCAAATACAAAACTTGAAGTCATAGTTCCAGTTGTCAAGCTGTTTGAAACTTTGAATTTTGTATTCCCTCCAACTCGACTTAAAGGTATATCTCAATTAATGATCCCCAGACCAACTAAAACAATAAAGAAAAAATAAAATAAATGGGAACAAAGGGAAATCAAAAGGAAGGACTGTAACTTTGGACTTTGAAATGTCCTGCTGATATGAAGAAATCACAACGCATTACTAATCTTGCTATTGGTTTGGCATCAAGAACCTCAGAAATTTGTCCATTGGTTGGAGATCATGCTTATCACAAACAAAGATGGATGTAGTTGCTGGAGGCCAATCATCTTATCTGAGGAGATCACTGGAGGGGTTCCTCAAGGCAGTGTGCTAGGTCCAACCATCTTCAACTTTCACCACTTCATCAGTGATATACTGCCCACATGAGGTTGGAAGTGGGGTATTCGTTGATGGGTGTACAATTTTCAGTACCATTTGCAGCTCCACAGATAATGATACAGACCATGTGTGGACTTGCAGCAAGACCTGAGAATTATTCAGGCTTGAGCTGATAAGTGGCATGTACCATTTGTGGCTCACACGTACAAGGCGGTGACCATCTCCAACAAGAGAGGATCTACCTACCTGCCCTTGAAATTTGAATGGTATTACCATTGCTGAATCCCAGAAATCAATATTCTGGTGGTTAAAAATGACCGAAAATTTACTATATAAATAATATACTACATGAGAAGTTTAGAGCCTGGGTGTTCTGCAATGGTTGATTCACGCCCTGATCCTCCAAATCCAGTCCAACATCTTCAGATACAAATCAGAAATGTGATGGAATACTCTTCACCTGCCTGTATGAGCGCAGCACCAACAACACTCACAAATCTGGACACCAGCAGGAAACAAAAAGAAACCCATTTAATTGGCACCCCATTCAACACTGTAAACATTCACTTTCTCCACCACCAGCACACTGTACATCATTTACAAAATGTGCTGATTACTTCGCCAATGCTTCTTCACATGAGCATTCCAGACCAGTAAACTTTACCACATAGAAAGAGAAGTGAAGCTGGCTCATGGGAGCACCACCACCTGACTTGGAAAGATATCACCACTCCTTCATTTTGGCTGTGTGTAAATCTTGGAGCTCCCTACCGAACATCACGGTGGGAGTACCAAAACCAGATGGACTGCAGTGATTTAAGAAGGCAGTTCACCACCACCTTCTCATTAGGGATGGACAATCAATGCTGGTGTAGCCAGCAATGCCCACATCCTGTGAATGAATAAAATAAAAATTGATTTTCCCTTTCCTTTATATTCTAATTGTCCACATTACAATAATTTCTATCATACCCCTCAGGAAGACAGACTGTGGCAACCTTCATGGAATTCTTTTTTAGGTCTGAAATAGTCCCCAAAAACGACCCGAGAAAAATTTGGTTTACGACATCACGTCAAAGGGCGGGATTCTCCATCGGTGGATGCAGGAATTGCGAAACGCAATTAGGCGGAGAATCGATTCCGACGTCAAAATTGCGCCGGCCACCGATTTCAAATTGCAATTCTCGGTCACTTCAACAGGCCGTCAATCTGTTCATAAATGCACGTACAGTAAACACCGTCGGCAAATCATTAGCGGGTTCGACCCGGTATTGTCCAGAGCCTCCGCGATTATCCGCCTCCGATGGGCCGAATTCAAAACAGCAAGGTTCACATGTGCTATTAAAAATCGTGAAACCGGCGTTGTGGATGGTGAGGGAGAGAGAGGGGGTATGGAAGGTGTCGAACATCGCCATAGTTGATGAAAGTTGTGCCGTTGGCCAAGGGGCTTCTGCCAGGGCCAGAGGGAATAGCGTGGGCGTGGCCAGGAGGTGGGCTGTGGGGTCGGGGTGGACGGGCATAGAGCACCATTGCCGCAGCCGGAAAGGCAGCCATGCAGCTGCGCATGCCGCTGACTGCCCACCGTGAACTTAGGGCCACAGGTCACATATCTATCCCCCCAGGGCACCCCCGTAGGTGCCTTCTGGCTTCAACCGACCCATCAGCGGGATGGGTGTGCTCCAGCGCAACCAGTGCCACCTTGTTCTCTGGGATGGTGTGTGTGGGGAGTGAAGTGTGTATTTGCAACTACAGCCTGTCAGCCTCCGAGTGTCAATCACGGACCCTGCGAAACTGGCGTCGTTCCACGTGGCGTTAGCCCCTCCACAGTTGCTGAGTCGGTCCAGGTTCGGCTGTCGTGGAAGCCCACAAATCCTGCCCCGGTGTCAACAGTAGTCTCAGAAATGGAGAATCCAACCCCACTACTTTTGTTTACATTTTAGGGCTACTTAATCAGATATGATTCACATTCACATATCATGAGGTAAGAATAGTTTTTGTGCCAAATCTTTGGGCAAATTAGTTGATAACGGTCACTGATGAGGTGTACTTCTCTTCTCACAGCTTCTCAATCAACTTCAAATAATAATAATTGTTTTGTTCAGTGGGGTGTTTTATTTGTTATTTTTCTATGAGTTTGTTTTTTTAATCTCACACAGAGGACAACTTATGGGAATTGTCAATTTTTCATTTATTGTGTGAACTGGCAAGTGGCGTTTATGTGCTGTGGTTAGTCCACAAAGGAAAAGAAAATGACCCTTATGGTGCTCAGGATTGTATCCCCCTTCTTGACACAAGCAACAACTTTTCTTTTTTTCTTTTTTACATGTTTCCTTTTCCCTCCTATCTATGTGCTGTCAAATGCTTGCACGGCACAGGGCTATGCTGGGAGACATCGCCCAAGTACCATACATAGAAAATAGGAACAGGAGAAGACCATTTGGCCCTTTGAGCCTGCTCTAACCTTCGTTTATTTATCAGCCTTGTCAAAGAGATCAGGATTCAAGTATGGGCTGCAGGTGGGCAGAATGACTGAAGCTCTACTGCTGCCTGGAAAGGCATTGAGGGAGTCTCTCACTCATGGATTCAGTGCTGACAAACGTTCAAAGACCAAGAAAGTTAAGTTGCACTCCACAGTCAATTACAAATTTCCCTCGCTCTGACTTCCCCAGCATTCTCCCGCAGCATTCCTCTGACCCAATATATCTGGCTGCACTGCCCTTTCATCTCTCGAGAGACACCTCCTCAAGTCCCCATCTGAATGGCCACCACTGGCACTTAACCTCATTTTATTACCTTTTCCAACCCATCCATCATTGTCACACTAACAAATGTTGTCATTCTAGCCTTTCCGCACATTTTTCATAAATCTCTGCTCTCTCTCTTTGCAGAATAGAATGCAGAACTCCCAGGGGAGACATAGAGCCAGAGGTGGCCCTCCAGTAATCATCATGTTGGGTAGTCACACGGGTGCGGCACACAGGCACACATCACAATTGAGCAGAAGTTGGTGGTGGAGACAAGGACAACAGTGGAAAAGCTGTATTGGAGGTCACAGAATCTTCCAAACTCTACTCGACTTGGTGTAATTGCTGAAGCTCACGGATCATCGATCAAGAGCACTGTGCTGGAGCAGCAGAAACAAATGTGTATGATTCTGTCAGCATTTCCAGAGGTGCTGTGCACAACTTTTTTTTTATTAGTTAATTGGACGTGGGCATCGTTGGCTGGACCAGCATTTATTCCCCATCCCTAATTGCCCCTGAGGGGGCAGTTAGCATTCAACCACATTGCTGTGGATCTGGAGGGAGACTGGAGAATTCTCACACTAGCATGAGTTCCATGGTGTCTCAGGCATCTGTTCTGATGGCCACCTCAATGGAAAGCGAGGCCACTGACAAGGAAAATCAGACATAGCCATTAGGCCTGTTAGCCCTCGTGAATGGGCTGCACACTCAATCATCCACTTTAAACAGTACTGTCTTGGCTGTTCAGCATTTCAACGAAATGTCACAAAGTGCTCTCCAGTTCTTGATTAACTAGGAAGTACGGATTGACCAAGAAAGTGCAGAGGGAGAAAGGACAAAATAAAATGGGGATTCTGCTCAAGGTGCTCCTCCCTTGTCTGGATAAATATGTTTCTATACTGTGGCTTGCCATTAACATGTAGCCACTGAGGTTATAATATTCAAATAAAGCCATTAGGGCAGTAACCATGGGTGGGATTCTCCGACCCCCCCGCCGGGTCGGACAATCGCCGGGGGACAGCCTGGGGCGAAATTCTCCCCCAACGGCGCGATGTCCGCCGACTGGCGCCCAAAACGGCGCCAATCAGACGGGCATCGCGCCGCCCCAAAGGTGCGGAATGCTCCACATCTTTGGGGGCCGAGCCCCAACATTGAGGGGCTAGGCCGGCGCCGGAGGGATTTCCGCCCCGCCAGCTGGCGGAAACGGCGTTTGTTGCCCCGCCAGCTGGCGCGGAAATTACATCACCGGGCGGCGCATGCGCGGGAGCGTCAGCGGCCCCTGTCAGTTTCCCGCGCATGCGCAGTGGGGAGAGTCACTTCCGCCTCCGCCATGGTGGAGACCGTGGCGGAGGCGGAAGGGAAGACTGCCCCCACGGCACAGGCCCGCCCGCGTATCGGTGGGCCCCGGTCGCGGGCCAGGCCACCGTGGGGGCACCCCCGGGGTCAGATCGCCCCGTGCCCACCCCAGGACCCCAGAGCCCGCCCACGCCGCCTGGTCCCGCCGGTAAATACCAACTTTAATTTACGCCGGCGGGACAGGCAATTTCTGGGCGGGACTTCGGCCCATCCGGGCCGGAGAATTGAGCGGGGGGTCCCGCCAACCGGCGCGGCCCGATTCCCGCCCCGCCCAATCTCCGGTACCGGAGACTTCGGCGGGGGCGGGGGCAGGATTCACGGTGGCCAACGGACGCCCCTGAATCCTGCCCCCGCCGGCTGCCGAATTCTCTGGCACCGGGGATTTGGCGGGGGTGGGAATAGCGCCGCGCCAGTCGGCGGCAGCTAGCAGCGCCCCCCCCCAGCAATTCTCCGGCCCGCGATGGGCCGAGCGGCCGCCCGTTTTCGGCGGGTCCCGCCGGTGTATGTTATGACAGGTACTTACCGCGGGACCTGGCTCCATGGGCGGCCTCCGGGGTCCTCGGAGGGGCGCGGGGGTATCTGGTCCCGGGGGTTGCCCCCTTAGTGGCCTGGCCCACGATCGGAGCCCACCGATCCGTGGGCGAGCCTGTGCCGTGGGGACACTCTCTTCCGCCGCACCGGCTGGTGTACCAGTCCGCGATGGCCGGCACGGAGATGAACCCCCCCTGCGCATGCGCTGGGATGACGCCAGCACAAGCTGGCGCTCCGGCGCATACGCCAACTCGCGCCAGCTGGCGGAGGTCCTTCGCCGCTGGTTGGCGTGGTGCCAACCACCTTCTGCGCCGGTCGGCGCGACGCAAACCACACGGTGCTGGCCTAGCCCCTGAAGGTGCGGTGGATTCCGCACCTTTGGGGCGGCCCGACGCCAGAGTGGTTCACGCCACTCCTTCGCCGGTTTCCGAAGAATCCCGCCCCATTTTGCACACCACATGGACCATGATTCCAAGTGTACAGCTGGATTTGAGTGAAGTTTTATACCTTTAAGATTGCCAACATATGTAAGAAACAGCAAATAATAATTAAAACTTTGCACAGGAGATCGACAGCTGGATGAATCATTCTGGTCTTGAATTTTCCGATACCTGCACCGATGGATATGCAGGGAGGTTTGAAGCTGTTACAACACCCTGGGCATGTGCATGGTCAATTCTAGCCCCAGTTGTCCCGGAGTCACATTACAAGTGAATCAACCAATTTTTAAGTGAACTCTTGGCACCTGGCCAGGTTTGAAAGTTGAAAGATAATCACTGTTTGTTTATAACAAGAATAATGATGAAATGTGCAGCAGACATGGTTGGCTAAACATTAATAAGTACCTAACTCCTACTATAACTTGCGTCTCCACCCTCTAGACACTCACAGAGACAGACAAACACCAAGGGGTAGAAAAGGGCGAACAAGCTTCGTGAAAGAGAAAAGTCTTTGTTCCAGATGGTGGTTCCTAGCATGCTTTCTCCACAGTAAACCTCTACAGTCTTTATGTTACAGCCCGTACCGTTTTCCTGTGGTTTTTCAAAGAACCGTACTCACACCTTTCCTGGAGAATTTCCTCAAACCTTGATTTCAGTTTATGGTTCGTTTTCCAGCATCTGTGGTGTAGAAAAGGTGGTACTCACAGGCAGCAGGCTTTCTGGAGAGACACTTCATCAAATTGGGCTTTCAGCTCGAGGTTTGATCTTAGGCCTCTGTATTTTCAGGAATTCAACAACCACAGGCTTATTGGAGTGAGAGATAACTTTCCTTCTGGAGAGAATTGGCAACAGCGTTCTGGAGAGCGTTAGCCGATTCTGGCCTTTTCCTGCAGAGCCTGTAACGGTTCTCCGGTAAATAGATTAATCCAGGCCCCCTGCCAGTTCAGGAACACAGTCTTTCTGGAGAAAAACGGAGGAAAGAAAATTGGTCTTCTCTATAAGCTGCCAGTATCAAACTGAAACCGAATTGAAAACCCTGTGACTCTGACAGCCACACACGTGGTTCACAGTGGTGGTGGTGGGGAGGGTGAAGGGAGAGGGGTGTGGAGGGAGGGTTAGGGGTCACATGGAGAGTGGGGGGTAGACCCTCGCATGGGGGCGGAAAGGTCTTGGAGTGGGCTGGTGGGTCGTTGTTGGTCTCTACTCTCTCGTGCTGCCCGGTGTAGGTCATTGACCTTTTTCCGGCGCTGGATGCCAGTCCTCCTGGTCACACTCCCGGCGTTCACAGCCGCCGCCACCTCATCCCAGGCAGTACTGGGTGCCTTATGACGGACACTCCGAGACCCTCAGAAGAACAGGAGATCCCTCCTGGCCCCCACTGCATCCAGCAGCCTCGCCAGATCTCCATCCCTGAATTTTGGGCGCCATTATTGCGAGCTGGCTGGGGTTGGCTGAGCAAGAGCTGTTTAAGTGCTGCTCAACCTTTTTAGCAGAGGGCTAGCATGTGCGATGCTGGTGAATTGGCTGGTGAGTCTTCATTTGCGGCCAAAAGCCTGTGAGGCCTCATTAAGTGGGCCAATTAACATTGAAGAGCATTGCCGGCCTCGCTGGGTGGAGCGTCAGGAAACTCAAGGCATTTCCCGCTCACTACCATTCTCAGAAATCTTTCTTGAGAATCATGTCCATAGTCTCAAAGGTACCCTAAATATTTCGGAGCAAAATCGGATAAGGCAAATTCGCTTCATCAGCTTAGGCGAGTCGCACTCACTCAGCGATTAAGGTAAACGTTACTTTAATGTTTGCTAGATATCCTGCTTGAAACATTTTTTCCGAAGCAATTAAAATTTAAAACTGAATCTCCATTAGAAATAATACTGAACCATCTCTCTTCTCGGACATATCAAATGTTGAAATGTACTGTTTCCACCTAGACTTTGAATTCTTTAATAAACTTGAATATATTTTAGAACTTTTAGCATCTCATAGTGTTTCATCTCACTGACTAGCAAACCTGACTCTGTATTCTCTTAGGCAGGTGAGTTTTTGCTTGGACCATTGTAATACCCAGGAAAATTATAATCTGGCCTTAAATTTTGAAAGGCTGTCTGGAAGATTCTCATAATCTTGACTAGCTCTTATGCTTTGGGGAGAGATAGATCAATTCTTTAAACCCGTTTGTAGGGTGGCATGGTGGCACAGTCGTTAGTACTGCTGCCTCACAGCGCCAGAGTCCGAGGTTCAATTCCAGCGTTGAGTTTATATGATCTCCCCGTGCCTGCTCGGGGTTTCCTCCGGGTGCTCCAATTTTCTCCCACAATCCAAAAATGCCCAGGGTAGGTGGATTGGCCATGCTAAATGTACCCCTTAGTGTCCAACAGTTAGGTGGAGTTACGGGGATAGAGCGGGGGAATGGGCCTGGTTTAGGGTGTTCTTTCAGAGGGTCAGTGCAGACTTGATGGACCAAATTGGCCTCCTGCACTGTAGGGTTTCTATGATTCTATTCTCTGGGGCGAAATTCTCCCCAAACGGCGCGATGTCCACCGACTGGCGCCCATAACGCCGCCAATCATACGGGCGTCGTGCCGCCCCAAAGGTGCGGAATGCTTCGCATCTTTGGGGGCCGAACCCCAACATTGAGGGGTTAGGCCGACGCCGGAGGGATTTCCGCCCCGCCAGCTGGCGGAAACGGCCTTTGTTGCCCCGCCAGCTGGCGCGGAAATGACATATCGGGGCGGCGCATGCGCGGGAGAGTCAGCAGCCGCTGACAGTTTCCCACGCATGCGCAGTGGAGGGAGTCTCTTCCGCCTCCGCCATGGTGGAGACCGTGGCGGAGGTGGAAGGGAAAGAGTGCCCCCACGGCACAGGCCCGTCCGCGGATCAGTGGGCCCCAATCGCGGGCCAGGCCACCGTGGGCACCCCCCGGGGTCAGATCGCCCCGCGCCCCCCCCAGGACCCCGGAGCCCGCCCACGCCGCCTTGTCCCGCCGGTAAATAGGTACTTTAATTTACGCCGGCGGGACGGGCAATTTATCGGTGGGACTTCGGCCCATCTGGGCCGGAGAATCGAGCGGGGGGGCCCGCCAACCGGCGCGGCCCGATTCCCGCACCCGCCGAATATCCGGTACCGGAGACTTCGGCAACCGGTGGGGGCGGGATTCACGGCAGCCGCCGGCGATTCTCCAACCCGGCGGGGGGTCGGAGAATGACGCCCATGATTTTAAACATTGTTCGGATCTGACTGTCTACTTCAAGGTAAAAAGAGTTAAATGAGCAGTATGACTGATTTGGGGTTGTCCCAAAGGGGGGTTAAGTTACAATGCCTCACATTCCTAAATGAAATTGTGTGAAATTGCTCAAGGTGGGAACCTGAATATGAAGCCCTCAAAAGTAAAATGATGTTCACCCCAAGAGCGCAAATTAAGCTGAGAGTTCAATGCAATGACAAGAAATATCTTCAGTTCCAGAGAGCGGGGACTAAGCAAATTCTTCTCCTCTAAGTTGAAACAAGTCAATGGCTCGGAATGGTAACCCTCCACATAGCTGAAGAGATGTGCAGTGTTTTGCAGGACAATAATTCATTGACTGCTGAACAGATCTGAAAAATTTACAAAGATGCTTTCACAGATCTTGGATGTCTTCCTGGTGAATGCCATCTTGAAGAAGATGATAGTGTGAGTCCAACTCAGCATCTTCAGAGGAGTGCTCCAGCTGTGTTTAAATTTGGTCCGAAAGACAAAATGGAGGAGCAATAAAGAAAGTGACAACTTGAATTTTCTTGAAAAAAGAATCATGCCAAAGCTTTTCATCTTGCACCTATCAGGACACTTCACAAGAATTCCGTTATAGAGGGAACACACCAAATTATACCGTAGAAGGAGAAAGAGCTGATTAGTTGGCAAGTGGACTCTATTTGGTAGAGTTGTTGCCATGGAGAATGCACCAGGTGATTGGTGCATTCTCCATTCCAACACATCTACCAACCAGAGTCTACTTGCCAATCAATCAGCACCTTGTTGTCATACAGTAAAAATGTTGTTTTCCCCTTATATCAGTATTCCTGCAAAGCTTGGACATGTCTTTTTTTTAAGCAACATTTAAATTCTGTAACACCAAATGACAAAAGCGACAGCACCACCAGACTGTATTCGCAACATGGTAGCAGGGAAAAAAGCCTTCAAAATTGAGAGGGTATATAGATCCAGAAGAACTCAATAAAGCTTTGAGACCCAATGGAAATAAAGAGAAGGCAACCAGTGAACAAATTCTGCCTCAACTTGGCAAGGCAAATATCTTTACTAATCTGGAAGCTAAGGACAGATACTGCCAAGTGACGCTGGATGAAAGCAGCAGTTTTCTGATTACAAGTTTGGATGATTGTGCATGTCGTTTGATATTTATACAACCCCAGAAAAATACCAAAATAAACAGCATGAGATAATCAATGGTGTACAAGAGTGGAAGTGAGTGAGGATGAGCTGCCAGTCTTTGGGTGTGGGGATCTGATGGAAGTAGCAATCACAGACTATGTTTGAAATCTAGTGAGATTTCTAAAGGGAGCCTATCAGATGAACCTGAAGGCGAACAAGAAAAAACTGCAACTGAACATTACTGAAATCAAGCACATAGATCATGTACTGATGGCTGAAAGACTTCTCCATGATCCTGATAAGGTGTGGTCTGCAGTAGAGATACAGCAAATAACAGATGTGAAGGCAGTTCAACAATTTATTGGGTATATAACCTAGCCAAATTCTTGCCCATTTTCTACTCAAAGTGTGGATCTCTATGGAAGCTGACTGAAACGAAGAAGGCCATTTGACCCATTATGTCTGTGCTGGCTCTCTTCAGGAACAGCTCACCTCGTGCTGGGCTCCTGCCTCCTCCCCACAACACTGCAGAATCGTCTCTTTCAGGTAATAATCAACATGCTACTAGAATGCCTGAATCTGCCTCCACCACAAACTC
This sequence comes from Scyliorhinus torazame, assembly GCF_047496885.1. NCBI lineage: Eukaryota > Metazoa > Chordata > Chondrichthyes > Carcharhiniformes > Scyliorhinidae > Scyliorhinus > Scyliorhinus torazame. Next base: position 308,066,452 of record NC_092708.1, read on the forward strand.
AGGCAGCCCATTCCTAGTCCTAATCATTCCATATCCTAATTGTTATGTTTAAAGTATTCTTCCTATGTCACAATTGGTTCATGCGACAATTACTTTAAATCTGTGCCCTCTGGTTCTTGATCCTTCTACCAATGGGAACAGTTTCTCCATAACTATGCTGTCCAGACCCCTTGCGATTTTGAATACTTCTGTCAGATTTCCTCTTAATCTTCATCTAAAACAGACTCAACTTCTTTGACGTATCTATGTCACTGAAGTTCACATCCCTCAGACCATTCTCGTGAATCTTTTCTGTACTTTAATGCCTTCACATCTTTTCTTTTCTAAAGTATCGGATCCAGAACTGAACACGGTACTCCGGTTGAGGCTGAGACAGTGTTCTAACCAAGGTTGTCATAACTTTCTTGCTTTTATATTCTATGCCGCTGTTAACAAAGTCAAGGATGCTATGTGGTTTGGTAACCCCTCTCTCAGCTTGTCCTGCCACCTTCAATGATGTATGCTGTGATGAATGCAGAAATTGTTCTATATTATATTTTATATTTGTGGCAGAAATGTTATTAAAAGGCCAAGTTAAGGTATATATTTTTGCAGTAATACCACTAAAGAACCTAGGTTAAGGTATCCAGACTGTGTCTCTGCTAAAGCTGTAATTAGGGAGTTGTAAAAGGTGAAGTCATGATTGTTTCTAACCATTTACCTGTTTACATATAGAGGACTAATGGAACATTGTTATGATTGCTGGAGATTCCCTGGAGAGTTGATAAGTTATAGGGAGTGGTGTTTAGTCTGAGTAAGCAGGTCATGGAACTAAGTGGGATATAGATGATGTAATTAATGGGAGGAGCCAGGTCTGTCTGCGGTTTTGCAGTTTGCCTTACAATGTGAGTCTGACAAGACAGAAGGATTTTAAGTTGAACAGCAGTTTTTGCCAAATGTTGCTAGGTTGATCAGAAGTGTGCAGAACCTGATCCCGAAAGGATCTCAATCCCCAAAAGTATGTACACAACTAAGCAAGTAATATGTTTGTTAACTTTATTCATATGTGGCTTTTGAACTGTATTGGGTTGCTTTACTGAATTTAGTAGCAGGTATAGCTACTAGTTTTATGTTTTTCTTTGTGCTTCAGAACCATTGAACTGATAATTGTAAAGCTATTTCCTGTGACATTAATGCAGTTAATTTTGTGTTTAAATTTTAAGTTTCTTTAACATAAAAGATACCTATAGATTAGAATGATCACTCCTGGGGTGAAATATACTTTCCTCATAGTTTTACAAATTAAAACAAATTGCTTGGGGCTCTTGTCCAGTATCCTAACAAATGTAGGGGCCAGGTCCAATATCCTGGTAATGTATATATACATCCAGTTATTTCTGCTCCTGCAGCCTCCTTAGAATTGTAGGCCAGGATTTTCGAGCACCACCTGCTGCCGGGATATTCCAGTCCCACCAAATGTCAATGCCACAGTGGGACTGGAAAAGTCTGGCAGTAGTCTTTATTTTATATTGTCTCTCCATGTTCTTCTGTCCAAAAAGAATCAATTCATACTTCTCTGCAATAAGTTGTCTGTCTGCCCTTCCACCAACCTGTCTATGTCCTTTTGAAGTTCTATAAGCATGGCCCGTAACTTCCTGCATGATTTGTGACTTAGCCCGCTGGTGCGCCGCACACCAGCGACCCGGAAGTGCGGGTTTTCAGGCATACGTGCTGGAAGGGCGCGCCGTTTAAACTCCCGGCCCTTTTGTATTGACTGCTTGAAGCCCTGGGCTGAGGTGGATCTGCTGAATGAAAATTCCAGCTACAGCCATAACTTGGACCACTTACATTGATATTTGGTGAGTTTTTATACCTTTTTATTTACACAGAAATGTTTTGGCCTCGCTGAAGCAGGAGACATTGGGAGACATTTTTGGATGGTTAATGTGTTATACTGTTAGTGTTTAGCAGTTATAAATATGTTTAAAATGCAAATAAAATGAAAGGAAGATATATTTTTTAAAACTTTTGTTTGTCATGAGGCTCTTAATTCCATTAAAGGAACTATAATGGATAGAATGCGGTGATCGCTTGCTAACAGGTATGATTATCTACCTAAGATACTCAGTGTGACTGATCAGAGGTTCTGTGGGTCCTTGCATGGCTGATGATCCTGATCCTAGAGCCACATCTTCAATCACTCACTTGGCAGGAGTTTCCAAAAGTTGGCATTGGTCCTTGGCGCTAAGCTGCAGGTATTCCTTTCGCAGGCACGTTTCCCTGGCTTACTCTTGCCCTTGAGTGTTCTCAAAGAATTATAACCCTTGAATTAGGATGTTCCTCCAAGTAGGTCTCTTCTGAGCAAAGGTCTCCCAGGCATTGACGCCTATGTTCCATTTCTTGAGGTAACCCTGCAAGGTGTCTTTGAAGAAGATCTGCTTTGGCAGTCGGGACTTTGACATCTTAAGCTTCTGGGTGGCCCAGCGGAGTTGGTTTTGGATGATCATGCTGCCATTGACCCCTTCAAGGACACAAATGTCTTCCCAGCTGATTCGGAACTAAAGTACATTTGGATTTTTCAATGTATTTTTAGCTAAGATGTTTATGAGTTTCCCTGATGTAATGTTCATCCTTAGAAGCCTCAGTGATTACTTCAAATGGTTTAACAATGTTTAATGACTTAGTTGATATATGCAGGCTTCCTGTAAGCTAATGTGAACTATCTGTCTGACAGGTATTGCTGCGAATCAATCACCCACCCCTAAGTGTGTACTCCCAAAATGAGGTCAGAGAAAATGTGCCAGGACACTGCACTTCAGCAGCTGCTGCTTTTCAGGCTTTGAGCTTGTCAATCAAAAATAGTCAAAACCCTCCCCTTCCCTCCTCCTTTCCCTTCTTCCCTCCGTCCCCTTTACAAATTGAAGGAACTGTTGTGTTTAAATGAGAAAATATATTTTATTGCAAGAAATTTTTAAAAGTTGAGGTTATTTTATGTAATTATTCAGCTGATAAAGTTAAATGTTCAGTTAAATGTTAACCAGTTTCAAAATGTTGTATTTAGAAAATTATTTTTGTTAATAAATGTTACACATTAAACTTTATAAGCTTCCACAAATGTCTTACTGAAACATCAGAATATAACATTTAATTGAAATAATTATAAATGAGTAAGGTAATTGAAGTAAATAAGGCAGAAACATATTTAACACAGCTAATACGGTGGCACACTAGTTCGCACTACTGCCTCACAACACCAGGGACCCATGTTCAATTCGAACCTTGAGTGACTGTGTGGTGTTTGCACATTCTCCCCATGTCTGCATGGGTTTATAGAATCATGGAATAGAACCATAGAATTCCTACAGTGCAGAAGAAGGCCATTCAGCCCATCAAGTCTGCACCAACACTTTGAAAGAGTACACTACCTGGGTCCGCTCCCCCGTTCTATCCCTGGAACCTAACCTGTACATCCCTGGACACTAAGGGGCAACTTAGCATGGCCACAGATTTAAAACAAATAACAAAACATTTGTTCACTTGTAAATAATCACCTTGAATCCTAAAAAAAAGTAAAAATTACGTTAAAAGAATTAACAGTGATAGTGATGCCTGGTTAAAAGAAAGCAATAAAAACTATTTAAAAAGTCTGCCTACCTTTAAAACACCTGTTAAAATAGTTGGTTGTTGTTTTGTATCTGTTTAAATGATTGCGCCCAATGGGTGCTCCCAAGCTGACCACATCATAAGGGGGTGGGGCTGCTCTCCTCCTGCCTCGCGCTGGAGCCTACGCACACCAGGGCACTGGAGGCTCCAGGCTGCCGAAGAGAAAAGAAGGTTCATCACATCATCGGAGCGCAGTGGTTTGGCTCAGGGGGCTAGACAGCTGGTTTGTGATGCAGAACAAGTCCGGCAGCGCAGGTTCAATTCCCGTACCAGCTTACCCGAACAAGCGCCGGAATATGGCGACGAGGGGCTTTTCATAGTAATTTCATACTTGTGACAATAAAAGATTATTATTATTACATTTCTCTTTTAAAATCAGAGGTCCGTGGCTCCTGCCACAAGCAGAAAGTTACGGGCCTACCACCCACCTAGTTCTCAATGCCTCCAGGTTTTGTATCATCTGCAAATTTTGATATTGCCCCAGAATTTGAAGACGAATAACAGCGTGTGATGTGCACCCTTAGTTCACCTTTTTTCACATTCTTCAGCTTAAAAAATATTTTCCCCTGTAACTTTCTGGAAGTGCAAGTTGACGATGGTGCATCCAGGGCAACAGGCCATTTAGCACCTTGGTGAATGACAGGACCAAAACACTACCTTCAGTGCCAATGAGACTTGAGGATTGAAAAAGGAACAGAGGAGTGATAGAGAAAGAAATTGGGCAAACAAATGTCATATCAGTTACAGAAAGAGAAATGGAAGGAAATGAAGATTGGACTAAGGGGGAGAACAATGGACAGGAAAAGAAAACAATGTTTACATTTAAAATGAGCCATTTTTTAAATCACCAACAACAATTCACTTCCTGAAGGAATGAGACTGCACTTAATTTTTCTTCTCAATAAGAGATGGGTTGATGGTCATTAACATATATCATATCAAATTTTCCATTAAACAACTGGCAACAGCAAGATGACACTTTTCTGAATCTGACAACAGAAAGGATTTTGTGTTTTTTTGCAATTCACAGCTATTTATTTCTCTCTAATCATCTCCCCTTGACATTCAAAGGTATTACCATCAGAGCATTCGCTGTTTAGTAGGACAGAAGTTCAGCAAGATTGATCTATCACAGGCCTGTCATGATCTTCAAGTGAACATCACAGCACATACACACATACAAAGGATAGACAGAGCAACGGACCAATTAGCACACATAACACGACAGCCAATCACAGACAAGAGCATACACAGTACAAAACAAGAAACACGACACTTCCTGGCCAGTCCATCAGGAGACGGCACTGGGCAAGGACCTCAAAGCCAGACACTCACACAGTCACCACGTGCTGAGTACCAAGTATGTTATATAAATAGTTTAAAGGAATAAAACTGCGTTGTACCAATCGCAACCATGTTGGTTCGTCTGTATCTCAGAGCACCCAACACTTCATGGTACCAGAAGTGAATCAAACCTACCCACAAATCTGCCATCCTGCGCCATGGACACTGTCAACACACCGCAGCCATTGCAAGTCACTGGGAACCTTGGCATCAATTGGACGCTGTTCAAGCAGCGCTTCGAACTCTTTATGGAAGCCAACGAAAAACAGGGCGCCTCGGACAAAAGGAAGATCGCCATCCTCCTCACCACCGCAGGTCAGCACGCCATCCATGTATACAACTCCCTGGTGTTCGCGGAAGGCGAGGACAAATCTAAATATGACACGGTCCTCCTCAAGCTCGACCAACACTTCATCGCTGAGGTCAACTAGAGCTTTGCGAGGTATGTCTTCCAGCAGCGCCTGCAAGGCCTTCCTGACGCACCTCCGCATACTCGCGCAGTACTGCGGTTACGACACCACCTCAGAGTCCATGATCCGGGACCAGATCGTTTTTGGCGTTGCCTTCGGCAGCCTACGCCAGCAGCTTCTAAAAATAAAAGGCCGGACCTTAGCATCTGCAGTTGAAGCCTGTGTCCTGCACGAGATAATGTGCCCAATTTCAGGCGACCGAATCGGCGCGGAGGGGGTCTTACGTGACCGGATCGGCGAGCCAGGTGCCCCACGAGGCCGAACGGGTCCAGGCGATCGAGTTTCTCCCGGCCCGCGGCCCGGACGAGGGCAGTCGTTTCGCGCGATTTTCGAGGCCTCCCGCGCTTGTGCGCGCCAAAACCTACGGCAACATTGAGGGACGTGATGCGCAGGCGCGCTCGACACAAAACCGAACTGCACATGCGCAGTGGCGTAACGAACGCCATGATGTCACGACGTGCGGCAACTGTGGAGCTGCTCAGTTAAAAGGGCAATGTCCCGCAAAAACCCAACAATGCCTATGCTGTGGCAAGGTGGGCCACTACGCTGCTTACTGTCGAGCGGCTCAACCTGTTGATCTTTCGCATCTCCGACAACCTTGCGGGAACGTGCGGACCATTCAGCCTCCACATTACGACATCCAAACCGATGACACAGATGACCAAGACGCCTTCCGGGTTGCGGTCATTGATGGGAACCGGGTCAACACAATCAATCCGGGTGATGAATGGTGTGCCCCCTTGACGGTCAACCCAAATTCGTCGCCCACCTACTAGACTGGACTTATGAGACTGTTTACACGTTGAACTCATGCAACCACTGTTTTAACATGTCTATGTTCTTCTCGTTACAGGCATTTGTTTTATTGTTCCACATTTCCACGTTTTTTTTTGTTATGGTACAACCTCGTTAGTATGTCACACCCGCCATCGCCCCTTGTATATAGTTAAGCCCCATGTACATGCTGTAAATATTACACACACACACATTTAGCTGCACTCAGTACACATTTCTATTTATAACCACGTAGGCAAATAATCTTGTAAAAAAGGGGGGGTGTAATGATATTCAAGTGAACATCACAGCACATACACACATACATAATGATAGACAGAACAATGGACCAATTAGCACACATAACACGACAGCCAATCACAGACAAGAGCATACACAGTACAAAACAAGAAACACGACACTTCCTGGGCAGTCCATCAGGAGACGGCACAGGGCAAGAACCTCAAAGCCAGACACTCACACAGTCACCACGTGCTGAGTACCAAGTTTGTTAAATAAATAGTTTAAAGGAATAAAACTGCGTTGTACCAATCGCAACCGTGTTGGTTCGTCTGTATCTCAGAGCACCCAACACTTCAAGGCCTACCTGCAAAATGAATGTTGAAGCTGAATCTCAACACCTGCTCACTATCACAGCACACAAAGGCCTACTCCACGATGAGAGATTATCTTTTGGTATAACATCGGAACCTGTTTTGAGTCAGCGGTGTGTGGACCAGATTTTAAATGGTCTGCAGGGGTACAATGTTACCTTGATGACCTACGGATCTCTGGTACCAAGGAACAGGAGCATTTCCGTAACCTAGCAGTCACGTCAAGATGCCTTCAAATGCATGGTCCGCGTATCAGGAAAGATAAGTATTATTTTTTTCAAGCGTCAATACAATACTTAAGCTATGTGATTGATAGCAACAGTTTACACAAGGCACCTATGCTGATGGAGGCTATCATGGTGGCCCCATGACCAACAAATGTAACTCAATTAAGATCATTCCTTGGGTTAATTAAGTATGATAGCAAATTTGTTTCAAATCTAGTGAACCTGTTTTTAAAAAAAATTATCATAGAATTTACAGTGCAGAAGGAGGCCATTTGGCCCATCGAGTCTGCACCGGCTCTTGGAAAGAGCACCCTACCGAAGGTCAACACCTCCACCCTATCCCCATAACCCAGCAACCCCACCCAACACTAAGGGCAATTTTGGACACTAAGGGCAATTTATCATGGCCAATCCACCTAACCTGCACATCTTTGGACTGTGGGAGGAAACCGGAGCACCCGGAGGAAACCCACGCACACACGGGGAGGATGTACAGACTCCGCACAGACAGTGACCCAAGCCGGAATCGAACCTGGGACCCTGGAGCTGTGAAGCAATTGTGCTATCCACAATGCTACCGTGCTGCCCTTAACATAATTTGTTGTGCATAATACAAGCATGACATTGGACATCAGTATGCAAAAATGCACATCAATCAGTGAAAGAAGAACTGAAGAAGTCAAGTGTTGGTACATTTTAACCCGAAGTTACCAGGACAACTTGCCTGTGATGCCTCGCCATACGGAGTTGGGGTAGTGGTGTCACACATACTATCTTCAGGGGAAGGAAGACCAATAGCCTTTGCGACGCATACTTAGCAAGTGCTGAATCAAATAACGGCCAGTTGGAGAAGGAGACATTGAACATTATTTTTGGTGTGAGCAAACTTCACCAATATCTGTCTGGTCATCACTTGATTTGATTTGATTTGATTTATTATTGTCACATGTATTGGTATAAGTGAAAAGTATTGTTTCTTGCATGCTATACAAACAACGCATACCGTACATAGGGAAGGAAGGAGAGACTGCAGAATATAATGTTACAGTTATAGCAAGGTGTAGAGAAAAAATCAACTTAATACGAGGTAGGTCCATTCAAAAGTCTGATGGCAGTAGGAAAGAAGCTGTTCTTGAGTTGGTTGGTACGTGACCTCAAACTTTGGTATCTTTTTCCTGATGGAAGAAGGTGGAAGAGAGTATGTCTGGGGTGCGTGGAGTCCTTAATTATGCTGGCTGCCTTTCCGAGGCAGCGGGAATTGGAGACAGAGTCAATGGATGGGAGGTTGTTTTGCATGATGGATTTGGCTACATTCACGACCCATTGTAATTTCCTGCTGTCTTTGGCAGAGCAGGATCCATACCAGGCTGTGATACAACCAGAAAGAACACTTTACATTGTTCATGGATCACAGGCCCTTTACAACTATTTTTGGACCACATAAGGGTATTCATTTGTTGGCAGCAAGCAGACTTCAACAATGGTCTTTAATATTATCTACACATTTATACGAGTCAGTCAGAAAGCTATGACAATGCTGGCGTATTGTCACGTTGGCCTTTGCTTGCTGGTCAGGTACCACCAGGTGTGAAAATAGCTTCTATTTTTCACAGAGAGAATATATCCTGGTGACGACAGCCCAGATCCAACGACAGACCAGAAATAATCCCGTGATGGGAAAGTACAGGAAATGGTGTTCAAGGGAAGAAAGCAGGAACGTTTCCCAAATTAAAGCCATATGTTACCAGAAAACTCGAGTTGTCAGTCTAGGGTGGATGCCTGTTGTGTGTGTGTGTGGGGGGGGGGGGGGGGGGGGGTGAGGGTAATAATTCCTCTAAACTTGTGACAAAGAGCATTGGAACAATTTCATTAAGGACACTTAGGTATAGTTTGAATAATGGCACCTGAGAGGAGCTACTTCTGGTGGCCAGGAATCAATGCCTAATTCAAGGAAAAAGTAGGACTGTGCCAGTCAAGTGCATGGGTAAGGAACACACCATCATTGTCTCCATTGTATCCATCGGAGTGACCTAAAATGCCTTGGCAACGTCTATACCTTGACTTGTCCAACTCGTTGCCTTGGCAATGTCTATGCCTTGACTAGTCCAACTCGGGAAGGGGCCATACTGGACCTGGTATTGGAGAATGATCCCGGCCAGGTGGTTGAAGTTTCAGGCGGTGATTACTTTGGGAATAGCGATCACAATTCCGTAAGTTTTAGAATACACATGGACAAAGACAAGAGTGGTCCTAAAGGAAGAGTGCTAAATTGGGGGAAGACCAAGTGTAACAAAATTCGGCAGGAGCTAGGGAATGTGGATTGGGAGCAACTGTTTAAGGGTAAATCCACATTTGAAATGTGGGAGTCTTTTAAGGAAAGGTTGATTAGAGTGCAGGACAGACATGTCCCTGTGAAAATGAGGGATAGAAATGGCAAGATTAGGGAACCATGGATGATGGGTGGAATTGTGAGACTAGCTAAGATGAAAAAGGAAGCATACATAAGATCTAGCGACTTAAATCTGATGACGCTTTGGAGGAATATCGGGAATGTAGGACAAATCTCAAACGCGCAATAAAGAGGGCTAAAAGGGGCCATGAAATATCTTTGGCTAACAGGGTTAGAAAATCCCAAAGCCTTTTATTCGTATGTAAGGAGCAAGAGGGTAACTAGAGAAAGGATTGGCCCACTCAAAGACAAAAGAGGGAATTTATGCGTGGAATCAGAGGAAATGGGTGAGATTCTTAATGAGTACTTTGCATCGGTATTCACCAAGGAGAGGGACATGACGGATGTTGAGGTTAGGGATGGATGTTTAAATACTCTAGGTCAAATCGGCATAAGGAAGGGGGAGATCTTCTAAAAGGCATTAAGGTGGACAAGTCCCCAGGTCCGAACGGGATCTATCCCAGGTTACTGAGGGAAGCGAGGGACAAAATAGCTGGGGCCTTAACAGATATCTTTGAAGCATTCTTGAGCATGGGTGAGGTCCCGGAGTACTGGAGAATTGCTAATGTTGTCCCTTTGTTTAAGAAGGGTAACAGGGATAATCCAGGTAATTATAGACCTGTGAGCTTCACGTCAGTGGTAGGCAAACTGTTGGAGAAGATACTGAGGGATAGGATCTATTCACATTTGGAAGAAAATAGACTTATCAGTGATAGGCAGTATGGTTTTGTGCAGGAAAGGTCATGTCTTACAAACCTAATAGAATTCTTTGAGGAAGTGACAAAGTTAATTGATGAGGGAAGGGCTGTAGATGTCATATACATGGGCTTCAGTAAGGCATTTGATAAGGTTTCCCATATCAGGTTGATGGAAAAAGTGAAGTCGCATGGGGTTCAGGGTGTACTTGCTAGATGGATAAAAAACTGGCTGGGCAACAGGAGACAGAGAGTAGTGGTGGAAGGGAGTGTCTCAAAATGGAGAAAGGTGACTAGTGGTGTTCCACAGGGATCCGTGCTCGGACCACTGTTGTTTGTGAGAGACATAAATGATCTGGACAAAGGTATAGGTGGTCTGATTAGCAAATTTGCAGATGATACTAAGATTGGTGGAGTTGCAGATAGTGAGGGGTCTGTCCAGAGAATACAGCAAAATATAGATAGATTGGAGAGTTGGGCAGAGAAATGGCAGATGGAGTTCAATCCAGGCAAATGCGAGGTGATGCATTTTGGAAGATCCAATTCAAGAGCGGACTATACGGTCAATGGAAGTGTCCTGGGGAAAATTAATGTACAGAGAGATCTGGGAGTTCAGGTCCATTGTACCCTGAAGGTTGCAACGCAGGTCGATAGAGTGGTCAAGAAGGCATACAGCATGCTTGCCTTCATTGGACGGGGTATTGAGTACAAGAGTCGGCAGGCCATGTTACAATTGTATAGGACTTTGGTTAGGCCACAATTGGAATACTGCGTGCAGTTCTGGTCGCCACATTACCAGAAGGATGTGGATGCTTTAGAGAGGGTGCAGAGGAGATTCACCAGGATGTTGCCTGGTATGGAGGGTGCTACCTATGAAGAAAGGTTGAGTAGGTTAGGATTGTTTTCGTTGGAAAGACGGAGGTTGAGGGGGGACCTGATTGAGGTCTACAAAATTATGAGAGGTATGGACAGGGTGGATAGCAACAAGCTTTTTCCAAGAGTGGGGGTGTCAATTACAAGGGGTCACGATTTCAAGGTGAGAAGGGGAAAGTTTAAGGGAGATGTGCATGGAAAGTTTTTTACGCAGAGGGTGGTAGGTGCCTGGAACGCTTTGCCAGCGGAGGTGGTAGAGGAGGGCACGATAGCATCATTTAAGATGCATCTGGACAGATTTATGAACGTGCGGGGAACAGAGGGAAGTAGATCCTTGGAAAATAGGCGACAGGTTTAGATAAAGGATCTGGATCGGTGCAGTCTGGGAGGGCCGAAGGGTCTGTTCCTGTGCTGTAATTTTCTTTGTTCTTTGTTCTTTGTTTTCAGGTCCTTTCAAGGGGCACATGTTTATGACCATCATAGACACACACGCTAAGTTGCCTGAGGTGGTCTTCATGAAGTAAACAACTGCAGAACAAACCATTGAAAAGCTTGATGAGATTTTCATCAGATTTGAGAAACCGTAAGATCATAAGACCATAAAATCATAAGACACAGCTGTAGAATTAGGTCATTCGGCCCATCGAGAAGAGGATTGTTTCAACAAGGAGAGCACGTTTTGGTGCACAGCTTTACAACCAGTAAGAAGTGGGTTCCTGCAACCTTACTGGCTCAAACTGGCCCTGTTTCCTAAACAGTGATGAGCTAGTGTGGCGGGCCATGCATCAACGTGCCAGTACTGGGTATGCCAGAACTCCCTCAGGATGAACCGCTATCCACTCCTAAAGGGATAGAATTGAAAAGGAAAGAAGCTGTGTTAAGCTTGCGTCAATCCTTGGTTAGACAATACAGGAACACTGTGTACAGATCTGCTTGCTTGATGTTCAAAAGGGATATAGAGGCCTTCGAGGTGATAAAGAATTATAAGGATGATATCAGAACTCCAAGGTTATAACTATCTGAAAAAATCTGAACACGTTGTTTCTCTTTTCTCTTAGAACCAGAGGGGTAACGAGATAGAGGTCTTTCAAATTGTCACCGGTTTTGTTCGACTGGGCACGGCACACGCTGTCCTGATCCTCTGGAGGGTCGTAGCACTGTGGAGCCACTTCCTGTGTGGGCACTGCATCTCCTTTAAAAATATCAATGAGGAATGGCGTATTGGTTGTTCAGGGATCAAGCTATAATGCTGCCGGCTTCTGGGGAATTGATGCTAGTTTGTAAGGCACATTGTGCATCGAGAAAATTCAGGGGCTCTCGCGTTCAAACATATTCTATTTCAGAAAGGTATTTGCAAATTTTTACATCACATTCCGTTCAAATTCATTTGGGTGTCAGTTATGCTTCCAACAGTTTAACAACATAGTAACAGCAGTGCTGATCTTCATCAAACGTGAACAGAGGTTAGCAGTGCTTCATACCTTTTTATCTGTTAGTCACCCGCAGCACCTTGCAGCACTGTTTTGTGATCTATGTGACAAGTCTTAATTTCCCCCTTCACTGTGTAGTTCAAAGAGTCAGATTCTGCATCGGACATCAAAGGAACTTTCTGCTTCTGTCCACCTTATTATCCTTTACACTTTAAACAGGTTGGAGTGGATTACAGCTTTTCACTGATGCCTAGCTATCACAGTCCCCTTGGTGCTGAATCAGCATTGTTAATAGGTTTTTTCTCAATAATTAACCACAAAGCAAACTAATCCTATTAACTCACAATTCCTATTACAATTCAAAAGCTCAAAATACAGCACAAATAGAACGAATGCTGTAGAACATGGGTCGGCTAATTTTTGAGGAGAACTAAAAGAACGCTATAGCCTAGGTTTTTATTTCTTATTCTCTGTGCCTATCATGTCCTCATAAGAGGGATATAGCATGCACATAGTTCAAACTCTAACTGATCTGGGAATGATGTGGCGATGCCGGCGTTGGACTGGAGTGAGCACAGTAAGAAGTCTCACAACACCAGGTTAAAGTCCAACAGGTTTGTTTTGAATCACTAGCTTTCAGAGCACTGCTCCTTCCTCAGGTGAATGAAGAGGTATGTTCCAGAAACATATATATATTGACAAAGTCAAAGATGCTTTGAATGCGAGCATTTGCAGGTAATTAGGTCTTTACAGATCCAGAGATAGGGGTAACCCCAGGTTAAAGAGGTGTGAATTGTCTCAAGCCAGGACAGTTGGTAGGAACACATAAGCCCAGGCCAGATGGTGGGGGGTGAATGTAATGCAACATGAATCCAAGGTCCCGGTTGAGGCCGTACTCATGTGTGCGGAACTTGGCTATAAATTTCTGCTCGGCGATTCTGCGTTGTCGCACGTCCTGAAGGCCGCCTTGGAGAACGCTTACCCGAAGATCAGAGGCTGAATGCCCTTGACTGCTGAAGTGTTCCCCAACTGGAAGGGAACATTCCGCAACCTGGAAACCAAGATAGAGTCCATATTCTCAACTTGCGCTCAGGACGCTTCAGACCAGCTGCGGAATACTGCCAAACAGATGAGATAATGATACTACGCCACCTATATGCACACCAAGAACAGGAAGCTTGAGAAACTTGGCATCACCACCAGCAGCAACCAAGCCTCCCTCGGTACCACAGTAGAAAAAAATACAGGGAAATCTATTGTCAACTTGTAAGACTACAGCCTTCAACCAGACAAAATGGAAGTCCTCAGCAGAGGAATTTCTGCACCACTACCACAATGGACCCCATCAGTCTCATGGCAAACATGGAGGAATTCGTCAGGCGAATGAGGCTCCGGGAGTTCTTCCACAGACCCTAAGAGGCCGACAAGCGAACCCAATGAGACAACCAATGAACCGGAACAGCAGACCAAGAGATCTGCTGTGCGGCGAGGAGAGAGTCGAATTGGACCTCTCTGGAAAGCCGCCAGCCTAGACTCAACATGTATGCTCAAGCCGTTAGGAGTTGCGTCAATGCCAGATTCATCCTTCGCATTCACAAGACAGCCCCAAACATCACCCAAGCACAACGCAATGCCACCCGCGCTCTCAAGACCAACCGCAACATTGTCATCAAACCAGCAGACAAAGGAGGGGCCACCGTCATACTGAACAGAACTGCAAAGAAGTGTAATGACAACTCAACAACCAGAAACACTACAGACAGTTACCCACAGATCCGCCAACTCAACAGACTGATCAAGACCTTGGATCCAGATCTTCAGAGCATCCTATATGCTCTCATCCCACGTATTCCCCGCGTTGGAGATCTCTACTGCCTCCCGAAAATACACTAGGCCAACACGCCAGGCCGTCCTGTCGTATCAGGCAATGGGACCCTCTGTGAGAACCTCTCTGGCTACATCGGGGGCATCTTGAAACTCATCGTACAAGGAATGCCCAGCTTCTGTCGTGATACGACGGACGCCTTACAGAAACCCATGGACCAGTTGAACCAGGAACATTCCTGGTCACAATGGACGTCTCAGCACTCTACACCAGCATCCCCCATGACAACGGCATTGCTGCAACAGCCTCAGTACTCAACACCGACAACTGCCAATCCCCAGACGCAATTCTGCAACTCATCCGCTTCATTCTGGATCACAACGTCTTCGCCTTCGACAACAAGTTCATCATCCAGACACATGGCTGGGGCTAAAGGGATCAAGAGGTATGGAGAGAAAGCGGGTATGGGACACTGAATGTGCTTGATCAGCCATGATCATATTGAATGGTGGTGCAGGCTCGAAGGGCTGAATGGCCTATCCCTGCACCTACTTTCTATGTTTTTATGTTTTCGTACCCCATGTCTTTCCCTCATCAGCCTCGGTGCCAGTTTCACGACTTTTAAAAGCACAAGTGAACCTCGCCGTCGGAATTCACCCCAGTGGAGGCGGCGAATCACCAAGACCCCAGAGAATACTGGGTCAGGCCATCTAGTGATATGCCAGCAGTGTTTACTGTATGTGCATTCTGGAAAGCATTTCTGACGCTGCTGAGGCAACGGAGAATTACGGTTTGGCATGAAACTGACGCCCGCCACGATTTCGGTGTCAAAACAGATTCTCCACCAATCCCGTTTCTCGATTCTGCTGTCGGCCGACGGAGAATCCTGCTCCTTGTCTTCAAAGTGTAACAAATTGATCAGAAAAGTATATGCTGTTTAAAGGCAAAGCGGTTAATTTTGTAAAACAAAAACTTGGCTTTATTTCTTTGTTCAAGGTGAACTTTCATGTGGCTTATTATCACCATGTATTAGGAAATGTTCTCTGCAGTGTGTTACATGTTCAAGATTTGACATCATATTTTTGCATAATTTATTTTTTCATCAAAAAAAGAAGTCATTTCCTGTTCATATTGCTAGGCAACATATCACCTCTGCTTGCAAATATGATGTCAACAGGTCTGTCACCTCCTGGTGAGATGCTTCATTAATATTCACAAATATTCAAGTTCATCCTTGGATGGAGCCTTCAATATACTGTTCTGCATGCAGGGCGCCTATTGTCAGAGGAGTCATACGCCCTGTCATTTGAGGTAAACTCTGTTAGTTTGGCGGTTCTCCTGGCATCTAGGTGCCTCTTCATTCTCTGGGCTGAATGTTATAGCCCCGCCACAGAGGGGGTGGAGCTAGAAAATGCAGCAATTCATTCAAAAGTCCATTATCTTTAGTGGGAGTGGACTAACGAACAGGCGGATAATTCCACCCTCTTTTTCCATTTTCTGGTTTGAAGCATTCTGTCGATTCGACAGTTGTGGTGATAGGTGGTGTCGTTCCATCCCATTTCTTTTTAAAATAAATTTAGAGTACCCAATTCATTTTTTTTCCAATAAAGGGGCAATTTAGCATGGCCAATCCACCTACCCTGCACATCTTTGGTCTGTGGGGACGAAGCCCACGCAGACACGGGGAGAATGTGCAAACGCCACAACGACAGTGACCCAGAGCCGGGAATTCCATCCCATTTCTTGCAGGGTGGACGAACGTTGTACTCATTTTCACGTCATTTTTCATCTTCTACCTTTATTGTGTGGGTTGTTATAATGCCCTCTGTGATGGATATGGCCATGAGGAGATGGTTTTTCCAAAGTTCACGTTTAGCTGTGTGGTGTGCTGTTGGCAATGGAGGCTACTGCTTGGTGTCAAGCTAGGAATTGCAGCGTCTGCTTTGCGGGCACAGTGTTGACCTCGTCAACAGTTATCAGAGCCGGACGTTGAGCTCTTCTGGTTGCTGTTTGCTTCCTTGTCTGTCCTCCACTGGAGGCTTCATGGCAACCATCTGAGCGGTTGGTTGATCTGACCAATGGGACCTCTCCAACAGCTGTAATGAAAATGGAAAAGCCAGCTCTGCAAAGAGAGAGGACTGAAGCCCTAGTCAGGATACTCTTTCTTGTTTGAACTCTCATGAACATGCATTTCTGTATAATTTACAACAGTAGTTTTACATCTGCTGCCATTTTGAGGAGATTCGGGGCTAGACAGACATATCTGCTCAAGAGAGATTGATCACGGATGATTACCTCACCTCAAAGATATATTTGCCACCAATACCTTAATCGCTCCAAAATTATACTTATGACTGGAAGTCAAATTCTCCATGGCCCATAATGTGGAGCTCGAGGTGTCTTAGCCTCAGCTCTTTGCCTGATAGAACTGTAACACTGGCTCACATGTTAAACTTCAAGTTTGTGAGATGGCCGTTAACCAAAAAGGCAGGAACAAAAATCCAAGGGGCGGGATTCTCCATTTTTGAGACTATGTGTTGATGCCGGGGCAGAATTCGTGGACTTACACGACAGCAAAACTGGCGCTGAACCTCGATTGAATCAGCAAATGTGGAGGGGCTAGCACCGGCGCCACGTGGAACGCCGTCAATTCCAATGAAAAATGGTACGGGATTCGCTGGGTCCGTGATTGACACTCGGGAGTCTGACAAGCTGCAGCAGCATACACACATTGCAATCCCCACGCACACTCATCCCAGCCAACAAAATGACACTGGTTGCGCTGGAGGGCGCCCATACAGCTGATGGGTCGGCTGGGGCCAGAGGGCACCCAGGGGGGTGGCCTGGGGGGGGGGGGACACCTGTACAACCTATGGCCCTAACTTCAAAGTGGGCTGTGAGCGGTGTGCGCAGCTGCATGGCTGCCTTTCCGGCTGCAGCAACTGTGTTCCATGCCTGTCCACCCCGACCCCACCCCCTGCTACTCCCCCGGCCCTGGCACAAGCCCTCCGGCCAGCAGCACAACTGTCAGCAAATTATGGTGGCAGTTGAGCACTTTCCGTCCCCCTCTCTCTCCCTCAGCAGCCACGACACCGGTTTCACAATTTTGAAAAGCACAAGTGATCTGCGCTGTCAGGAACTCAGCCCATCAGACACGGAGTACCGAGGCTTCCCCGGCGAATAGCAGGTCGGTTCCATTAATGACATGCAAACGGTGTTTACTGCATGTGCATTCCGGACCGCATTGATGCTGCTGTCGCGGTGTTGGAGAGTTGCAATTTGGCGTCAAATCGTGTCCGCTGTGATTTTGGCGTCGGAGCCTATTCTCCACCCAATCGCATTTTGCGATTTCGGTGTCAGCTAACAGAGAATCCCACCCAAGATCTTTGACTTCATCCAAGAAGCATGGCTGTGTTCTCTTGGTGTGCAGTTTCAACCTCCTGAATCATCTTTGAGTCTTTTGTGTTTTTAGATGTCTTGGCCTTGCACAATTTGCCAGAATGCCTAATTCTATTACATTGCAAGCATTGGGCTGCAGGGTATTGATCTCGTTTGTGGGGCACATTGCTCCACGGAGCTGGCACAGTCACTCTATTGCTTGGTTAGGGTAATGCTTCCGCAGGTCTGGACTGTTCTTGTTTCTATTTTGTTCAACTAACTGGGCTTTGGGGCTTCCTTAAACCAGCTTACATTCTCCTCTTTTAATGGACCTGTGCTGCACATAGTGTTCAGGCTGCCTAACAATCTGGGTAACCTTCAAGAGGGTTACATCTGCCTTCACTTGCAGCATGTCTGAGTGTGCATTGTCAGCTACTCCTACAACTAGTCTATTCCTGATAAATTCAAATTTTAGGTCTCAGTACTCGCAGCCTTCAGCCATTCTGTATCGATCATTAATGAACGAACTGACAGGTTTTCCTGGCTGCTCGACACGTTTATTAAATTGAATCCTTTTGAAAATTTTGTTGTTTCTTAGGTTAAACTAAACATCAAATGGTTTCAGTACTTCTTCAAATTTAGCAGATGATTTGTTGATTCCTTGTCTAGCAACAGTGTCATCCGATATCAGGCCTACCAAGTAAAGCAGTGTGCTAACTGTTATGGGCGAGGTGTTTTCAGAACCCCAAAATGTATCACGGAGTTCAACCAATCTCTCCCTTTAATGGATTTGTTGCTTTTCCTAGCGCACGGCTTTTTCCCTCGGTGTGGGATTACAATTATGGACACGTGGGTTTTTAAACACAAAACACTGTTTATTCCATGAACTCAACTTAACATCTTAAATAAACATTGGATCTCTTAACACCCCTTACTTCAAAGATAACTCAGAAAATATTGCAACAGTAAATAACTCCTTAAAATGTTCCTTCAAACTTCCAAGAGACTTAATACCTTTAAACAGTATCACATCAGGTTAAAGGATATATATTTTTTCTGTAGAATGGCAGCGATATATTAGCTTGGGTGACTTCAGCTTCAGCAGCTTGCTTTCTTCCTGCAAACAACTCACAGCAAACCAGAACTTCTAAAGCTGCTGTCTCAAACTGGCTTTCTCCTTTTAATCAGCTCACAGCAAAACAGCCAGGCACTTTTAAACTGCTCCCAGCAAAACCAGCCAGGCACTTTTCAAAACTGAAACTAAAAACCTGCAAAATGGCTGACCTGAGCTGAGCTCCACCCACTCTATGACATCACTGTTTTCTTAAAGGTACATTGCTTAAACATCCATGTCTTAAATGACATAACTTAAGTAAAAATAAAACACTGCAGATGCTGGAAATCTGAAATAAAAACAGGAAATGTTGGACAAACCCTGCAGGTCTAGAAGATCTGTAGGGAGAAACAGTTAATGGGCTGGATTCTACAACGTTGAGACTAAGTGCTGATGCCGGCGTGAGAACAGTGGCGTTTAACGCCAAAAAAACAGCGCAAAACGGCCACTGATCCTCTGTCTGGTGGGTGGGGCTGCCAGGCATGCAGCGTAGAGCCCCCGGCTCTAGCTGCAGATACAGCCGGAGAATTGCTGGGTCCATGGCCGCGCATGTGCACGGCGGTGGCCTGCCAAATAGTGACCCCCTTTGGCCAGGCTCGCCACCCGCCACCAATGCCCCCAGCCCCCACCAAAGCGCTCCTTGCCCACGGATCAGCTCCCCCCTGACTGTGGGGGCCCTTGACTTACTCCACAGCCGCCATGCCGAGTTCCCACCCCAAAAAACACTTGCGACCAGCGCCGTTTGGAACTCGGCCCATCGGAGGCGGGGGAGGGCCTCAGGAGGGGGCAGAGCATTGCAAAAGTGGTGCCGGACTTGATTTTGGCGCCAACATGGATTCTCCGGCTGATCGCCGAATGCGATTTCAGCGTTGGAGCCATGATAATCCCGCCCAAGGTTTTGGAACAGTAGAAGGATCATTTAGATCCTAAACGTTAACTCTACACACGATTCAGCGACCCTGTTCCGCCCAGCACGGATCTGGGGGCAATCTGGGGTGAATCGCGCTCGAGCCCCAAACTGGGCTCTGCACCAGGCTTACACAAGTCACCCGACTCGCTCTGGGTGCCCGGATGGTATTGCCAGGGGAACTTCCAGGGTGCCAGGTTGATAGTGCCAGAGTGCCCAGGTAAGAATTTTGCACTATCAGGGTTCAGGCATGGGGGGCCTTGACAAGTAGAGGGGGTTTCCCAAGGGCCTTTCCAAGGTTAGGGGGGTGAGGGTGTTGCTCTGCTTATCTGGTTATGAATATGGCGGTCAATATGGTCGCCTTTCTTAATCCTAATTATGTTTCTACTTTCAGAGTCGCCAGGTATCTCTCGATACCGTCACAAGGTTTAACCCGAATACCGATCAAAGAGCCAATACACCAGTTAGTTAGTTCAAAGTCAATACTATTTATTTACACACACAGTAAGATCTACTCATGCACAACAGTACTACAAACTAAGCTATCTCTAACGCTAATGCCTATACTTAACTTCGGTGCCTACTTAGTCAGAGCAACAATGGCCGTTGTTCAGATCTGAGGCTGTTGGTTTAAAGTGATGCAGGAGAACAGCTAAGGTCGTTCGTCTGGTAGCGAGCGTTGACCTTTAACTTACTTGCTTCTGGTGATGCTGGTGGATAGGTCTCTCGCCTGAGAGACAAATCCAAGAGAGCGAATCTCTCGTGGGGCTTCCTTCTTATACATTGAGGGGCTTCACGTGCTTTTAGGCGGGCCTTAAACTTGGTTCCAATTAATTGGGCAGCTTCTCGATCATTGTTATCGATCTTAACCAATAAAAGGGGTGGGTGCCCTGATGGCTGGGCGTGTCTTAGGTGGCCGTTGGCCTTGCTTTGTTTGTGTCTTTCGGTTGGGCTACTAGCGCCGGGATGTCTGAAACAGTATCGGGTACCTGAGTATTAGTCCTTTGTTCCTCGGAGATGGGCCATCAATATGTTAATCGACCCAGAGTTTCGATTCCATCTGGTAACTGCATCCCAAATATACATTCAGGCACTGTGCCTGCTTGTCGTCCAGCATTGTCCACATTTCCCTACATTCTTTGTGAGCATCCATTTTGTATTCTGGAAGTGGCCATCCCAGATGGCTACAAGGCATGGAGCGTGTACCTGAAAGAGAGGAGGGGAAAAATGGCGACCTGACCTGTGAGGAGCTGAAGCTCGCCGCAGGAAATCCCTCCAAGTGCGGCCTCGGCGGGGAGAAACCCCCCAAGGTGAATAAAATGGCAAAGTGCCTTTCGAAAGTGGGCTATTTCTCGGTGTTGCAGCCTGCTGAGAAAAACCCCGCTAATCACGCCGTTCAGATGACTTTAATTTGAATCGTGCCCTCTGTTTCTCTCCACACATAACCTGTTGGTTTATCCAGCATTTTCTGTATTTACTTCAGTGTGTTAAAGTGTTCACTATCTTTTTATCCAGCTCTCATGTATCTATGGAAACTTTTACCACAAAAGTCCCTGACTATATGATTGATCTGGGCCTTGGCTAAGTCTAAATTGATCTGGAAAGATGGATTTTGGTTCTATTGGTAAACATTTTTAAGTGCAGGTTTAACTTTGAAAAGTTGTTGAAATTCAAGATGGCATCACTGTTCATTTGAAGACAAAGGATTTACCTGCGCTTGGCAGTTTTGACGAAAAATGGAGTTGGCGCTCAACCTTGAGAATGTTTTTAAACAATGGCTGCTTGGATTGACCAACGGCAGTCCTCAGTTTCAGTGCTATGCTTTAGGGTCAAGAAATTATCAAATCTTGACTTTTACTGATAATTAAAGGTGATTCTTTAGTTTTTTAGTCGTAATTCTCTAAATTAATTAATTAATTTTCTGTTTCCTTTTCAGAAGGATCGCCGCTGAGGAATATGTTTTTTTCTGACTGATTTGGCAATTTCTGACCACTGATCTATTAAAACTTTTCATAGGGCTTGATTAACCCTGGAATTGAAAAGGTTGAGCTCAACCCTGCTGAGCCTACTGACTCTGCACTCTGGGTATTGAAGCTGGACTTCCAAGAGATCTTGGGCGGGATTCTCCACTCCCACGCCGAAGTGGCCGCGCCGTCGTGAACGCCGTCGAGGTTCACGACGGGGCGGAATGGCCCCGGTCCCGACCGATTCAGGCCCTGACAATGGGCCAGGATCGGGGCCGCGTCATCTACACGCGCCAGGCCTTGTCACCAGCGTAAAAGCAGCGCCGCATAGATGATGCGGCCGGAGCCGCATAACGGACGTCATCCGCGCATGCGCGGGTTGGCCGGCGCTAACCTGCGCATGCGTGGTTGCCGTCCTGTCTAAATCCGCCCCAAAAGAAGATGGGGGACGGATCTTGCGGGGCCGCGGAAGGAAGGGGGTCCTCCTTCAGAGAGGACGGCCCGATGATCGGTGGGCACTGATCGCGGGCCACCCCACATTCCAGGTGAAGCCCGGTGCAGGATCCCCCCTCACCACCCCCACAGGCCGCCCCCCCAGCGTTCACGCACCGCCCACGACTGCAGCGACCAGGTGTGGACGGCGCCGGGGGGAACCCGCCGTTTTGACCTGGCCGCTCGGCCCATCCAGGCCTCAGAATAGCGGGGGTGCCGGAGAATCGCCATTTTGGGTGTCTCCGGCGATTCTCCGGCCTGCGGCCCGCGAAACTCGACCGGGCCGTTCCCGCCGCTTGGGAGAATCGCGGGAGGGCATCGGACCGGCGTCCCCGGAAATTTTGGCGGCCCAGGCGATTCTCCCAGCCGGCGTGGGAGTGGAGAATCGCGCCCCTTGTGTGTCTTCTGCTGCACTCAAGAATGTTAAACTTCTGCCTTCAGCTTCCAAGGCTTTCTTGGCATTTTTCCTTGGTGATTTCCCTACCCGTGTCTGCCTCTTTGGCTTTCAAATTTTTATTTAGTCTGACATCACTTTTGTTTCTCCCGACACTTTTTTTCAAGAAATTTGAAGTAATGCATTCTGGGAGAAAAAACATGGGGAGACAATACAGGCTCAACGGTGCAACTTTGAGGGGAGTACAGGAGTAGAGGGACCTTGGGGTTTCAGTGCATAGTTCTCTGCATGTGGCCAGGTAAGTTGAAACAGTTGCTAAGAAGGCTTATAGGATCCTTAGGTTTATAAACAGAGGCATAGCGTTCAGGTAAAGTCATGGTAGTCCCATAATGGCCAAAGGCTGCTTTCCCCTTTGAGGGGGAGAGCTGACTGGTGGTGATTTAACCTGAGGATCACCACACCTCAGGTGAGAGGCAAGATTGAGAAGGCAAGGCCTTCATGAATAACCTCAGCCGATACAATAATTGAACCCACACTGCTGACCTCACTCTGCATCATGAACCAGCTGTCCAATTAAGTGATATAAACCGGGTTGGTTCCTCTTAGAGCAGAGAAGATTAGGAGGGAACGTTAGTGAGGTGTTCAAACATATAAACAATTTTGACAGGGTAAAGATGGATATTCTGTTTCCACCAATTGGTAAGTCAGCTACTCGGGGTTACAATTTGAAGATTGTCAGCAAGGAGTGAGATGAGGAGAAATGTATTTACTCAGAGTGTTGTTGAGATTTGGAATGCGCTGCCTGGGGGAGGGATAGAGGTGGATTCTACAGCAAGTTTCAAAAGAGAGCTGCGTATATATTTGAAAGTGATAAATTTAGGGGGCAACGGAGATAGGGCTGGGGAATGGTACTCGCTCGGTAGCTCTTCCAGGAGCCGGTACACACATAATGGGTCAAATGACCTCCTTCTGTGCTGTAAAATTCTTTGATTCTACTCTATGATTCTAAACAAGGTACCACAAATAATTGTTTCCTACACTCTGTATGGTTTACAGACAAATTTTTTTTTCGATTTCTTTGCTGGGCAATGCCATTGAAGACCGTGCATCCTCAGGGAGACTTAGATTTATTGTAGTCGTGGCATCCTACTTTCATCTTGGTCAACTTGTGAAATCATCACAATTCTTCTTGCTGGTCCTTACATCTGAGGAACACCAATGCATAAGGCAGAAAGCCTGGAAGCTATTCCTGATGTCAATCCCTAACCCACACAGCTCCAGAGTCAGTAATGATTGCTCTTTTCACCTAATGCTATCCCTTCATATTTAACTCAACCTTTCTTCGTAAATTTGAAAGAATTAGCGGAAGAATCATGTGAGTAATGGAAGTTCCATTATGCTCCTAAAGTGTACATTGGTGGACGAGCTACATCTTTACTTATTTGTCCATCCTATTGTAGATCCTAGCATTACTCTGTCAAGTGAGAATGAATTCCTCTTCCCAACATCACAATTCTTTAATGCAAAGAATCAACTTTGGAAAAATTTAGTTCCTACTTACACTTAAAATTTTAGAATATAATTATAGTCCAAGCTTGGTTCAAATAAATTTCTGTTCATTTCCCCTTCCTACGTGCACATGAAGAGCACATTTTTATTCCAATGGTATTCCAAATGTAGCAGTGAGGAGCTGAGCTGTTTGACTTTCACTGCTACTCTGTAATGCATAGACGAACAGGAAATTAAATTCTTCACTTTGCCATATCGGAGTAGGATCTCCGTGTTGCTGTGGGTGTGGAGAAACAGTGAAATTGTTGGTAATAAGCAACAAAAATTGGCACCGAAATCTCATCATATTTTCAGGACGCTTGGTTCTCTACCGAGCTGTGTCAATATCAACACAATAGAGATAATTTAGTCGTGATGCAGCACTGTAAGTCACATCAATTATATTGATATTAATAATGAAAATCAACCATCTGGAGCCATGTTGCATGTTCTGAATTACCTTTGTGATATTTTGTACTTTTCAAACCTTTTCTTCAACTTTATTCAGTGTGTTTTCCAGAGAAGCCTTTCGAGCAACAGATGCCAATTGGAATCCTCCTCCTCAATGCTTCTCTGTCCAAAAGCTAACTGTATGAACAGAACAAAATTGCACAGAAATACTCAACTAATTGTTTTATAATTTAGCCTTTGTTGATATGCTATTATTCTGTTGTTGTAATCTCACCGGTTGTAGGAGATAACTGACCTGACCCGTTTTGGTAAATTTACAGAGCTCCGTTCCAATTTGAACTATCCAAGCTGAGTACATACTTTATTTTATGTTCTTGTCCCTGAAACAGTTGCTGAGCTTCCATAGATTTAAGTAAGTTTCAGCCAAGTCTAGAAATAGCTGCTCGTCAAACAACTAAATATATAAAACTTACACAGTTGTTATTTTTTGTTTAAACTCATAACTTACATCTTTCCTCTAGCTTATAGCAGTGACTTGACCAATCAGATGTCAGGCTGCCTGGTTTGGATTCTGGCAGTGCTTGGCGGTTGTCTGTCACTCACCATTTGCTGGTCATTCTCTATGGCGATGCCTGTACCACTCGGTGTCTACTTGTCGAGCGATCAGCATTCTCCACTCCTTTGGGCAGCATGGTAGCACAGTTGCTTCACAGTTCCAGGGTCCCAGGTTCGATTCCTGGCTTGGGTCACTGTCTGTGCGGAGTCTGCACATTCCCCCCGTGTTTGCGTGGGTTTCCTCCAGGTGCCCCGGTTTCCTCCCACAGTCCAAAGATGTGCAGGTGGATTGGCCATGCTAAGTTGCCTTTAGTGTCCAAAAAAGTCAGGTGGGGTTACTGGGTTACGGGGATAAAGTGATGATGTGGGCGTAGATAGGGTGATCTTTCCATGGGCCGGTGCAGACTCGATGGACCGAATGGCCTCCTTCTGCAAGGTAAATTCTATGATCTATATATAGTACCAAATATGGCTAAGAGATTGACTGTGAATTCAGCGGTATGTCTTGTGACTCATTCAAAAGAATCTATTTTCAAAACGCAGTGAACAATGGTCTAATCAAATAACCGTCCATCCAAAAATACTGTCAAAAAAAAGATTGATGAGCGTAATTCTGTTGATAATGTGTACATGAATCTCCAGAAGACTTTTAACAAAGTGCCACATAACAGACTTTTGGTCAAAGTTATAGCTCATGGAATAAAATGGACACTCGTGACATGGATGTAAAATTGACTGAGTGACAGGAAACAGAGTAGAAGTTAATTAATGCTTTACAGACTGGGGGAGGTGAGGCAATTCCCCTAGGGTCAGCTTTGGGGCCCATGGGCTTCCTGATATACAGGCTCCAATTCCAAAATTTAAGGGGGATACAATACTTGGAAGCAATAGGGGATAGTGTAGAACTTCAAGAGGACAGGTTCGTGCAATGCGTGGACACGTGGCAGACGAAATGTGATGCAGAGAATTGTGAAGTAATTCATTTTGACAGTAAGAATGTGGAGGGACATCATAAAATAAAACATACAATTCCAAACGGGGGAACGGAGAGATCTAGGGTATATGTGCATAAATCATTGAAGGTTCCAGGACAGGTTGAGAGAGCAGTTAAAACATTATACAGCATGCTAGTCTGTATTAATAGAGGCGTAGAGCATAAAAGAAAGAAGTTATATTAATGTTATATAGAACACTGATTTGGCCTCAACTGGAGTGTTGTGTACAGTTCCGGGAAACGCACATTAAGAAATATGTGATTGCATTAGAAAGACAACAGAAAAGATTCAAGAGAATAGTTCCAGGGATGAGGAACTTCAGTTATGATATTTAGATTTAGATTTATTGTCACGTGTACCGAGGTACAGTGAAAAGTATTGTTCTGCGTACAGTCCTGGCAGATCGTTCCATACATGAAAAAAAATAGGATATATGATAAATACACAAAGTAAATACATAGACATAGACATCGCGTGAAGTATACAAAGTATAGTTCTACAAGTGTAGAGAAGATGCATAGGTTATCATAGATTATCATAGAATTTACAGTGCAGAAGGAGGCCATTCGGCCCATCGAGTTTGCACCGGCTCTTGGAAAGAGCACCCTACCCAAGGTCAACACCGCCACCCTATCCCCATAACCCAGTAACCCCACCCAGCACTAAGGGCAATTTTGGACACTAAGGGCAATTTATCCTGGCCAATCCACCTAACCTTAGGGAGGTCTGTTTTTTTTAAATAGAATTTACAGACCATAAGCGAGTCATTCAGGAGTCTGGTGAGAGTGGGGAAGAAGCTGTTTTTGAATTTGTTGTTGTGTGTTCTCAGACTTTTGTATCTTCTGCCCAGTGGAAGAGGTTGGAAGAGACAATAGCCCGGATGTGAGGGGTCTTTGATTATGCTGCCTGCTTTTCCAAAGCAGCGAGAGGTGTAGGCAGAGTCAATGGATGGAAGGCAGGTTCGCAGGATGGACTGGGCTGTGTTCATGACTCTCTGTAGTTTGTTAAGGTCTTGGGCCAAGCAGTTGCCATACCAGGCTGTGATGCAGCCAGACAGGGTGTTTTCTGTGATGCATCTGTAAAAATTGGTAAGAGTCAAAGTGGACATGCCGAATTCCCTTAGTTTCCTGCGGCAGTATAGGTGCTTTTGTGCTTTCTTGGCTGCAATATTGGCATAGGTGGACCAGGTCAGATTGTTGGTGATGTGCATACCTCGGAATTTGAAGCTGTCAATCATCTCCACCTCGGCACCATTGATGCAGACAGGGGTGTGTACAACATTTCACTTCCTGAAGTCGATGGCCAGCTCCTTAGTTTTGCTGACATTGAGGGAGAGATTGGTGTCACTACACCATGCCACTAGATTCACTACCTCCCTCCTGTACTCTGACCTATTGTTGTTTGAGATCCGACCCACTACGGTGTCATCAGCAAACTTGTAGATGGAGTTGGAGCTGGATTTTGCCACACAGTCTTGTGTTATAAAGAGTACCCAAGGGCGCTAAATATGCAGCCTTGCAGGGCCCCGGTATTGAGGACTATCGTGGAGGAGGTGTCATTGTTTATCCTTACTGCTTGTGGTCTATAGGTCAGGATGTCGAGGATCCAGTTGCAGAGTGAGGAGCCAAGTCCAAGATTTTGGAGCTTGGCTGGGATTATGGTGTTGAAGGCAGAACTGTAATCAATGACTAGGAGTCTGATGTAGGAGTCCTTGTAGTTGAGATGCTCCAGAGATGTGTGAAGGGCCAGGGGGGTAGCGTCTGCTGTGGACCGGTTGTGGCGGTATTCAAATTGCAGTGGATCAAGGCATTCTGAAAGTATAGAGTTAATGTGTCTCATGACTAACCTCTCAATGCACTTCATAATGATAGATGTCAAGTCCACCGGGCAGTCATTGAGGCATGTTACCTGGCTCTTCTTTGGCACTAGTATCACAGTGGTCTTCTTGAAGCAGGTGGGAATCTCGGAATGGAGTAGGGAGAAGTTAAAGATGTCTGTGAACACACCGCCCAGTTGATCCGTGCAGAATTTGCGTGCACGACCAGGGACTCCGTCAGGACACATTGCTTTTCATGGTTTCACTTTCAGAAAGGCCGACCTGACTTCTGAGGTTGTGACGGCAGGTATGCGTCTGTCTGAGGCTGTTGAGTCAGTTAACAATGGTTTGTTAGCTTCTTCCTCAAAATGAGCATAGAATGCATTGAATTAATTGGGGAGGGATGTGATGTGGCTGGAGGTTCAACTCAGCTTTGCTTTGTAGCCCGTTATGTTGTTTAAGCCTTGCCACAACCAATGAGAGTCCATGTCGTAGTCTGTGACTCTAGCTTAGTCTGTATTGTCTCTTGGAATTCCTGATGGCTTTACAGAGGTTGTACCGAGAGTTCTTCTTATGTAGATGGATTGGAAAAGTTGGGACAGTTTCACTTTAAGAAGAGAAGTGTGTGAAGAGATTTGAAAGAGATGTGCCTGATATTGTGCTGCAGGCAGGTTCAATCAATGTGTTTGAGAGGGAATTAGATTGTTATCTAAAAAGAGGGATCATGCAGGGTTGAACGGAGAAGGTGGGGGAGTTCCTATAGAGAGCTGGAAAACATGGTGGCCTGAATGTCTTCCTTCTGTGCAGTAACATCTATGTGATTCTGTGAGCCACATATTTCACAGAATCATAGAATCGCTACAGTGCAGAAGGAGGCCATTTGACCCATTTGACCCATCAAGTCTGCACTGCACCTCCGAAAGAGCACGCTACCTAGACCCAAACCCCCGCCCTATCTTTGTAACCCTGCAACTGCACCTAAATTTTGGATACTTATGGGCAATTTAGCATGGCCAATCCACCTAACCTGCACATCTTTGGACTGTGGGAGGAAACCGGAGCACCAAGAGGAAGCCCACGCAGACACGGGAGAGTCCACACATTCATCCGATCATGGGTCCCTAGTGCTCTGAGGCAACAGTGCTAACTACAGTGCCACTGTGCTTCCCCGAATGGATTTAATGGATAACCTTTGTCCCCATGTATCCAGCCATCCAATTGAACTATTTCCAAAGTCCTGTGGCACCTGGCATGTTTGAAAATATAAATATCATGGTCATCCCCACACCCAGGGGTGGTGGGTGCAGTAGTTAGCACTGCTACCTCACGGCGCTGAGGTCCCAGATTCGATCCTGGACGCGGGTCATTGTCCATGTGGTGTTTGCACACTCTGCACGTGCCTGCGTGGGTCTCACCCCCACAACACAAAAGATGCGCAGCGTAGGTGAATTGGCCACGCTAATGTGCCCGTTTATTGGAAAAAAATCATAATTGAGTACTCTAAATTTTTGTTTTTTTAAATCACGGTCACCCCAGGATATTGGACAGACACATACAGGATCCCCAGAGAGCAACATATAAAAACTGCACA
Organism: Scyliorhinus torazame; assembly: GCF_047496885.1. NCBI lineage: Eukaryota > Metazoa > Chordata > Chondrichthyes > Carcharhiniformes > Scyliorhinidae > Scyliorhinus > Scyliorhinus torazame. The sequence goes on from NC_092708.1 coordinate 308,095,960, forward strand.
TTAAAAGATTGAAATTGCTTCTGGTTGACAAATGCCACTGGCTGTTCTGTGGATATCCTGATGGACACACGCATGCAATCAATTTCCTCTTGCGCTTTAGGGAATTCTACAATGGCCCCAATGTTTCTTGATCTCTCGGCCTGGTTGCCGTTGTCAGTGATGGACATAATAATGTTGTTCAGTCTCCCGAACAATGCTTCAGTGACATGAAGTCTACAGCTAATTCTTGAAAGGATCAGGAGTAATCAGAATTCATTGCAACCATGACCTTCAGAGCCTCACACAACAGGATGACCACCCACACAAGTGGAGGTAATCTACCCTGTGTGCATGTCACAGATTAATGTGACCCATTCCCTGGAGACAGACAACTGCCTGAGACACTGACACTCAGATATGTGCAGATGATTTGAATCCTGACAGTATCCCCTTCCTTCAGGGCCAGCTCTTCTCCTTGGGCACAACTAGCTGCGGTCCAGCTCTGCATCCTTCTGGCTCTTCACCATCAGGTTGCTACTATCCATGGACAGTTGTCCTCTTCTTCCTCATCTTCCCCCTTTCATCCACGCTTGAGGAGCTTCCACAGGAGTGAACGATTCCCACGGCTCGTAATCTTTGAGACTTCTTGTTAGCCTGCCCTGTAACAGCCCCTCTTGCAAATAACCCCCCTCAAGCTGAACCCTCCTCTGAAGAATTGTGCACAAAGTGAACTCAGACCAATTCCCTCCGCCTCTCATTCACTTTTAGGTGCAGCCTCCAAATGTAAGACCATAAGACCATAAGACATAGGAGCGGAAGTAAGGCCATTCGGCCCATTGAGTCCACTCCACCATTCAATCATGGCTGATTTCAACTCCATTTACACTGTTATTCACTTCAGCCATTCAATCATGGCTGATTTCAACTCCATGTACACTGTTATTCATTTTAGCATTTCTGCTGTTGAGCTGGTCCTGCCATGATTCCCTCTCACTCGCTGTGGAGCCCATGTGACTTGCATAAAATTGCTGTCAACTGGTGAATTAATTGCCTCAAGTACTGTTAATTGGCCTTTATCGGAAGGCGGATTGTCTTCTGCCTTTGTGCCCTCTTCGCCTTCTGTTTTATTCCGAATGAGCACAATGATATCAGGATCCGGGCCCAACATCATAAGACATGATTTTCTCCTGTAGAGGAGGGACAACTGCCCGAATTGGCAAGCGTAAACTCTGCCAGTGATCTTTCCAACTCGACGCAGCAGATGACTTCAATCAGCTGTTGGCTGAGTGGTAGCACAATTGCCACTGAGTCAAAAGGTTGTAGGTTCGAGTTCCTTTCCTGATCTTGAAGAAATGATCTTGGCTGAATTGGCAATGCCTGACTGAGTTAGATTTGTTTCCTTTTGGATAAGATGTTAAACCATCTCAGGTGGATGTAAAAGATCCTGCGGCATTATTTGAGGAAGGGCAGACAGGTTCTCCCAGTGTGCTGGTGAAAACATATCCATCAGAGAGCTGAACTACAATAGTTTAACTGGTTGTTTATCTTATTGCTACTTGAGGAACTTTAGCAATACACAGCTTAGCTGCTGACTTTCCCGATAATGCAATGGTGACTGGATTTTAAAAAGTACTTAATCTACTGTAAAGCACCTTGAGTTACTTGGAGATCATGAAAGGTACAAGATAAATACAAGTTATTTTTCCTTTTAGCAAAGGTGCAAGCAGTGCTCACGAATTTCTAGAGCCTGAACAATGTAGTGAGGAGATACCGAGTTGCGGTGTGGGATTCTCATGAAAACCCAATTTAAACCTGAAAGGTTGGTGGGATAAATGACTGCTTCACTGAAATTGTATAAATGCAGATATGGAAAAGCTGCTACCGGAAGGAAAAAGTACAACAAACAAATAATCGTAGAATTTACAGTGCAGTAGGAGGCCATTAGGCCCATCGAGTCTGCACCGGCCCTTGGAAAGAGCACCCTGATGTGTTAAGTAAGTTGGTTCAACGTTGACTGCAACTGGATGCAGTGAAACTAGAAACAGACTTCTGACACAAGAGATGGTCCAACACTGTTTTATTGAACTTCCTGATTGCTGTACATAGTCTGCTGTGAGTTGACACTCTATCAATCCAACTGATAACCTCCTACTGGCTTGACCAGACTAACTCTCTACCTCATGGTGATTGTGCTCACTAGCTTGTGCACTCTTACTATCTCAGTCGCTGTGTCCTGTAGAGAGAGGGAGAGTCTTAATGCCCTGTGTGCTTTATAGTGGTGGTGTCCTGTCTGGTGATTGGTTGTTATGTGTTGTGTGTGTTCATTGGTTATCCTGTGTGTCAATCACTGCCTGTCTGCATCTCATTATATGCATGAGTGGATATTATGACACACCCAACCTAAGCCCACACCGCCACCCTATTAATGTACCCCAATAACCCCACCTTACATTTTTGGACACAAAGGGCAATTTAACATGGCCAATGCACCTAATCTTTGGACAGTGGGAGGAAACCGGAGCACCCGGAGGAAACACACGCAGACACAGGGCGAACGTGCAGACTCTGCACAGACAGTGACCCAGCAGGGAATCGAACCTGGGACCCTGGAGCTGTGAAGCAACTGTGCTAACCACTGTACTACCATGCCACTGGTCGCATGGAGCCATAAGCATTTCTGAAAATCCTGTAACTACAGCTGCAGACTATTTAAAATGCATTCCTGCTCTTTTTACAACCCATAGTGACCTGGACACCTACTTTATACGTGTGAGAATGTCAGCTAATACGGATGAGATGGAAATGATGGAAAGCAGTAGGACGAGAGGGTCCCATCAATAACGTTGGACCTTCGCTCATTTTTCTTTTTGATTTGCAGCCCTTTGATTTGTGTTGGTAAAACAGATGACCCTGATTGAACAATCTGGGCTGGACATTTCATTTTGTTATAAACGTTTTTAAATCTACTATTGTGAGTATTGAAGATGTGCAAATTGTACCATTTCTACCAATCATTCATACATCATGGTTCAGCGCTTTCTATTACGGAAATAGCTCAGAGATCTTTTGCAGGCACTGTTTATGAAAGGTGAAACGGAACAAAGGTATCGTACCCTGACCAACATAAAACAGATAGCATTTTGCTTTAATGACACAAGCTATTGCTGTGAATGAACAAAGCAATATGTTACCAGAACTTTGTAATAGTAAAAGGTCCTTTGGTAAAATGCAAGATACATTTGCTTGTATTACCATAAGGTTTGCAATGTCAGGGCATCTTAAAGTTCTCTGTAGCCAATCAGATGCCTTGGAAATGTAGTCACTGTTGTGATGTAGGAAAATTTACAACCAATTTGAACACAGCAAGGACCCATGAACAGCAACATGATAAATGACTGGATAATCTCTTTTAGTGATGTCGCAATGTTCACCAAGATACTGGGAACAAAGCCCTTTGTTCTTTGTTGATAAACATCATGGGTTCTTTTACATTTAACTGAGAATACACTCATCGAAAAAACAACTTATTGGACCTCAGCCATCATAAGAAATTAAGAAATAGGTGCAGGAGTAGGCAATTCAGCCCCTCGAGCTTGCTCCGCCATTCATTAAGATCAGGGCGGGATTCTCTGTTGGCTGATTTTGGAATCGGGAAATGCAATTGGGCGGAGATACGGTTCCGACGCCGAAACCACGGCGGGTGTCAATCTCACGCCAAAACGCAATTCTCCTCACCTCAACAGCGGAGTCAATGCATTCCAGAATGCATATACAGTAAACACCGTGAGCATGTCATTAGCGGGCCGACCCGGCATTCTCCGGAGCCTCCATGGTTCTCTGCTCCAGTGGACCAAATTCCCGATGGCGCGGTTCACTTGTGCTTTTAAAAATTGTGATACCGGTATCGTGGCTGATGAGGGATAGAGAGGAGTTAGGACAAGGAGAGGGATGACTGTGGGCTGCCAGACCAGACACTGGCCAGGCTGGCTGGGGTGGGGGTGAGCCCTGCCAGGGCCGGAGGGGTGGGGGTTTTTGCCACCTGCAAGGCAGCCATCTTGTTGCGCACCCCACTGACCACTCCCCTTGGCCCCTGGTTCTGCAGAGTGGCACTGGCTGTGTAGGTGCATTAGAGGGTGTGTAGTTTATTCCTGCAGTGCAGGCCGGTCCGGATGGTGTTGCTGGGGGCGTTACCGCCTCTGCCACATGCGCCCAGGCACGGGGTACAGGCTGGACTGTCTCTCCTCCACCGCGTCCAGGAGGGTCTTGAACCTCGCATCTGTGTACCTTGGTGACGTGTGTCTAGCTGCCATCTTGTTGGCTGGGGTGGTGTGTGTGGGGAGTGAAGTGTGCATATGTGGCTGCAGCTTCTCAGCCTCCTGAGTGTCAATCCTGAATCTGACAAATCCGGCACTGTTTCTCATTTGAATCCATTGTGTTCCATGTGGCGCCAGTGTTAGCCCCATGACAGTCGCTCATCGGTCCAGGTGTGGCACCAATTTTGCTGTCGTGGAAGTCCTGCCCCGTTGTCAACACACAGGAATAGAGAATCCAGTGGCATGGCTGATCTCCTCTTGGCCTCAACTCCACTTTCCTGCCCGTTCTCCATAGCCCTTCAACACGTTACTGTCGTGATATCTACATTAGCATATCATGGTGCAATCACACACACACACTGATGGACAGGTAGTTGGACCAACCAACACACACACATCGCAGCCAATCACCAGTGAGAGCACTCGCATTATAAAACAGGGAACACCACAGTTCCCGCTCATTCCACCAGGAGATAGCTCAGAGCACAGAGCTCACAGCGTGCCACTCAGACATACACCATGTGCTGAGTGCCTCACCAAGATAGTGAAAGGGCTGTGTCCACAGGTTAGCTGGTGAAGCACGAACATCAGCCAGCAGTTATTAGTTATAATAGTACAAGACAATAAAACAGAGTTGTACCATCTATAACCGTGTTGGTTCATTTGTGTATCGGAACACCCAACACGACAGTTACTAATTAAAAATCTGTCTATCCCCTCCTTCAATTTACACAATATCTCGGCATCCACCGCACTCTGGGGTAGCGAATTTCACAGATTCATGATCATTTGAGAGAAGTAACTTCTGTTTTAAATCTCCCCCTTATTCTAAAACTATGAGCTCTCGTTCTTGCTTACTCCACAAGAGGAAGCATCTGCTCAGTGTCTACTTTGCCAATACCTTTTATCATCTTATATACCTCAATTAGATCTCCTCTCATTCATCTAAACTCGAGAGCATGGGCCTAAACTTCTCAATCTCTCTTCAGAAGACAAACCCCTCATAGAACCATAGAATTCATACAGTACAGGCGGAGGCTATTCAGCCCATAGAGTCTGCACTGACCTATAGAATGACCCCACTCCCCTGCCCTGTTCCGATAACGCCTAAACCCCACCTAAACTACACGGCTGGGATTCTCTGACCCCGCGGCAGGTCGGAAAATCAGCGAGGGGATGGGTGGGTGCGAGAATTGGCCTGCCGCCAATTCTCAGGCGCCCGCAGGATTGCCGCCGCGCTGGTCGGGGGTCGTTGTAAGCAGCCCCTCTGTCGATTCTCCAGGCCTTGACGGGCTGAGTGCCTGCTGAGTTTGGTCAAGTCCCGCCGCCGTAGGGTACGTATGGTCCTACCCGGCAGCTCCTAGGAGTTCTGCCTGCGTAGGCCGTCTAGGTGGGGGGCAGGGAGGATCCGACCCCGGCTGGGGGCCTCCACGGTGGCTTGGCCCATGATCGGGGCCTAACCGATCGGCGGGCGGGCTAGTCAGTGGGGAGCCTATGTTCCTCCACGCTGGGCCCCTGCAGAGCTCCGCCATATTGCCCGGAGGCCGGCGTGGAGACAGGAATCATGCCGGCCATGGCACGCATGAGTGGTCTCACACTGGCTGTGGCGCGCTGGCTTTTGGGCGCCAGAGCAGCGGACACCACTCTGGCGCCCTACTAGCCACCTAGGAAGGTGTGAATACCTGACACTTGAGGCCCGTCGACGCCGGAGTGTCTCACGCTGCTTTACACGCTGGCGTCAGAACTTGACCGCGGGATTGGAGAATCCCGGTCCACATCTTTGGACGCCCAGGGGCATGTTAGCATGCACATCTGTGGACTGTGGGAGGAAAACGGAGCACGTGGTGGAAACCCACGCTGACACGGAGAGATCATGCAAACTCCACACAGACAGTCACCCAAGGCTGGAATTGAACCTGGGACCCTGGTACTGTGAGGCAGCAGTGCTAACCACAGTGCCACCCTTCTCTGGAATCAATCTAGTGAACTTCCTCTGAGCTGTCTCTAATGCAAATACATCCCTCCTCAAATAAAGGGACTAAAACTGTACTCAGTGCTCCAGATGCGGTCTTGCCTGGGAAAGGGAGTGGTGTAGTGTTATTCTCGCTGGACGAGTAATCCAAAGACCCAGGGTAATGCCCTGGGGACTTGGGTTGGAATCCCACCATGGTAGATGGTAAAATTTTAATTTAATAAAATAAAATCTGGAGTTAAAAGTCTAATGATGACCATGAAAACATTTTTGATTGTTGTAAAAAACCATCTGGTTCATTGATGTTCTTTGAGAAAGGTAATAAGTTATCCTTATCCTTATCTTTATCCTGGTCTGGCTTACATGTGACTCCAATTTCCCAACGACAGATCTATATTTTCCTACTTTCTGCCCCACTCACGTTTTGAATTCGGACGTTACATTAGCATTTTTCCAAACCACTGGAACCGTTCCTGCGTCCAGGAAATTTTGCCATGGGACCAACATTCACTTTAGCCACTCTCTTCCCTTTTATATATTTACAGAAGATTTTGCTATCCTTTTTTATATTTTGCACTAGTTTTCTTTCCTGAATTTCCTTTGTTCTTTTTATTACTTCTATCATAACTATGTTGATCTTTAAAAGTTTCCCAATCTTCAAGCCTGCCACTGGCCTTTGCGATATCGTATGCCTTTTCTTTTGTTTTTTAAGTTATCTTTAACTTCCTTGCTTAGCCATGCATGTTTTTTCCCCTCTTACAACATTGCTTCCTCTCTGGGATATATTTTAGCTGGGAGGAAATGAATGTCTCCTTAAACAATTGCCACTGTTCATCAACTGTCCTACTGTTTAGTCTTCCTGCCCAGTTTAGTCTTCCTCATGCTGACATAATTACCTTTGTTTGACACCAGAATGCTAGTGTGTGGAACTTTACCCTCAAACTGAATTTGAAATATGTACTTCAATCAAGTCACCCCTCACTCTTCTAAACTCCAGTGGAATGAATGAACATATGAATAAATTAATGAACGCAGAGATTTTGGTCCTGAAATGGGGACACTACCACTGTGCTGACTACGACAGACTGAGCTATTGTCGCACATTTGTTTCACTTGAGCAATCTTTGTTTCTCAAATATATCCTTGTCTCACGAACAATGGATATGGAGGTGGGATTGAATCCTGAAACTAAAAGATTTTTAAAAACTACCTCCATTTTTAGCACACATCCAGAATACTGATTCCCGGAGATGACTGGAAAATCTAAATAACCTATTCCTATCTTGTTGTAAGTGGTCAAACACTGCCGAAAATATTAATTACAATGTTTTTTGCAGTCTTATTAAAATTATAACTCTATGATTTTATCTAATTCTGTCAATTGTGCCATATACTAGTTTAATTAAAGAGCAGGTGCAATGGTAGTGATGGGCTCTCATTCCTTTTGCTCATTTTGGTGTGAAGAGATTTTCTTTCAATTACAATGCGAGCCCATCACTAGCATTGCATCACTGCTCTTTAATTAAGCTAGTATGTTGCACAATTGGCAGGTTTAGATAAGATCATAGCTATTACCCTGCTCATCTTGGTTCTCGACTCAACTCATGTGCTGCTCATGCTTTTGTTCCCTCCAGTCTTGACAGTTCCACTCCTCTTCTGACTGGCATCCCACCTCTCTCCCTCTTTACATTTCAAAAGGGTGTGGAGGAGCAGAGTGATTGGGGGTGCTTTGTCAACCTTTGAAGGTGACAGAATGAGCGAGTGGTTCGCAAAGCATATGAGGTCTTGAACTTCTTAAATAGAGGCATTAAGTACATAAACAGGGAAGTAAACCTGACCCTTTCAAACGCTTTGTTTAGGCTCCGATTCCCAGGTCACCACACTTTACAGGATCATTGAGTGTTCTTGAATGGTTCCAGGAATGGGGGATTTTGGTTGGAATTTAATCAGACATATGGCATGGACAGAAGGGCGATTGTGGAAAAAGTCATGGAGAAATAGATAGCGACCACACTTGGTCCAACTACTGAGTTCCTGAATTATAATGGCAAGTTTGGAATCATCTATGAAAACAATATTATGGCCATGAACACAACAACTCCTTTCTGGGAATGAGGAATCCCCTCGATTGTTTCTCGGTTGGTCAAATCTGTTGTAAGGCACATCAGCGAGGTATGAATGCTTAATGAGGGGATCATGTGGTGGGGGACCAGAGAATAATATTTAAAATTTTACAATGCATTAAAATGAAGCTCTTGCCCTTTCTGGGCGTGAACCTCATGACATCGCCGGCGGGGGAATCAGGAAACATGGAGGCGGATTCTCCGTCCACTGATGCCGGAATTGCGAAACTTGATTTGGCTGAGAATCACGCGTGACAGAATGCCATGTTCCGGTGCCTCAATAGTGGCGTCAATGCATTCTACTTCGCACGTTCGGTAATCGCCATTGGCATAATCTTAACGTGCCTAATCCAGTATTCTCTGGGGCCTCCGCGATGCTCCGCCCGGAGGAATTACCGATGGTGAGGTTCACATGTGGTTTTAAAAATCGGGAAACAGGTGCCATGGCTGATGAGGGACAGAGAGGATGCAGAGGCGCGACCGTGGGCTGCTGGCCCTGCTGCTTGCTGGGCTGGCTGGGGGGGATGACGGGTGGGGGTGTGACCAGGGGATGGACCTTGGGATCGTGGTGACTGGCTGTATGGGCGCCCCCACCCCACCATCCCTGCACTCCAACCATTGGCCTCCATTCCACCACCACTGCACTCCATTCCCACCCTCCACCCCACCACACCACACCCGCACTTCACCCACCTCCTCTCCGCCGCACTGACTCCCCCACCCTAACTGGGCACCACCCGCTGGGGGCCTTCAAGCGCACCGCCCAAGGGCAACTCCCACAGGAGTCCCTAGAGGAGGATGCCGGATAGGGCCGCAGAGCATAATGCTGACATGGATAGAGCCAGCCACCTGTACCCCTTTTGGCAGGGACGTGTGCCTGTCAGCAGGGGCGGGCACGGGGGCCGTTGACCCCATGGTGCTGGGCACCGACAAGGCCAGGGGTGCGGTGCAGAGGGTAGAGTGTCAGGGGGAATTGCCGGCAGCTAGTGGTGGACATGGGGATGGGGAAGGAGGGAGGGGGCCGGAGGAGGGCCGAAGGGGGCATGGTCTGCAGTGCAGACTGGGGCCACCGTGTAGCCTGGTGGACCTGGTTGGACACAGGGGTGTGCACCATGCTAACATGTCTGCCTTTCACCCCGGCAGGCAATGGCTATCGGAAGCCAACCAGGAATGGTGGCCATCATCCTGGCCGCTGCAGCCCTGGGGATGGACTGAGGCTGCACGCGCAGGAGCTGCTCGAGGGGGACTCTGCAGCGGCGGAGCATTCCCCAGAGGAACAGGAGACAGCCAGTGAGGATGGAGAGCCAACACCCAAAGGCCAAGGAGGAGGTGAGAAAGAGGCACTGCATCAGGCCTCGTGTGTACAGGCAGCGCCAGACCTGCCAGAAAAGGCCTGCTGTCAAAGACTTTGGCTGAGCATGGGGATCGGACAGTATATCTGTAGGACTAAGGTGCACCTGACACCGCGGGGACATGGAGGTGGACACCCGGTCCCGGTGACTGTCAAGGTGACTGTCACCCTGAACATTTACAACATGGGGTCCTTAAATACGCCAAGTGGGGACCTGTCTGGGAGATCACAGATCACAGTGCGCAGATGCATCCGCCCCTTCACTGAGGCACTATATGTCCAATCGGCACAGTACATCAAATTAAATTTGGACCAAGACCACCAGGATGCCGGGGCAACTGGGTTCGCCGTCATCGCCGGGATCCCCTAGGTACAGGGAATGATTGACGGGATGCATGTCGCTCTACGAGCACTGGTTCCATGACGGGCCGGTCTTCACAAACTGAAAGGGGTTCCACTCGATGAATGTGCAGTTGGTCTGTGACCATGAGCTGCGCACCATGCACGTCTGCAACCGATACCCGGACACTGTGCATGATATCTTCATGCTGGCACACTTGATGGTACCTGACACATTTGTGATGCGCCCCCCGGCTGGGGGGTTGGCTCCTGGGTGACAGGGGTTATCCGTTGTGGTCATGGTTGATGACGCCTATCTGGATGCCACAGAGACCCGCTACAACGACACCCATGCAGTGACCAGGGGCATGACCGAGCGATGCTTCGGCCTCCTGAAGATGAGGTTCAGGTGCCTAGAACGCTCTGGAGGAGCCTTCCACATGACGCTGAGAGGGCTGCCACATTGTGGCAGCAGAGGGGCGACATGCTGGAGGAGGAGGATGAACACCGGGCCTTGTCCGATGAGGAGGATGCGGGGGAGGGCGAGGATGGGCTGGAAATGGGCCTGGGCTTGCACAGGATGCCGCAGAGGGGCATCCTGTGCAATGTGCGCCAGTGCTGGTGTGCACGGGACATTCCTAATCGCTTCCAGTTTCACCAACTAGGGGCCTTGGCCAGCGGCACCCCGTCCCAATCCCACAATCACCCCCCCCCCACTTCCCCCTGGCCGACCATCGCTCCTCATGATTACCCGATGTGCACCATATTGTTGCACCCTTGCAGCCTCCTTCATGATTCCTACCTGTCACTACGGGGTGGGGGCCCTGGGTTGGCAGTAACCTCAGGTATGGTCCATGGGATGAAGGATGATGATGACCAGCTCTAGGAAGATCTCTGGTGCTCCATTTCGTCTCACTTTCCACCGTCCACCTGGGTGATCCCTGGATGCGAGCCGGCCATTCCATCACATGGCCTCATTGAACCCTTGGGGTGGAGGAGGTGGGGACGGCGGTGGTGGTGGTGGTGGGGGGGGGGGCGCGTTATGCAGGGTGTTGAGGATGACGTGGAGAGGAATAGGGGGAAGGAGCGGGGTACAGGGGCGGTGACCGTTGGCTGAACTTGGGTCCCTGGCCTGAGTCCACCCCCAATGTTTGCCCATCTGCACCCCCCCCCCCCCCCCAAGTCCTCCCGCTGCAGCAAGCCCAGCTCAACCCATTCTTAGACCCTTCTGACGGAGTACCCAGGCAGGTTGCACTGTTGTGAATATGTGTAGATTGTGAAATGGTGAACATTTTTGTCCAGTTTTGTGCCCTAGCCTCTAACATCATGCTGTGTGCTGCACCTGTGCCAGCTTAAGTGGTGTCCACGTATCTGGCCATACAGGCCCTAAGGCTACATCTAGATGCATCCGCAGACGGTACATCAGGAGTGGAAGCAGTCTGCTGCGGATCCCACCCTGTGACATGGGTCACCTTTGGAGGACATCCTTTGGAACGATCGGGCCTGGATGGGCCCTGCAGTCACTCAGGTGTCCGAGGTGGTGTGGTGCCACCCTGTTCTGACTGTTACCCATCAGATGCACGAGGGACAGGAACGGCGGTGTCCGAGACGCAATGGTGACTGGCACCTCCCTTGGGGTGCCCGATGGCCTCCGGGCTACACTTGGAGATGGGGTATGACCGTACCTAACCCTTGAGGCTCCAGCACCACTTGGCATTGCCAGTCCTGGAGGCTCACTCCCGTCTCAACCAGGGTCTCAGTGCTCACGGCTATGGAGCACAGGGAGTGTGCCACTACTCTCTGGGTCTGGGCCACCTCCCTCTAGGACGGTGCCAAGTTACCCAGTGACTGTGCCACCTCCCTCTGACTGCCTCAGGTCAGCTAGTACCCGGGGAATGCTGCTGGTGCCCTCAGCCATGACACGCTATGACTGGGCCAATCTCTGGAGCACCTCTGCAATGTCCAGGTGACCCTGGTACTTGGCTGTCAGTGATCGGGCAGCCCTGTACTCTGCCTCAGCCACTACCCACACAGATTTCCCCAGGCCTTGGACATGCTGATTCATGGCCGATACCTTCAGCCCCAAGGCCTCTAACGCACACATCACCCGTGCGGTGTTGGTCTTGGTGGCACGCATGGTCAGCATCGCCTCCTGCCCCTGCATGCAGTTGGCCTTCTCCAACTGCACCTGCAGGCGCTGGATGGTCGCTGACACCCCCTCATGCATCTCCATTATCGATGGGATCGTGCTTTCCAGAAGCCAGAGACAAGTGCGGACAGCAGCTCGTCCCAGGGGTGGGGCCACCCTCCGATCGTCCTCCCCCTCGGGGGCTCATACCTCCACCTGATGTACCGCTGCACATGTATGGTGTGCACCAGGTAGTGCCCCAGGATCCTCCTCACGAATGTGCCCAACCGAAGTGAGTGTCTCTGGGATGGTGGAGGGTGGTGGTGACAGCTGTGACGGGAAGTCAGTGTTGTCCTTAGATTGGTGCTCCAGGGGGACTCGGGCTGTGGTTTGGGGGCTTTGTCGCTGTCTGTTGCCTCGTCGTTGCTGGTATCCACTTGGGGTTGGGGCAGCGGACACCAGAAGAGCCCGCCTCGTTGCCAGATGATCCTGCAAAACACTGGACATGACGCATGATTGGATTGTGCATTGGAATGGTGAGTGGTGGTGTGGTGGGGGGAGCGGGGAGAGTGGTGTGGTAATGTTGAGGGGAGGTGTTGGGATGCTGTGAGAGTGGTGAGGGGGCGATGTGGGGATGGTAATGTGGGGTGGTGAGGGGGTGAGGGTGGTGGCGGTGTGTGGGTGGTACTGGGGTGGTGAGGGGTTGAGGGTGGGGTGGGGTGTGGCTTATGTGGGGGCGGTGTGTGGGTGGTGTTGGGGTGGTGAGGAGGTGGTGTTGGGGTGGTGAGGGGGTGGTGTTGGGGTGGTGAGGGGGTCATGTGGAGGTGGTAATGGTTGGTGTTGGTGTGGTGTTGGGGTGGTGTGGAGGTGGTGAGGGGGATGGTGATCTGGGGTGGTGTGTGGATGGTGTTGGGGTGGTGTTGGGATGCTGAGGGGTTGGTGAGGGGGTGGTGTTATGGTGGTGATGGGGGTGGTGAGGGGTTGGTAAGGGGGTGGTGTTGGGATGGTGTGGAGGTGGTGAGGGGGATGGTGAGGGGTTGGGGATGGGGTGGTGTTGGGGTGATGTGGAGGCAGTGAGGGGGTGGTGTGGGGATGGTGATGTGGGGATGGTGAAGGGTTGGTGTGGTGATGGTGGTGAGGGGGTGGTGTTAGTGTGCTGTGTGATTGGGAAGGGTTGGTGTGGGGATAGTGTTGGGGTGGTGAGGGGGTGATGTTGGGGTGGTGTGGGAGTGGTGACTGGGTGTTGTGGTGGTGGTGTGGAGGTGGTGACGAGGTGGTGAGGGGTAGTGAGGGGGTTGAGCCACAAGTGCCATGGGAAACCGCAACTCAGTGGGCCTCACTTACACCCGATGCAAACCTCTGACTCAGTGACTGCGTCTCTTTCCAAGTCCACCAACCAGATCCAGTGCCCACTGTGCCGCTGCGGTGAGGTGCCGCAGATCTGGTGGTCCACCTCAGGTCTTCTATCTTTCTTGGCGGTTATGCACTGCCTTCTCCTGGGGCGGGGAGGGGGATTGGCGGAGACAGAATGTAGGCAGTCGGATATATGCAGCACAAGGGGTGGGCAGCCGGCCGCCTCCATGGCCAGGGCACCCGGCTATGATGGCCGGTATGGGTGCTGTCATGTGATGCAGGGTGGGGAGCGTGCACACTGTCAGGTTGGGTGGGGGTTTGCGGGTGTGTGAGATGGGGGTTAGTGCCAGGGGCACAGTGCTGCCTACTCGCCCTAGCTGTCCTGAGGAGGTTCTGCTGCTTTTTGCATTACTGCTGTCTAGTCCTGGCGGTGAGGCTCACGGCGCTCACGGTCTCTACCACCTGCGCCCAGGCCCGGTGTATGGCGGCAGGTGACAGGCTTCTTCCCACCCCGGAGTATGGGGTAACCCACCTCTTCTCCAAGGCGTCCAGAAGGGTCTCCAGATCGGCGTCTGCAAACCGGGGTGCCACTATCCGTACTGCCATCTTGTTGGCTGGGATGAGTCAGTGTGCAGAGTGAAATGCTGATATGTGGCTGCAGCTTGTCAGCCTCTCGAGTGTCGATCCCGACCCTGACGAATCGGACACCGTTTGTAATTGGAATCGCTGGTGCTCCACGTGGCACAATACTCACCCATTAATGGTTCCTGAATTGCTCCAAGACTGGCACCAAATATACAGTCGTAGGAGTCCACCAATTCAGTCCCACCGTCAGTACTTAGTACGGAGAATCCCGCCCCCGATCTCTCCAGAGGGAATCGCATTTCCAGATTTTCATGGGATTTCCGGCTGGTACAGGCACAAAAGCATCCCCTTTCCAGTGACACTTCCTGAATGGAAACTAATCAAATGTACTTCTGACAGGAGGTCTGGTGAAAGTGGCCCGTGTTCAACTTGGAACAAATATGACAGTGTTTTATTAAGACCATAAATGGAAACTTTTAAGTATTTTCATTATGCGTGTTGATGGTTTCTTATGGGCTGGTATTGTGGAATTAAGAAATGTGTTATTAACAAGATTAAAATGGAATTTAAGATTGCAATAAGGCTTCAGGCACTTCCACTTATTTTGGTTTAGACATTAGACAGAATATGTCTGAAGTGGTTTTGAGTCAGCAATCCTGACATAGATAGTGTTACTCCAATCCCAGTTAATGATATTAGGCATTGCAGGGCAGTCGCAAATTTTGCTTTGTCAGTTGGATTGGTTCTGCATTTAAGAAGACCGAATGAGAGTTCAGATCGATTGGAATTAAGTACGACAGTGAAGCATCCTAAAGTCAAAGATGTTTTTCAGGCAGGGGTAGCACAGTGGCAAAGTGTTGCCTCACGGTGCCGAGGACCGGGGTTCAATCCTGGTCCTGGGTCACTTTCCGTGTGGAATTTGCACATTTTCCCTGTGTCTGCGTGGGTCTCGCCCCCACAACCCAAAGATGTTCAGGGTGGGTGGATTGGCCACGAGAATTGGAATTTTTTTTTAAAAAGATGTTTTGAGAGCAAATAAAACATTTTTAAAAATTAAATATGGAGAAATGAGTACTTAAGTTTGCATCTTTCGGTGACCCAATGAAAATGAAATAAGCATTTTTAATAAAGCTTCACATGTTAATTTCCTGATGGGTTTCATGAGCCATGTTAAATTTTTGGTGGGCAAAAATGGAAAAGGTTGCCCTTTATCCGGCGAAGCACAGAAAATAAAAAGCGTTGTTCAATATCTGTGGAAACACTGGCTGGGATTCCCGTTGCGAGTGGCTGGGATACTCGTTGCGAGTCCACCCTTCTACCGCTGTGAATGAGGATGGAGAAATTTGATGCACCGTTCACCGCTGCTGGCTTTCTCTACTCCCGCCATGTGTCAATGGGATTTCCCATTGAAGCCACCCCAGGCCAGGAAATCCATGGGTGGGGATTTTCTGGTAATTCACGCTGGCGGGATCTTATGGTCCTGGTGATAGCACACCCCTGCTGCAGGATTCGAGCCGGCAAGGGGTGCGTTCACCAGTAAATCCCACCGCTGGCCACTAATGAGCTGCCGCCCTCTGCTGCAGGACATGCCGCAGAGGGGGAGGAAAATCCCGCCCTATTTGTCAAACATTTTAAGGGAAATTCGATGCAAGTGGTGTACGGAAAACATTTTGCCCACTGAATGTTAAATGGACAACGTACATTCTCTAAAAATTGCAAGTGAAAAATGGATTGACCTTGCCACTGTGTAACAAATTTCATTCTTCATATATAGAATATGGAAAATCTTTTCTTCCTTTTTCAATCTACTTTGAAATACGGTTTGAGAGCATTAATTGTCAAGTTTTATTTAAAGAAACTAAAGGAGTCTATTAATTGTATAAACTAAGGGTAAGGATAAGCAGGTGGAGGACATTGATTGTTTTTAGCACTAAATAGAAGCACTCATTGACAATGGGTGTGTAGGGGGTGAGTAGGGTTAGGAGTTATACACCTGTAATGGTCCACTTTGTGGAAGAAACTAATCCCTGCCATAACTAACTGGTTTTCAAAATTTTTATGTGGTTCCGATTCACACTTCCCTACCTTTCCAGCCCGACAACCATCCGAGACCTCTGCACTCCTCCAATGCTGGCCTCATGATCATCTCTGATCACCATTGGTGGCATGTTTTCAGCTACCTAAGTACTAATTGCTTTAAATCACTATTAAACCTCGCCACATCTCTCTCTCGCTATAGACTTTCCTTAAAACGTATCTCTTTGCTTTTCCCGGTGCCTCTTTGTGTAGCCTGGTGTCAAATGTTGTTGGATAATGATCTGATGTGTGGGTTTTATTATTTTAAAGGAACTATTAAAATGCAAGTTGTTGTTGTTGAAATCCTCAATGATAGAAACAAAGAAAATAGAAGCAGGAGGAGTCCATTCAGCCCTACAAGCCCACTCCACCATTCATTATGATCATGGCTGATCATCCAACTCAAAAGTCTAATCCTGCTTTCCCCCATATCCTTTGATTCCCTTCGCCATAAGTGCTGTATGTAACTGCTTCGTGAAAACAGGCATTGTTTTGGCCTCAACTCCTTCCTGTGGTAACAAATTCCACAGGCTCATCACTCTCTGGGTGAAGAGATTTCTCCTCATCTCAGTCATAAATGGTCCACCTGGCATCCTCAGACTGTGACCCTTGGTTTTGGACACACCCACCTGTGGTGATGTGCATCACTGTAAATACATGTAAGCTAGCCAGACACTAGAGGGAGCACCAGAAACACCACACAAACACACTCAACCAATAGATAAGTTAGATAGCAGGCGACCAATGGACATTCACGATACACAAGGAGGTGACACGACCACAGGGGGGCATTACACCAACCCATATATAAAGGACACCGCACACATGATCTGCCCTTTGGCCAGTGGAGACAGTCAGTAAGGAGAGGCACAGGGTTGATTCAATATTACACCCACCACCTGGAAAACAGCAGCTGGTTGGTCAGTCTGGGTAGCTATAATAGGATTAGCAGTAGTGTCGAACTCAAGTTATAAAAGTGTACATAGTCTAAATAAACATGTTGAAGTTATCTACACGTCTGAACCTTCCTTTGACAAATGCAACACAAGGAAGCCGCTTATGTTACAAAGGCAACATAACAAAACACCACCATCGGGAACATCCTTCCTGCATCTACCTTGTCGAATCTTGTTAGAATTTTATAGGTTTCTATGAGATCCCCCCTCATTCTAAAAACTGCAAAGTATCCAATCCTAACCGATTTAATCTCTCCTCATCCGTCAGCATCACCATCCCAGGAATCAGTCTGGTAAACCTTCGCTGCACTCCCTCTAGAGCAAAATTTTGGATTTGTTTGTTTATTGTCACCTGTACCGAGGTACAGTGAAAAGTATTTTTCTGCAAGCAGTAAATACATGATCATTAAGTACATGAAAATAAAATGAAATAAAATGAAAATACATTTTAGGGCAACACAAGGTACAAAATGTAAATACATAGACACCAGCATTGGGTGAAGCATATAAGAGTGTTTTTGAGTCTGTTCGTGTGTGTTCTCAGATTTTGTATCTCCCGCCCAATGAAAGCAGTTGGGAGAGTGAGAAAACTGGGTGGCAGGGATCTCTGATTACGTTTCCCACTTTCCCCAGGCAGCAGGAGCTGTAGATGGAGTTGATGGATGGGAGGCAGGTTCGTGTGATGGACCTGGCTGTGTTTTCGACTCTCTGAAGTTTCTTGCGGTCTTGGGCCGAACTGTTGCCATTCCAGGCTGTGATGCAGCCAGATAGTATGCTTTCTATGGTGCATCTGTAAAAGTTGGTAAGAATTAATGTGGACATGCTGAATTTCCTTAGTTTCCTGAGGAAGTATAGGTGCTGTTGTGCTTTCTTGGTGGTAGCGTCGACGTGGGTGGACCAGGACAGATTTTTGGTAATGTGCACCCCTAGGAATTTGAACCTGTTAACCATCTCCACCCAGGCCCCATTGATGCTGACAGGGGTGTGTACAGTACTTTGCTTCCTGAAGTTAATGACCAGCTCTTTAGTTTTGCTGGCATTGAGGGAGAGATTGTTGTCGTTGTACCACTCCACTAGGTTCTCTATTTCCCTCCTGTACTCTGACTCATTGTTATTCAAGATCTGGCCCACTATAGTTGTGTCATCAGAAAATTTGTAGATGGAATTGGAACCAAATTTTGCCACGCAGTCGTGTGTGTACAGGGAGTAGAGTAGGGGGCAAAGTACGCAGTCTTGCGGGGCCCCAGTATTGAGGACTATTGTGGAGGAGGTGTTGTTGTTTATTCTTACAGATTGTGGTCTGTGGGTCAGAAAGTTGAGGATCCAGTTGTAGAGTGAGGAGCCAAGTCGTAGGTTTCAGAGCTTTGATATGTGCTTGGCTGGGATTATGATGTTGAAGGCAGAGCTGTAGTCAATAAATAGGAGTCTGATGTTGGAGTCCTTTTTGTTGAGATGCTCTGGGGATGAGTGTAGGGCCAGGGAGATGGCGTCTGCTGTTGACCGGTTGCGGCAGTATGCGAATTGCAGTGATCAAGGCGTTCTGGGAGTATGGAGTTGATGCGATTCATGACCAACATCTCGAAGCACTTCATTACGACTGAAATCTGGGCCACCGGATGGTAGTCATTGAGGCAGGTTGCCTGGCTCTTCTTTGGCACTGGAATGTCTGTGGTCTTCTTGAAGCAGGTGGAGACCTCGGAGCGGAGTAGGGTGAGATTGAAGATGTCCCCGAGCACATCTGCCTGCTGGTCCGCGCAGGCTCTGAGTGCACGACCAGAGATCCCATCCGGACCCGTCGCCTTCCGTGGTATTTTAAAAAAATTTTAGAATACCCAATTCAATTTTTCCAATTAAGGGGCAATTTTGTGTGGCCAATCCACCTACCCTGCATATTTTTGGTTTTGGGGGCGAAACCCACACAAACGCGGGGAGAATGTGCAAACTCCACACAGACAGTGACCCAGAGACGAGATCGAATTTGGGACCTCGGCGCCGTGAGGCAGCTATGCTAACTACTGCGCCACCGTGCTGCCCCCCAGGTATGGGTGTGCTATGGGCTGCTGAGGCACTCGAAAGCGGATCGATGGTTTCCTGCTCGAACCGAGCATAGAATCCACAGTTCATCGGGGAGGGTTACGCTGCTGCTGGCGATACTGCTCAGCTCGCTTTTAGCCCATTATGTTGTTTAGGCCTTGCCACAACCACCGAGAGTCTATAACGATAGTCTGTGACTCTAGCTTGGTCTGATATTCTCTCTTGGCACCCGCATGGCTTTGCGGAGGATGTACCTGGATTTCTTGTGTAGGTCAGGGTCGCCTTACTTGAATGCCTCTGGCTTGCCCTTCAGTAGGGAGTCAATCTCGCGATTGAGCCATGGTTTCTGGTTGGGGAACGTACGTACTGCTTTCTTTGGTATGCAGTCATCCACACATTTGCTTATGAAGTCTGTGACGGTGGTGGCATACTCATTTAAGTTGGTCGCTGAGTTCTTAAATATGGACCAGTCCACTGTCTCCAAGCAGTCACATGGGAGCTCCGTCGGGGGATGGAACGGTAGGCGCCCTTGATTTTTGAGTAGCAGTGGTCAAGAGTGTTGACACCCCTGGTGGGACAGGAGATGTGCTGCTGGAATTTTGGCAGTACACTCTTGAGGTTGGCCTTGTTGAAGTCTCCGGCCACGATGAACAAGGCCTCCGGATGTTCTGTTTCGTTGTTGTTTATAACTGTACAGTTCGTCCAGGGCCTTCTTCACTTCTGCCTGGGGTGGGATGTAGACCGCTGTGATAATGGCTGAAGTGAACTCATGTGGAAGATAGTATGGACGGCACTTCACGGTCAGGCATTTCAGGTCCAGTGAGCAGTAGGTCGCCAGGGTCGGCCCATCCAAGCACCAGGAGGAGTTGATGAGGAGACAAACCCCTCCATCCTTCGCTTTGCCTGACGTCGTGGTGCGGTCCACCCGATGAATTTAGATTGATGAATTAAACATCCTTCCTCAGATAAGGAGATCAAAATGTCACACAATATTCCAGGTGTGGCTTCTTGCAATGAAGGCCAGCATTTAATTTGCCTTCTTTACCGCATGCTGCACCTGCATGCTTACTTTCATGCTCCTAGATGTACAAGGGCACCTCGGTCTCATTGGATATTTCCCTCTCCTAATTTATGGCCATTCAGGCAAGTCTGCCTTCTCGTCTTCGCTGCCAAAGTGAATACCTTTGCATTTTTTAGATCACAGCCGGAAACACAACCAAAGTTGTAAATAGCAGGAGAAAAGGACACGGTTCATTTGGAAGTTCTTCGGTCTGCTTCATAATGTTTCTACATTCGGTGACATGTGTAACATCATCATTCCAGAGCTATCCAAAAGAGAACTGAATATTGATGCAATGCATTTTTCCAACTGCACCGTTTCAGTCATCAAGCAGAAGCAATGATATAATAAGCATTTTTAATGTAGAATTAGATAAATCCAAGCAATCACTTATATTCACCCTGAGAAACGCTAATCAATTTTAAGCGCAACATTTCATTATATTATCTCAAAGGGTTAGTCACCAGACATAATGACAGACTAAATTAAAATTTCCTTTTAAATTGTTTTGCTGCTATTGGATTGCATTCATTCAGAGCCAGCAGATAATTACCAGCAAAATAATTCATAACATTTTTCATTTCCGCGATAATTCGGAAAAATGTAAGAAATATACTTCATGGTATACTGCACATCATTAATTCACAGACCACTATTGCACCCTTATCTTGGAAAGCTGAGCGGGGCAAAATTAAGAACGCTTAAAAAGATCCTTATTTTTATTTATAGGCACTGAATCATTTTTGACACGAACATGCATTGATTTTCTATTCTTTCTGTGGCACTGAGAGATTCCACCCTGCTGAATAAGTCTCATTGGAAGTTTTGATTGTTTCAATGATGAGAAAAGCAAAATCAACAAATCCACCAAGTAAAAAACAACCAAATATTAGTCTCCTTTTTTAGCATCAGGGATTTGACTTTCAATCTGGGATTGAAAACCCCAATACATGAATAATTTCAAGTCCTGACCCAGCTTATAACCTGTGTCACTCATACGCACAGGATGAGATTCTGTGACCTCCCTGCGACCTACTTCTTGGAGGCAGGGGGCGCCCGCTGTTGGCCGATGGCGGGATCTTCTGGTCCTGCCACTGTCAATGGGATTTTCTATTGAATCCACCCAATGCTGCTGGGAACCGATAGTGGAATTGAGCCGTTGATCGGACTGCATGGTAGCACAGTGGTTAGCACCGTTGCTTCACAGCTCCAGGGTCCCAGGTTCGATTCCCATCTTGGGTCACTGTCTCTGCGGAGTCAGCATGTTCTCCCCATGTGTGCGTGGGTTTCCTCCGGGTGCTCCGGTTTCCTCCCACAGTCCAAAGATGCGCAGATTAGGTGGATTGGCCATGATAAATTGCCATTAGTGAAAAAAGGTTAGGTGGGGTTACTGGGATAGGGTGTGGAGGCGTGGGCTTAAGTGAGGTGCTCTTTCCAAGGGTCAGTGCAGACTCGATGGGCTGAATGGCCTCCTTCTGCACTGTAGATTCTATGATTCTATGATTCTATGATTATATGACCGGAAGGTCCTGTCGGCGTGAACCACTGTCAATCTCGCCCAATGTGTTCAACTGTCGACGTCCCTGTCGTGTTGGGTGTTCCGATTCACAAACGAACCAACACGGTTGAAGATGGTACAACTCTGTTTTATTATTCTGTACAATAATAACTATTAACTTCTGGCTGTGGTTCATACTTCACCAGCTAACCTGTGGACCCAGCCGTAGCACTATCTTAGTGAGGCACTCAGCACATGGTGTATGCCTGAGTGGCACGCTGTGAGCTCTGTGCTCTGAGCTATCTCCTGGTGGAATCAGCGGGAACTGTGGTGTTCCCCGTTTTATAGTGTGTGTGCTCTCACTGGTGATTGGCTGTGATGTTGCGTGTGTGATGATTGGTCCGTTGATCTGTCCATCAGTGTGTGTGTGTGTTTGCAACATGATATGTTTATATGAATATCATGACATCCCTCCTTTTCACAAGAATATGTGCCTATATGGTAATAAATATTGGTGTGTACTGAGTGCAGCCGAATATGTGTGTGCAATATCTACAACATGTACATGAGGCTAAACTATATACATAGGAAGGCGTCAGGTACAACAGAGCAACGGGGTTGTACCACGAACAGAACAAGTGCAATCATCAAATATCGAAAGAGAACTCCTGGAACGACAAGAAAGAAACACGTTAACATTATTGCACAACAATTCAGTGAGTCCAATGTGCAAACAGGCTCATAAGTCCAGTCTATTAGGTGGACGACGAATTCGGGTTGACCGTTAGGGTGGCACAACATTCATCGCCCGGATGAATGCTGTGCACTGGCATCGGCTGGTGGGTCCTACTTGGGGACATCCGGTTCCTGTCTATTACCGCAACGCGGAAGGGTTCCCAGTCGTCGGTATCACCGGTCTGTATGTCGTCAGGGTATGACTCGGTGTATGGGGGCTGAATGGCCCGCACGTCCCTGTGAGGCTGGCGGAATTGCGGAGAGTTGGCAGGTTGAGCTGCTCGACAGCAGGCAGCGTAGTGGCCCATCCTGCCACAGTGGAGGCATTGTCGCGTTTTGGCTGGACATGTGCGGATCCACAGTTGCTGCACGTCATGACGTCATGGCGTTCATTGCGCCACCGCGCATGCGCAGTGCAGTCCTGCGTAGAGCATGCCTGCGCATCCCGTCTCTCTGCGTCGACATCCCCTCTTTTGGCGCATACAAGCGCGGGAGGCCTCGGAAAGCGCGCAAAATGGCCGCCCTCGTCCGGGCCACGGGCCGGGAGGAACTCGATCGCCTGGAATTGGGAGTAACGGCTGGTCACGTTTTTGTGGAGGATGCAGGTTTCGATGGCGGTGGCTCGGGTGAGGCGCTTTATTTTGAGGAGCTGCTGGCATAAGGTGTCCGAGGTGACCCCAAAAACTATCTGATCCCGCATCATGGAGTCGGAGGTGGCCTCATAGCTGCAGGACTGCGCGAGGATATGGAGGTGTGTCAAATAAGATTGAAAAGGCTCATCCTTACCCTGCAGGCGCTGCTGGAAGAGGTACCTCTCGAAGCTCTCATTCACTTCCACGCTGAAGTGTTCCTCAAGTTTTAGAAGGACCGTCTTGTACTTCGTCTTGTCCTCGCCTTCCGCGAATGCCAAGGTGTTGTAGATGTGGATGGCGTGTTGCCCCGCTGTGGAGAGCAGGAGGGCGATCTTCCTGGTGTCCGATGCATTCTCCCTGTCTGTGGCTTCTAGGAAGAGCTGGAAGCATTGTTTAAACAGCTTCCAGTTGACGCCGCGATTTCCAGCGATTTGGAGCGGCTGCGGTGGGATGATGGTGTCCATGGCGCAGGATGGCGGATCTCTGAAGAGGTGCAGGTAGGTCTCACAGTCGCTGGTGAGTTTCCAGGCCTGGTATCATGTCGCGTTGGGTGTTCCGATACACAAACGAACCAACACGGTTGTAGATGGTACAACTCTGTTTTATTATTCTGTACAATAATAACCATTAACTTCTGGCTGTAGTTCATACTTCACCAGCTAACCTGTGGACCCAGCCCTAGCACTATCTTAGTGAGGCACTCAGCATATGGTGTATGCCTGAGTGGCACGCTGTGAGCTCTGTGCTCTGAGGTATCTCCTGGTGGAATGAGCGGGAACTGTGGTGTTCCCTGTTTTATAGTGCGTGTGCTCTCACTGATGATTGGCTGTGATGTCGTGTGTGTGTTGGTTAGTCCATCTGCCTGTACATCAGTGTGTGTGTGTGATATGCACCATATGTTAATGTGGATATCATGACAGTCCCAATTGGGTTGACAGAAAGCTTGATGCCCAATTATTGGTACTGAGAATTTCCAGGAGACAAAAGCTGCCCCCTGAGCATGTCCATCAGAGAGAGACTAATGATGGTGCCTGACATTCCTTGCAGGAGAAGTCAGCATCTCAGAGGCCCTATAAACTCGATACGCACAAAAGTGGCCAAACGGACAACTGTAAGGTACTCTGCTCGTTCGGGATCAAAATCCTCCATGACAGAACATTTTCATCATTAAAATATTTACTGCACTGATCCTGAAAGATGTACACTAATGTATACCATACTGTTTGAATATGGCAATTTACAAATTGAAAACCACCCTCTGGCCCTCCCAAGTCTGTGAACAGACATCTCAATGAGCTTAATGGACTGTTAAATGAAGGCAAGTGGGTTCGCGTATTCTCCCCACACACCATCACCCCTGCCTTCACTATGAAAACTCCAGCTGGTCCCAGAGGCATCAGGTCACTAACCTGCCATGCAGGAGAATTTCAAAGCGCACTCTCTCCTGTTCTCATTCCCATGGGCAATGGAAGACCTTGGCATAGTACTTATAAGATGAAAATTCTTACTTTGCTGAAGATTATTCAGTCAGCGTATAATTCAACTGTCCTCACATTATTTTGATTGGGCAGATTGTAGGGCTGGGCAGATTGCGGAGCTGTTCATTTTCCTGTGCGACAAAATAATCAACAGAGGATTGGCAACCAGTTTCACATCCCACCCGATTTCCTTGTTTGTTGAAAGATGGGGTGTAAAAATGGCTTAACCTCCTGTAATTCTTGCTTACAGCAAGCAGCATTAGATAGGGACTGTGGTAGTATGTATTGGGGGTCATGTGGGACTGGAAGCCCTAATGTCATTGGCTGACAGATCCCGGGTCCTGGTTGGCCATTGACCTCAAGCTCCGCCCTGAAGGCGGAGTATAAGAAGCCGGTGTCTTCCCCCGCAGGCCAGTTTACTATCGAGCTGCTGGGGAACAGACACGCTTAATAAAGCCTCATCGACTTCACTATATTCGTCTCATGGAGTCTTTGTGCGCTACAATTTATTAAGCGTGCCTAAAAAGGACTATGGAGCTCAGGATCATTCCAGAATGCCTGAGGATCAGCCCCCACGCAGTGAATGCGGCAGCAGCCTTCAAACACTGGCAGACTTGCTTCGAGGCCTACATCAGAACGACCACCGGCCGAGTCTCAGACGAACAAAAACTGCAGGTCCTGCACTCGAGGGTGAGCACGGAGATTTTCACCCTCATTGAAGACACCGACGATTTCCAGACGGCGTTCACAGCACTCAGTGAGGGAGCTCCGCGCGGCCCAAGCGCTCGCGGTCCTAGCGCTCCCTTGACCCCCCAGCACACCATGTGCGACCCGCCGCCGCCGCCATTTTGGGTCCCGACCACCACGAGGGGAGGAGGGGCGCCGTTGTGCAACCCGCAGACGCTGCCATTTTGGGTCCCGACCACCACAAGGGGAGGAGGGGCGCCGCCATCTTGGACCGCCCCCGACCTGTACGACGCATGGGGGCGGCCATTTTGTCCACCCCCGCCGCCATCTTGTGACCCCCCAGCCACGTGCGATGTATGGGGGCGGCCATTTTGTCCATCCCCAACGCCATCTTGGACGGCAACAACGGACCCCACCCCACTGCCACAACCACGGCTCGCTTCGGTTATGCTCGATCAGGCTCGGACCCGGACACTCCAGACGACGACGACAACGGTCCTAATTAACGGCCACGAGACGCCATGCCTAGTCGACTCCGGGAGCACGGAAAGCTTTATACACCCCGACACGGTAAGACGCTGTTCCTTGACCACCTATCCCAGCGCACAAAAGATTTGCCTAGCTGCAGGATCCCACTCCGTACAGATCCAGGGATTCTGCATAGTTACCCTAACGGTGCAGGGGAGGGAGTTCAAAAACTACAAACTTAACGTCCTTCCCCAACTCTGTGCCCCCACCTTGCTGGGATTAGATTTCCAATGTAATCTACAGAGCCTCACGTTTAAATTTGGCGGCCCCATACCCCCACTCACTATCTGCGGCCTCGCTACCCTCAAGGTGCAACCCCCGTCCTTGTTTGCGAACCTCACCCCGGATTGCAAATCCATCGCCACTAGGAGCAGATGGTACAGCGCCCAGGACCGGACCTTCATTCGGTCCGAAGTCCAGCGGCTACTAAAGGAGGGCATAATCCAGGACAGCAATAGTCCCTGGAGAGCGCAGGTGGTAGTAGTGAAGACAGGGGAGAAACAAAGGATGGTCATTGACTATAGCCAGACCATCAACAGGTACACACAACTAGACGCGTACCCTATCCCCCGCATATCCGACATGGTCAATCGGATTGCCCAGTATAAAGTCTTCTCCACCGTGGACCTCAAGTCCGCCTACCATCAGCTCCCCATCCGCCCAAGTGACCGCAAGTACACAACCTTCGAGGCAGACGGGCGATTATACCATTTCCTACGGGTCCCTTTTGGCGTCACAAACGGGGTCTCGGTCTTCCAACGGGAGATGGACCGGATGGTTGATCAACATGGGTTACGGGCCACGTTCCCGTATCTCGACAATGTAACCATCTGCGGCCACGATCAGCAGGACCACGACGCCAACCTCCAAAAATTCCTCCAGACCGCCAAAGCCTTGAACCTCACGTACAACGAGGACAAGTGCGTTTTTAGCACCGACCGGCTAGCCATTCTGGGCTACATAGTACGCAATGGGATAATAGGCCCCGACCTCGAACGTATGCGCGCACTCATGGAATTTCCCCTCCCGCACTGCCCAAAAGCCCTGAAACGCTGCCTGGGGTTCTTTTCGTACTACGCCCAGTGGGTCCCCCAGTACGCAGACAAGGCCCGCCCCTAATACAGACCACGACCTTCCCTCTGTCGACAGAGGCTTGCCAGGCCTTCAGCCGCATCAAAGCAGACATCGCAAAGGCCACGATGCGCGTCATCGACGAGTCCCTCCCCTTCCAGGTCGAGAGCGACACCTCCGACGTAGCTCTAGCGGCCGCCCTTAACCAAGCGGGCAGACCCGTGGCCTTTTTCTCCCGAACCCTCCACGCCTCAGAAATCCGCCACTCCTCAGTGGAAAAGGAAGCCCAAGCCGTAGTGGAAGCTGTGCGACACTGGAGGCATTACATGGCCGGCAGGAGATTCACTCTCCTCACTGACCAACGGTCGGTAGCTTTCATGTTCGATAATGCACAGCGGGGCAAAATTAAAAATGACAAGATCTTAAGGTGGAGGATCGAGCTCTCCACCTTCAACTATGAGATCTTGTACCGGCCCGGAAAGCTGAACGAGCCGTCCGATGCCCTATCCCGCGGCACATGTGCCAACGCACAAATTGACTGCCTCCAAACCCTCCACGAGGACCTCTGCCACCCGGGGGTCACTCGGTTTTACCACTTCATCAAGTCCCGCAAACTCCCATACTCTTTAGAAGAGGTCCGTACAGTCACAAGGGACTGCCACATCTGCGCGGAATGCAAGCCGCATTTTTTCAGGCATGATGGAGCGCACCTGATTAAGGCTTCCCGCCCCTTTGAACGCCTCAGTCTCGATTTCAAAGGGCCCCTCCCCTCCACCGACCGCAACGCATATTTTCTTAATGTAGTGGACGAATACTCCCGCTTCCCTTTTGCCATTCCCTGCTCCGACATGACCGCGGCCACAGTCATTAAAGCCCTGAACAGCATCTTCACACTGTTCGGTTACCCCACATACGTCCACAGCGACAGGGGATCCTCTTTCATGAGTGACGAGCTGCGCCAGTTCCTGCTCAGCAAGGGCATAGCCTCAAGCAGGACGACCAGCTATAACCCCCGGGGGAACGGGCAAGTAGAAAGGGAGAACGGCACGGTCTGGAAGGCCGTCCTACTGGCCCTACGGTCCAGGGATCTCCCAGTTTCACGGTGGCAGGAGGTCCTCCCGGACGCTCTCCATTCCATCCGGTCGTTATTATGAACAAGCACTAATCAAACGCATCACGAGCGTCTCCTTGTCTTCCCTAGGAGGTCCTCCTCTGGAACGTCGCTGCCGACCTGGCTGGCGGCCCCAGGACCCATCCTGCTCCGAAAGCATGTGCGGGCACATAAGGCGGACCCGTTGGTCGAAAGGGTTCACCTCCTCCACGCAAACCCCCAGTACGCCTACGCGGAGTACCCCGACAGCCGACAGGACACGGTCTCCCTGCGGGATCTGGCGCCCGCCGGCACCACGCACACCCCCCCGACACCATCAACCCAACCGCCCCCCTTCCTCCCACCGCCGCACCCCGCGACCACCGCCTTCCCAGGAGGATCAGTCCCCCTCCACTTTGCACCGACAGCTGAAACCGTACGGCTCCTGGAAGCGACAACACTGGTACAAGCACCACCACCACCGTCGGGGCCGAGGCGATCGACACGGACGACCAGACCGCCCGACCGACTCGTGGCGTCGATGTAAAACAAAGATGGACTGTTCAAAGAACATTTTGTTTTTTTCCTATACCCTCTGTAAATAGTTGCAACAGGACGAAACTGTCCAATACTGTACTACCATGTGAATGTTCTATCCTCCCAGGACCAGCCCTGTAAACCCTTAGCACCATATGAAGCATCACCCCGCCGGGTTCATTTTTGACAAGGGGTGAATGTGTTAGTATGTATTGGGGGTCATGTGGGACTGGAAGCCCTAATGTCATTGGCTGACAGATCCCGGGTCCTGGTTGGCCATTGACCTCAAGCTCTGCCCTGAAGGCAGAGTATAAGAAGCCGGTGTCTTCCCCCGCAGGCCAGTTTACTATCGAGCTGCTGGGGAACAGACACGCTTAATAAAGCCTCATCGACTTCACTATATTCGTCTCATGGAGTCTTTGTGCGTTACAGGGACACTTGCTTTTTTTAGCTGGAGCAGTTCAAGCTTGCATTTTGCCAAGTTCAGACATAGTCTGCAGTCAATTAGCATTTAACACATTTGCGGGATTTGGGCACACTGGCATTTATTGCTCATCCCTAGTTCCACTTGATAAGGTGGTGGTGAGCTGTCTACTTGAACCGTTACAGCCCCTGAGGTGTGGCACACCTGCGCTCAGAAATCAGCAGCCTCGGGCCTCCAGCACGACAGTCTGCGCAGGCTCCAGCGCGGCACTGTTTTGTCCCCTTGTGACGCAGCAGCCACGGGAACACCCATTGAGGGCAGCATTAAAACTGCAGATTTATGTTGAAGACAACAAGCAATATGTTTCACAACTGTTTTGAAGTTACGTAGAAGTGTTTTTAACAGGTTTTTTTGCTTGGTCTTTTATACAGGCATTGCTGTTATTGGTTCTTTTAAAGTAATTTTTAATTTTATTTTTTATGATTAAAGATGATTATTTGTAAGTCAACATCGGTTTGTCTATTTATTTAAATCTGTGGAACTATTTAAATCTGTACTATATTATTATATAACTTGAGGTGTGGCATGCTTAAAAGTGTTCGCAGAATTTAATTTAGATTACAGTCATGAGGGCGGGGTTCTTCGGCCACACCCGCCCAGTGACCGGAAATTCTCGCCTGAGGCCAATGGACCTTTATAGTCCGCGTCTCACCTGTGGTGATCTTGCGGCGGGCAGGGTGGAAGAATCCAGCCTGAAGATTTTTAAAGTGCCCCAGGGCTTTTTGGTGTGACTGCCCTTGTAGCATCTGGGGTGGGATTCTCCGTTGGCTGATGCCGAAATCGCGGCCCCCTCAAAAACAGCGTCATTGCGACGCACGGCAAGTGTAGTTGCAACCGCATTCGCATCTCACACGCGGGCCCACCCGCGATGCTCCGGCTTCGATGCCCCGAGTTCCTGACGGCGTGGTCCACGTGTGCTCTCAACAGTCGTGAACCTGGCATGGCGGCTGCGGAGCGAGAGAAAGGGCGTAAGGACAGTGTCCAGCACCGCCATACTTTGCCGACATTCGTACCGCTGGCCGGGGGGTGGCGCTTCTGCCAGGGATGATGGGGAGCAGTGGGGGGTGGTCAGGAGGTGGGCTGTGGGGTCAGGTTGGACAGGGTCATGGTCCAGCACAATCATTGCCATCGTTTCGGCCGCGATCGGTGTGTGTGTGTGGGGGGGTATAGTCTATGCACGGTTGCAGTTTGTCAGCCCTGCACATGTCCATCACGGACCCGGCGATTCCCATACCATATTCCGTGTGTTCTGCTGGTGTTCCACGTGCACCGGTGCAAGCCCCTCACCGCCGGTAGCGGAATTGGTGCAGGTGTGGTGCCGATTTTTCTGATGTGGAACTCCACGGATCCTCTGTTAGCATTAGCACATAGATTCAGGAATGGAGAATCCAACCCTGATATTTTTTTGATTTGTGTTTATAGAACCATAGAATCATTGCAGTGCAGAAGACAGCCATTCGGTCCATCGAGTCTGCACCAATGCTCCAAAAGAGCACCCTACTCAAGGCCCCTGCCCCGCCCTTTTCCAGAAGCAGCACTTAACATTTGGACACTAAGGGCAATTTAGCATGGCCGATCCACCTAACCTGCACATTTTTGCACTATGGGAGGAAATCGAAGCACCCAGAGGAAACTCATGCAGGGACGGGGAGAATGTGCGAACTCCACACAGTCACCTGAGATCCGAATTGAACACGGGTCCGTGGTGTTGCTAAGCAGCAGTGCTAACCTGTGTGCCACCGTGTTACCCGTCTTAATATGTTTCTGCCTTGTTTACTTCAATTATCTTATTCATTTATAATTATCTCATAATAAAATGTTGTGCTTTGATGTTTCAGTAAGACACTTGTAAAAGCTTTTAAAGTTTAATGGAAAGCATTTATGAACAAAATAATTTTATAAATACCAAACTTTGAAACTCACTAAAGCTATCAGCTGAACAATGACATTTTGCATAATAACAACTTCAACTTTTACAAATTTCTTGCTATAAAATATATTTTCTCACTAAAACACAATGGTCAATAAAATATACTTTTCCACATACACACAACAGTTCTGCCTATTTGTGAAGGGGAGCGGAGGAGAGGGATGGGCAGGAAGGGGAGGAAGGGGAGAAGGTAGAGAGGGACGGAATGAGATGAGGAGGGAGAGAGGGTTTAGTCATATCCATTACTAACTTTCCAAGCTCAAAGTCCAAAAGCAGCAGCTGCTGAAGCATTTTGGGATGTCCTTTGACTGTACACTCTTAAGGGTGGGTAATTGATTCGCTTTCTTGGCAGGCAGAGATGATGCCTAACTCTTCGCTCATGATCTGTGCACCTACATCAAAGCCTCCCAAGTAGTTCAAGAATTTTAGGAAGCCAAGCTATAAGTGTGATGCCCCAACGGAGGTAAAGTATGTCCACTGATTTTTAATCTGCACTGGATTCTGCAATACCTGGCAAACAGATAGTTCACATTAGCTTACGGGAGGCTTGCATATGTCAACTAAGACATTAAACTTTGTTAAAACATTTGAACTAACCACTGAGGCTTGTGAAGAGGACTATTGAATCGGGGATACTCTTAAACAACACAACTTAAAATACATTGTAAAATTAAAATGTACTTTAACTCTGAATCACCAAGGACAAGCATGCTAAAATTAGTGAAGAAGTCAAAAGCACCAGTATCGAGACCATGATCATCCAAAACCATCTCCGCTGGGCTCCCCATATGTTTAGGATGTCAGAGGCAATGTCTGGTACTTGTGTGAACTGGTCTTGTGTACCTTAAAGTGGAATTCCAGCCGAGACCAGTACCGATCATTTCCAAAGTTTTACTGCTGTTTTCTTCTGTTTCTATAGTGACAGAAATGGCTGTAGGTGCCTCTAGAAATGGTCCCATGTAACTGTGTCATGAAACTTTAAGCAGACAGGTTGTTTTGCAAGTCAATGTTTCTGAATCACCTTCACCACCTGCTGATTCTATAACCGTTTATCTTTACTTCCGACAGGTTTAGCCGAGCAATTAAAAAGACCCTGCTTTCCCTCCTCAACCCTTGAATTTCATAAATGTTGTGGTTGTTTTTTCAAATGTGAATGATCACTGAGATTGTCAGCCCTTTCTAGAACCCATACAGCTACCGGATATTAGTTGGGCAGGCTTCTTTGCAAAAGGGGGCAGGGAGATATAGTGACGTATATGTGGGAGAAACAGGGGCTAGGGGGTTGGGAAGATATGGGGGTGAGAGAGATGGGGGGAAGAGAGACATGGGGGAGGAGAGAAAGATTCGAGGGAGGGAGGGAAAGAGACACTGGGTAGGGAAGGAGGTGGTGATTTGCATCTCCAGGACAATATACCAGGATTGGCTTCTTCTTGGTTGCTGCTTACTGCATACCATCCCTACCTGTTGTGAGAAAGTGGGTCCTTGAACCCAAAATCTATCAATCCGGCCTCATGGGGGGAACTTCCAGTGAAGAAAAAGCACAGGAACTCCAAAGTTTTAACTTTTCTCCATCATACCATTGTCAATTGTGTTTTATGCCTCTGAAATGATGCAACGATAACACACAGGATTCTTAATGTGCTGGAGGAGTTTAAACTAATGCTTTTAAAATGTCTGCTCTCATGCTTCCAGCTACTTGATGATAGTTTAATGTATTTTTCTCAGTAGTTGCATCTAGGTTTATCTAATCAAACGCAGGGAGAGTTGGGGAGGGCACGGTGAGGAAGGGTGGTGGCATTTAATTTGGCGAGGGGTGGGGTTCCTGTCACCTTCCCACCTCTGCTCAATTAAGTTTAATGCTGGGAAAATTCATGGATGACCTTCCTGCTTCAAAGCTAATTGAGGTCCTTAAGTGAGCAATTAGTGCCCGCTTAATTTCCTCAACCCACTGCCCCTGCTGATATTCTACCAGCACCAGGATGGTGAGTCATCACGAAGAGAACCCAAAAACCAAAACCTTGTCAGGTTTGCTTGAGGGCTTCCAAGAAGGCTTGGGAAGGTCCCTCGTTCATAGACAGTCAGCATCGGGACCCAACATCGAGAAGTTGGGGGCCAACCCCCTTCCCTTAATTTAATAGATTTTAATGTTTAATGTTTAATAATCGCTTATTGTCACAAGCAGGCTTCAATGAAGTTACTGTGAAAAGCCCTTAGTCGCCACACTCCGGCATGTGCTCGGAGAGGCTGGTACAGGAATTGAACCCTCGCTGCTGGTCTTGTTCTGCATTATGTCATGTGAGAGTACCTTTAAGAAAAGGTTGTTTATAAATGGGTGCGGATATAAATATCTGTAGTGAGAGTACTTTTAAGAAATGGGTGTTTACTACTGCAGTGATGTCAGAGAGTGGGTGGAGATGGGCTGTCTGTCAGCTTTTTACTTTTGTTTTAGGCTGTTTGCTGCAGGGTGTGTTTTAGTTTCGTTTTCAGTGTTGGAGCTGAAGCCAGACAGCGCAGGTGTACTGTTGATCTCTCTGCCATGAAAATACTATCTCTTGATCATTTGGTTAATTCAGAATTATAACTGTTTTCAGCTTGTGCTTCTGTTAAAGGTTATGTTTTTTGTAAGTCTTCTGGATGTTAAAAGGACAGCATAAGCATTACTTAGTGTTGTACTCTTTGGGGTTTGTATTTGAATTAATCGTTGCTAAGATGTTCATTGTTTGTTTTAAAAGGGTTAACTTGAGTTCATAGAATAAACATTGTTTTGCTTTAAAAATACTTTTCCATTTCTGCTGTACCACACCTGTAGAGTGGGCCGTGTGCTCCCCATATCACAATCTATTAAAAGTTGTGGATAAGGTGAACTCCATGATACACTTTGGGGTTCTCTAAACTCTGGCCCATAACAAATTGGGGGCTCAAGTGTGGTATTCTAGTTTAAGTAGGGAATGTGTTGTAGACAATGGCTCTTTCAGAGGCTCTGATGTTTTTGGGGGTGGAGACGGTCACACGCAGTACCTTACGGACAGGGACTAAAAGCAGACTGTTAGATTTGGTGAAAACATTGCAGTTAACATTACCTGATAAAATGCGGAAAGATGAGGTAATTATGGCGGTGGCTAAGCATTTAACGTTGCCTAAGATACAGTTTAACTCATTGGAAATGGCAAAAATTCAGTTATAAATTAAACAAATGGAACATGAGAAAGAATGAAAACAGCTTGAATATGAGAGAGAGGAAAAAGAAAGAGAGAGAGAGAGGAAAAAGAAAGAGAGAGAGAGGAAAAAGAATAGGAGCGAGAAGAAAGGAGAAAGAAAAGAATAGCCCTGACAGAACAAAAAGAAAGAGAAAGGTAGATTCAGATCAGGAAAATAGATAAAGAGAGAGAGTTTGAACTTCAGAAAATGGCCTTGAAACATGACAGTCAGTTAAAATTGGCAGACGTAATGGGAAATGTACAGTTGGATGATAGTGATGAGGATAGTGAGAAAGAGCGTTAATGTCGAACGCTTCGTGGGAATCTATTTAAATATGTCCAAGCCTTGCCAAGGTTTGGCGAGAAGGAGGTAGAAGCCTTTTTCATTTCATTTGAGAAGGTGGCTAAACAAATGAAATGGCCACAGGATATGTGGGTATTACTGATTCAAACAAAGCATGTAGGTAGAACTAATGAAGTGTTTGCATCACTACCGGAGGAGGTATCTGGGACATATGAGGAGGTGAAAAAATCCATCTTTGGTGCATATGAACAGGTGCCTGAAGCCTACAGACAAAGGTTCAGAAGTTTAAGGAAAGAATTTGGTCAAACATTCATGGAGTTTGAAAGGCTCAAACAGAGTAATTTTGATAGGTGGATAAGGGCCTTGAAGCTCTCAGAGAAATTATACTTTTGGAGGAGTATAAAAAATCAATTCCTGATGTAGTGAGAACTCATGTGGAAGAACAGAGGGTGAAAACTGCGAGATTAGCAGCAGAAATGGCAGATGATTATGAATTAGTTCATAAATCAAAGCTTAGTTACCGACATCAGTTTCAGCCGGTGAAGGATAGAAACTGGGGACATGAGAAATACTCATGTGGTAAAGGTAAAGGTGATCAGATGGGAGATAATAAGGAGAGTGTACCTCAGATTATAAAAGAAATCCAGGAGAGTGGAAAAGAAATGAAAAGTTTCAAATGTTTTCACTGTAATGAACTAGGCCATGTAAAGTCACAGTGTTGGTGGTTGAAAAAAAGCACTGGGAAGGCTAATGTGGTAAAACAGGATAAGACAGTGGGTTTTTTTAAAGTGGTAAAGGAAAGCGCAAGGGAAGCGAAGGAGGTGCAAAAGATTGTACAGCCTGATCAAGAGGTGATTGATGAGAAGGTGTCAGATCTCTTAAAAGAATTTACTGGTGTGGGTAAAGTTTACTCATGTGTACCAGGAGCAGCTGGTAAAGAAGTCACAATTTTAAGAGATACGGGAGCTAGTCAATCTTTAATGGTAAGAGAAGAGGACTTATGTAGTTTGGGAAGAATATTGCCAGAAAAGGTGGTAATATCTGGAATTCAGGGTGAGAGGAGTAGTGTTCAATTATATAAGGTAAGGTTGGAAAGTCCAGTGAAGAGTGGTGAAGTGGTAGTAGGAGTAATAGAGAAGCTACCTTGTCCAGGAATACAGTTTGTCTTATGTGATGATACAGCTGGATTGCAGGTCGGAATGATGCCTACTGTGGTGGATAAGCCAGTGGAGAATCAGACAACTGAAATGTTGAAGGACGAATATCCTGGGATTTTTTCGGATTGTGTAGTAACATGGTCGCAAAGTCATAGGTTAAGACAAGAGGAGAAATCAAAGAGTGAAGATGAAGTTGAAGTGCAATTATCACAATTATCAAAAAGAACAAGAACAGATGGAGGATGAGGCGGATATTTTTAGTTCAGGAAAATTGGCAGAGTTACAACAGAAAGATGTCGAACTAAAACGGGTGTATCAGAAAGCATACACGGAAGAGGAATATGAGTGTATACCAGAGTGTTATTACCGTAAAAGTGATGCCTTGATAAGAAAATGGAGACCTTTACATATGCAGGCGGATGAAAAGTGGGCAGAAGTTCATCAAATAGTATTGCCAGTCGGATATAGAAAGGAAGTGTTGCGAGTTGCACATGAGGTACCAGTGGGAGGTCATTTAGGAATAAGGAAAACTCAAGCTAAAATCCAGAAACATTTTTATTGGCCTGGACTACATAAAGATGTAGTTGAATTTTGTCAATCATGTCACACATGTCAAGTGATAGGGACACCTCAAGCAGTGATAAAACCAGCGCCCTTCATACCCATTCCAGCATTTGAGGAACCTTTTACAAGGGTACTAATTGATTGCGTAGGACCGCTTCCTAAAACAAAAATTGGGAATCAATATTTTTGATGATAATGGATAATGGATCATCTACTAGGTTTCCAGAGGCCATTCCAGTACGTAATATTACAGCTAAAAAGATTGTGGAGGAGTACTTAAATTCTTTATCGGACTACCCACAGAAATACAATTGGATCAAGGATCAAATTTTATCTCGAGATTATTCAAAGAAGTTAGGGATAGTTTCGGAATAAAACAACTTAAATCAACTGCGAACCATCCAGAATCGCAGGGAGCGTTAGAAAGGTGGCATCAGACATTAAAGATAATGTTGAGGGTTTATTGTCAAGATTATCCAGAGGACTGGGATAAATGAATTCCATTTGTAATGTTTGCAATTAGGGATGCACGTAATGAGTCAACCAAATTCAGTCCTTTTGAACTAATTTTTGGTCATGAGGTAAGAGGACCACTTAAATTGATTAAGGAAAAATTGGTGAGTGAGAAATCGGAAATTAGGTTCTTGGATTACGCGTCAAATTTTAGGGAACAATTAAATTGAGCAGGTGAATTGGCTAGACAACATTTAAAAGTTGCACAAAATGTGATGGAACGGCTAGCAGACAAAAAATCCAAAGTTCGTAGTTTTGCCAGTGGAGATAAAGTTTTACTATTGTTACCAGTGGTAGGTGAACCTTTAAAAGCAAGGTTTTGTGGACCTTATCAGATTGAAAGGAAACTAAGTGAGGTGAATTATGTGGTAAAAATGCCGGATAGAAGGAAAACTCATCGAGTGTGTCGAATGGTCACACGGGATGTGAAACCAACAGTTATTGAGGAGTTTTCAATACCCTCAAGATGACGGGATTTTATACGATTTCTTGGCATGAGTGGATTTGATGGAACATTTGTGCAAAGGTTTTGTCGCGTGATTGCTCCACTGATGGACTTGCTGAAGAAACATTGAAAATTTCAGTGGACAGCGGACTTTCAACAGGCATTTGATGGCCTGAAAGCTGTGACAACCAATGATCCTGTGTTGGTGAATTGCAAGGGACTCTGCGATCAGATTGAACTAAAGTATCTGACTTTAAAGAGAAATGCTAAGGTGTAGAGAAATGGACGGATTGTGCAGAGAGACCTTCTTGTTCAAAGACACTGTCAATCGAGAAGGATTCCAGTTGGAGGAAGAAGAACAAAAATGGACTATATTATTGCACCTATTTGCGTGTGTTGTTTTTTTTAAACAAAAAAGTATATTTACTGTGCGCATTTCTTAAATGATAGTGAAAAGGTGAAAAATGAAACCATCTTGAAGTTGATGGTTTCTTTTTTTTTCTTGGCGGAGGTGTCATGTGAGAGTACCTTTAAGAAATGGGTGTTTATAAATGGGTGTGTATATAAGTAGCTGAAGTGAGAGTACCTTTAAGAAATGGGTGTTTAGTACTGCAGTGATGTCAGAGAGTGTGTGGAGCTGGGCTGTCTGTCAGCTTTTTACTTTCGTTTTAGGCTGTTTGCTGCAGGGTGCGTTTTAGTTTCGTTTTCAGTGTTGGAGCTGAAGCCAGACAGAGCAGGTGTTCTGTTGATCTCTCTGCCATGAAAAGACTATCTCTTGATCATTTGGTGAATTCAGAATTATAAATGTTTTCAGTAGTGACTATAACCTGATGTGCTTCTGTTAAAGGTTATGTTTTCTGTAAGTCTTCTGGAAGTTAAAAGGACAATGTAAGCATTACTTAGTGTTATACTCTTTGGGGGTTGGTACTCTTAATGGTTGCTAAGTTGTTCATTGTTTGTTTTAAAAAGGTTAACTTAAGTTCATAGAATAAACATTGTTTTGCTTTAAAAAATACTTTTCCATTTCTGCTCTACCACACCTGTAGAGTGGGTCGTGTGCTCCCCATACCACAATCTATTAAAAGTTGTGGGTCATGTGAACTCCATGGTACACTTGGGGTTCTCTAAACCCTGGCCCATAATAATTACAAGCCAGCTGTTTGGCCCACTGTTTTAAACCAGCCCCTTGCCTCCAAATTCCCTCTCTCCCTTCCAGTGAACCTCTCCCCCTTTCCAGTGAACCCCTCCTCAAGTCTCCCATTCTGCCTTCACTTACTAGTGTCCTGGGTTCCTTGGCGATCATGAACTTCTGGTGGGGTGCATTACTGCCAGTAGCCACCGCTCCTGGTGGCGCTGTCAAGTACTGGAGAGTCGCCAGTCCCTGATTAGCCAGCAGCTCGTGGGAGCAGGATTTCCACCATTGGAGAAAACCCCACATTAACCAGTTAAATGCCTGATGTTTTTATTCCAGTGCTCCTTCACTTCCGGTGGTGATATGGGCTCTTACCACTTCTCCAGCCTGTGGGTATAACCCCATCACTAACATTAAATTCTGCCCATTAATTCTTGTTTCTCTGACCACAGCGGCTTCCAGAAGTGCTGAGTATTTCCAGTATTTTCTGTTTTTATATCAGCAGATTTCCAACACATGCAGTCCTTGGCCATATATGTATGAGGTTGGCTTAATTCTTCCAGTTGGAACATTGTTAAATCGACATGGGGATTTGTGAACCACCTAACATAATCTTAACTCCTGAACAGTCACTTACATCTTTATCTCAAGCCAGTAGGTAAAGAAACACTTACAACAGATGGGA
This sequence comes from Scyliorhinus torazame, assembly GCF_047496885.1. Lineage (NCBI taxonomy): Eukaryota > Metazoa > Chordata > Chondrichthyes > Carcharhiniformes > Scyliorhinidae > Scyliorhinus > Scyliorhinus torazame. The sequence goes on from NC_092708.1 coordinate 308,134,896, forward strand.
TTTTTTGCATGTGTTGAACCGCTTTTAACAACCCACAGACTTCTCAATCAATAACACCAGATTTTGCTTAAGGACAAATCTGTGATCGATATACAGATTCTGTTCCCCATGCGTTGGTGGGAGGAACATGATCAATGATGTGCAAAGTCTAACCAGGGTGAGGAACTGCACTGGTCACCATGAGTGGTGATCTCATAAATGGATTAGAAACAAAGATCAATTCTTCTGCCTGAATTTATTTTCTGCCCATTGAAATACAATGCAACAATTTGCGTTAACATTTATTGGGATTCCCCGTCAGCAGGATCCTCTGCTCCGCTGGCAGCACACCCATGCCCATGGGTTTTCCAATGGCGTGACGTGGCAACAATGGGAAACCCCATTGGCCAGTTGAGGAAACGGAGAATCCCACTGCCGGCAGGAGAGCGCGCGCCACTGGGAAACGGGACTGGCCAGATGGAGAATCCCATGTCTTTCGGCCTGCTCTACGAATGAACAATAAGTGTAAGACATCGGAAGTGATGAATCTGCTTGGCAGAGAAAGATTATGTATTATGGCAACACCCAAAGCACCATCGTGAAGAGTAAGCGATCAATTTGAATCCTATATACCTGCTGAAAACTGAGTTGGTGGTTATATACCCATTCAAATCCCCACTATTTTGGGCCATTTTGTGATATTAACTTGCAGTGTGTTTGTTGTGAATCTTGTACCCATTTAAGGCAAGGCAAAATCGATTGCTATTATTAGAATACAGCTTATGAGGTTTGAATGGGTTTTGAACAGGAGAAGCCACTGAAACGTTCCTGCTCGGCAGAAGCAGAACTGTAGCTTATGTAAAGACAGAAGATGCCTTTCTTTCTCAATTTTTTCCTCAGTGCAGCCAAAGGAAATAGCAGTGATTCTCTGGGATCCACAAGGAACGCTATGTCATCCCCTCCTTCCATCCCGTGAGGTCTTCCCAAAACCCGTCCCCTGCTACTTTGCTGGTACCTAGAAGGCAACCCTTGATCCGCCTGATCTTCCCCTCTCAAAGCTCATCCAGGATGTAGGTGTACCCAATGCTATCTTGGGCCAAACTTCCTGAAAGGCATCCTTTGAGCCTGCCTAAAATGTGTGGACACTTACTTGATTAATACGAATACGGATCCTCCCTCCACTTGTTCAAAGACCAAAATACCATTTTCAACAGCTCCACCGTGCCATTTTTCAATTTTGCAATGGGCCCATAAAATATGGGTAGGAGCAATCAGAAAGTGTACATTTACCAGTGTGATGGAAAGGGATCACCAGTTGTTGTCAGGAAATGACTGTTCTGCTCATTTTAACCACTAAAAATGGAAATTGGTATGGGCTGGACCAGCTTTTAGGGCTAAACAGATGCAAAGCATAACAATTTAGGGATAATTGTAGCCTGTGCCTAATCTGTGAAGGCATTGACTCTACTGTTAAATTTGTGAGGCCCAATTCGGAAGGATACCTGTTATGGACCAGGGTTTAGAGAATCCCAAAGTGTGTCATGGAGTTCACCTAACCTACAACTTTTAATAGACTGTGGTATGGGGAGCATACGGCCCACTCTACAGGCGTGGTGCTGCAGAAATCGAAAAGTACTTTTTAAAGCAAAACAATGTTTATTGTACGAATTCAAGTTCACCTTTTTAAAACATACAGTGAACATCTTAGCAATGATTAATTGAAATACAACCCCCAAACAATACAACACAAAGTCATCCTTAATAAATTCTCAAACAACATCCAGAAGACAAAAGACCCTTTTAACACAGAGATCAGGTTTAAATTCTCAAATGAGAGCAGTTATCCCTTTGAAATCATCCAAATGAACACTCTTTAGCTTGTAGAGAGATCCATGCACATCTGCTGGCTTTTACTGCAGCTCTTCTCTCTGAAAACAAAACTAAAAACCTCAATCTATAGCAGCTTGCTCAAAAACAAAAGTAAAACAGACAGACAGCCCAGCTCCACCCACTCTCTAACATCACTGCAGTAATAAACACCCATTTCTTAAAGGTACGTCCACTACAGTTATTCTATAAAAAATACCCATTTCTTGAAGGTACTCTCACATGACATACCAAAAACAGATATGAGGCTTCTTTAATATGCTAATAAGAAATCCTTGCTAAAATTATTCAGTGATTAATACGGCAGGCAATGGTGCGCAAAAACCAATGAAAGGTTTGCTTCTGAATTTTATTTTTGAAACCATTCCTGATGTGGAAATAGAGGAAGAGAAACGTCCTCCTGACTGCAGAGACAATCGCTATCACCTCTTACTCACCCTAGCCCACTCTAGTTCTTCCCCTTCCTGCCTCCCGACCTAGGAATTAAGCAAGGACTGCAAACGGTCTGAGTCAGTGATCGTGCTTGTTAGGACGATTGCTCTCCTTCGCCATCTACTGCAAATAGTTCTGTTACATGGACAACAGGAGGTGGACAACAGTTAGCACCTGGAAGCATTGGGAAGTTGCAGATGAGTGGCTGCTCCATTGGACGCCAAGTTATTGATAAGAGTGTGTGAGGGAGAGAGTGTGTGAGGGAGAGAGTTCAAGTTTTGAGAGAAAAAAATAGGAATATGAACTTTCATGATGCTTCTTCTGACCTCGCCATTTGTCATGCTGTATGAGATCTTCCTATCCATGACTACAAGTGCCACCTTATTTGTCTTGTTGCATCTTGATATGATTCTAAGGTGGGCGACACTCAGCATTGAAACACTGCAGATAGATGAAGGGAGTGATTCAATTTTGTTTTAGTCTAACAAAGGTACGATTGGTTGGTAGAAGAGTCACTCCAGTGCTATCCTTGACCAAGAGAATGAAACAGACTTTAATAAAGGGCAACTATTTAAATCTAAATCTGTACAGTTGGTAACAGGACAGTTCTGATGAAGCATTGTATCTTACTTGAAATGCCAACTTACTTTTTCTGAGGGATCAAATACATTTTCAGTCTTTATTCTGAATTCCAACATTTTTTGCTTTTTTCATCTCTAGTGTGTGGAATTCAGGAGTGGGATTCTCTGCCGGCGGGATTCTCCATTTTGCCGGCGCCCGGGGGTTTTCCGACGGCGGGGGGCTGCCCCAGAATGGGAAACCTCATTGACCAGCTGGCGTAACGGAGAATCCCGCCGGCGGGACGGGGCAGAAATGTGGCGTGGCGGGGCAGAGAATCCAGTCCCATATCTCCAAAGACTATGGGCGGGGTTCTCCGTTGGCTGATGTCAAAATCAGGAAACGTGATTGGATGGAGAATAGGTTCCGATGCCAAAATCGCGGTGGGCACCAATTTTTTTTTCATAGAATTTACAGTGCAGAAGGAGGCCATTCGGCCCATCGAGTCTGCACCGGCTCTTGGAAAGAGCACCCTACCCAAGGTCAACACCGCCATCCTATCCCCATAACCCAGTAACCCCATCCAACACTAAGGGCAATTTTGGACACTAAGGGCAATTTATCATGGCCAATCCACCTAACCTGCACATCTTTGGACTATGGGAGGAAACCGGAGCACCCGGAGGAAACCCACGCAGACACGGGGAGGATGTGCAGACTCCGCACAGACAGTGACCCAAGCCGGAATCGAACCTGGGACCCTGGAGCTGTGAAGCAATTGTGCTATCCACAAGGCTACCGTGCTGCCCCTGTCGAGATGATGGAGAATTGCGATTTGACACCAAATCGCAATTCTCCGTCATCTCGACAGCGGCATTAATGCGTTCAGAACGCATATACAGTAAACACTGGTTGCATATCAGCAGAGGGCGACCCGATATTGTCCGGAGACTCCATGATTCTCCGCCTCTGAGTTCCCGATGGTACGGCTCAGTTGTGCTTTTGAAAATCATGAAACCGGTGCCGTGGCTGCTGAGAGGGGGGGGTGGGGGCGGGGGGGGGGGGGGGGGGGGTGGAAAGTGCCCAACATCGCCATAGTTTGCTGACAGTTGGACTGCTGGCCTGGGGGGCTTCTGCCAGTGCTGGGGGGATTAGTGGGGGGTGGGGTGGCAAGGAGGTGGGCTGTGGGGTCGGGGTGAACTGGCATGGAACACTATTGTTGCAGCCAGAGCAGCAGCCATGTAGCTGAGTTATGTGCTGACAGCCTATTGTGAACTTAGGGCCACAGGCCATATGGGTGTCCCCTGATGCCATCCCAGCAGTTGTTCTCTGGCCTCAGCCGACCCATCAGCTGTATGGTCACACTCCAGTACAACCAGTGCCATCTTGTTGGCTGGGATAGATTGCGTGGGGAGTGAAGTGTCTCAGGCATGGACTCGACGAATCCCGCATCGATTTTCATTGGAATCGATTGTGTTCCACATGGCGCCGGTGCTGGACACTTCACAGTGGCTGAATCGGTCTCGGTTCGACAGCGGTTTTTCTGTCCCAAATTCTCCAATTCAGCCCCAGCGTCAACACTTAGTCTCAGGAACAGAGGGCTTGATTCTCCGTTTTGGAGACTAAGTCCCCACGCCAGTGTGAAAACGGTGGTCTTTTACGCCAGGACAACTGGTGTAAAATGGCCACCGATTCCCCGCTTCTCTGGGGGCTGGCAGGGAGGCAGCGTAGAGCTCGCAGCTCTAGCTGATGATACGGCCCTCCGCAGTTCCGGTTCCGAGGCCGCGAATGCGCACGGCGGCAGCAGGCAGCGGCCATGCCGTGCACCATGGCAGACTCAGCCTGCAGACCTGGACCGCTAAAGTAATGCCCCGCAGTCACGATGTGAGGATCCCGAACGGTTGGGACCATGACAGTCCCACGCCGTTGGGAACTCGGTCGGTTGGAGATAGAGCATCGCGGGTGGGCCTCAGGCAATGGCCTGAGGTGGGGGATAATCGGTGCGGCGTATTCCTAGAGTGAGCCGCTTTTCAGGGGGCGGAGAATTCAAAATCCAGCGCCGCTCCCGATTTTGGCGCCAAAACGATTTGCCACTCTATCGCCCAATGCGATTTTCGCGACGGGCAGTGGAGAATCCAGTCCAGAGAATCCAGCCCTATATGTTTTTGTTTTAACTGGGGGCAGAGAATGGGCGTTCGCGTGGGAATCGTCCATGGAGAATCGTGCACGCGGTCTACTTGGCCTGGGTAGGGGGCCATTGACAGAGGCCCCCCCTTTGGTTCACCGAGGGTAACTGGCCGAGTTTCCAATGGCAAGGTTCTAACCACGTTTCGGCTGTCGGGAACCTCATGTGGTGGCTGCGAACTCAGTCTGCGGCCGCCCTGGTTGGGGGGGGGGGGGGGGGGGGGGGGAAATCCTTCACCGGCGGAGGCCCTCATGGATGGCCAGGCAAGCAATCGGGCGGCACCAATCCGCGGGCGCACACGATCTCGGGGGGACCTACTTCTTCCATCTCGGTCCGCGGTGCGTGTCCGCCATGTTGCATGGGGCGGCCGCGACAGGCCACTACCGTGCGCATGCGCTGTCTCCCGACTGTCATAATATACATCAGTATATTATGGTGCAGACACACACACACACACACACTGATGGACATGCAGTGGGACCAATCAGCATACACAACACCGCAGCCAATCACCAGTGAGAGCACACGCACTATAAAGACAGGGGACAGGAGAGTTCCCGCTCATTCTAGTAGCAGCCAGCTCGGAGCACAGAGCTCACCGCCTGCAACACAGACATTCACCATGTGCTGAGTGCATCACCTGGTTAGGACTAGGAAAGGGTCAACAGTTAAAGCTGGTATTGCATTTACCCACAGTTCAAGTATGTTAATATAGTTAACCTTATAATAAAATAGAGTTGCACCACTTCCAGTGTTGGTGGCCTGTTTGTGATCCAGAACACCCAACACATCACCGACCAGAAGTGCGGGGCCCCGTATCCACAGCCAGAGCTGCGAGAAGCACTCAGGGGCCCTGCAATCCCCTTGCAGGTAGGAGAAAAGACATTTTGACGCTGGTGTGGGGACATAGCCCCATTTTGGGAGAATCTAGCCCATTGAATCATTTGGACACTTTCCTGAGATTTTCTAAAGTTCACTTTGGTCTGTGAGCATGATGTTTTCCCCAAGAAGTCATACAACCAGTAAGACAACTGATGAGAGAAGAGATGTTTTTTACTTGAGAGTTAAAATGAAAAACTGCTATTAGCAGGCTGTGGGCTCCTGCTATTTGACTGTAAACACCAGGCCTGGGAGAAGTTCTCTCTGAAAATGTTATTTGTGAAATCAGTGAGAATGTGTGTGTGCCTTGGAAGTAAACTGAGAAGGAAGACTGTTTCTCTCTCTTCCTTTCTCTCCCTCTGTAATGCTTGCAGTCCAGAATGGAATGTTGACCTTCAACCAGCAAATTTTCATCTCAGCATAACTCATCTGTATGGAAAGTTGGCAAAGCTATGACTATCCATTTTACAGTGTTCCCTGATGCCAACTTCTGCAGAGATTTTTTTTCATGTCCTTAGTTTTGTTTTTTGTCTGTGTGTGCGTGTTGGGATTTTTCAAAAAAGGGAGATAAATCATTACACTTCCAGAGTGCAGTTTTCAAATTGTTTTAAACAATAAGTTTTGTTTCATTATAAATTAATTATTCTGAGTTTATTGAAAAAAGACTGGTGAGTCTTTTTTATTCTGAGTGTTGATGTAGTGAAGGTAAGTAATTTTGGTGAGTGAATTAAACATTTACATGATTGCTGTGACATGCAGCATATTGGGGCTAGAGAATCTGCACACTCCTCCCATCACCGTCGTTTTACTAGTATTACAACATTCCATTGATTTCTAATTTAAGAATAATGGAGGAAACAAAAAATCCTCCATTTACATAGAACATACAGTGCAGAAGGAGGCCATCCG